>NC_046185.1:22155759-22463259 GCF_011004875.1 Balearica regulorum gibbericeps | reverse complement strand
TTGCAGATGCCTATGAACCTACGCTATGGTGCGCGTGGTGTTCAGGATGTGTTCAGGGAAAGGAAACCTCGTCTCAAAGATGCTTGGAGGATGAGAAGAAAGGGGAGAACCAAAGGGGAAGAATTATTACCAGAATATAACAAGGTCTTGCAAACTGGCCAAAGGGGTGGGGTTTGGCATGGCAGGAGTCAGGGGAGCTGCGAGGCACAGATGGAAGAGGAAGGAGCGCGTCAGCAGTTTTCTCACTTGGTTTGAGTAAAGATGATAGGGAAAAAAATCGATCTCTCTTATGCTATAAGAATGCAAGGCAAAATATTTAAAATGCCTACTTTTTTTTTTTTCCCCTACAAATGGGATAATCCAGCATTTAAGTCTGAAGGCAAAAGATTCATTGGCTCAGCTGGATATCTAAAGGTATCATATTTATAGACTAGCTATTTCAGGAATGGAGCCTGTGTTCTTTTGCATCACTTAAGGCAAAATATAACCTTGGCAAACAAAACCACTGGCAATATTTGCAGTTGCGTCATTCTCAAGTGAGTATTTAACATCAGAAAACGTTAGGACATTCATGATAAGCCACTGTTTTTACATAATCCTGTCAGTTATGGCTGTCCAGTGGCTGCGGTACAATATCCTGGAACAGAAAATGTTCACTAGCTGAAGTTAAAGCGGCATGGAGTAGGTAACTGGATTATGATATTGATGTCAAACTGTGGAATAAACTTAATACAGTAATTGGGTGTGTAAATGTGATTTGAAACTAAGGCTTAATCAGCAGAGGGCTTTTTTTTTTTCCCCCAGGAATAAAAAGAATAAAAACAGGAATCTGGCTCAGTGACAATTCTTTAAATTATGGACAATGCGCAGTAATTTGCTTCAAAAGACAAATACCCTTATGGGTTTTGTGCCTTATTCTGTGGAGAGTCTTTTACGTGAACTGCTCTGGACAGAGATTGTGACACTGTCTGTACATTGAAGAAATGTTACAGTGAATTTTGGACCGAGTCAAAATTCAATTGGGTAGTCATGCTAAGGGGTATGTTTATGGTGGCAGACATGGAAAAATGTGGCAGAACAGCTCAGAACTAAACGCTCAAAAAAAAAATCTACTAAAAAAATGTTTTGTTAAAATATTTATTAACCAAAGACTTTATTTGCAAGATGGGAAGAACTGAAATAGTATGCAGTGGGATGCTAAACTAACCTGGTTAGTTTTTCAGAGGGAGATCGGAAGGAAAAAAACTGCAGATCAGTCAGGTTCTCATCCGTCTGTCTTAATTCAGCCCACTTTTCGTATCATCAGAAGCGTAAGAGTTCAGCTGCCTTTAAGCTGTACAATGACAAGCCAATGCTTTCACAATTTTTCAAATTTTCTTGCAAAACTGCTGCTTTGGTGAATGCTCTGCTGAAAACGTCCCTCTGGTTTGCTCGGCTTTGGGGATGCCAAAGTCCGTGTGTCTTCGGCCCCGATGTAAAGGCGCACCCAGCCCAAGAACGGGGCCTGCTTTATTCTGTGCCACTACGTCTCTCTGAGGAGCCAAGGGGAATACCAATGCTGTTTTCCATCCGTTCCTTCCTGACCGCAGGTATATGTTTAATGCATAGCTACAAAAGACTCCTAGCTTGTTGTGGAGGGTGTTAGATTTCCCTGCTGGAGGCCAGCCATGGAAAAGCAAGGCTTTCCACTTGAGTCATTTACAGATGCAATCATGGAAAAGTTGCTGTTTTAGTAAGTGGGCTAATAACACCTCTTAAGACGTCCCTCTTACAGAGCAATACAATCATCCCAGGTCACACTGGTTTTCACCACCTTTGTTTTTTGACTTTCTGACTTCAGGACATTTTCTTCAGTTCTGACAGTTGTTTAGTGGCATGTTTTTTATCAATGTCTCCAGGAGGCACATACCATCAGCAATGTCCAGACCTACATGCACGTGACCTGACCACACAATTTCACTGCCTTGAAGATCTGTTACCTCCAAAATACAGTAAATTCAGTATTAACTCCAAACTAACTGGTTAGAGATCTTGGCCCATTGGGTGCCTTAATGACAACCGCAAAATTTTCTGGGTATTGTACAGAGTCACTGAAAATTTTCAGAGATCCTCTTGAAAGTCAACACAGTCTAGGTATGGTTGGTATGTGCCATGTGCTGCTGGTGTGCGTTGGCTGTTCAGTGCACAGCCTGGAAATACGGTCAGCATAAGATCAGGCTACCAAAAGGAATCTCTTGTTCTCAAAGTACCTGAAGACGCAGCAATGTTGTAAATCCAATTCAGCATAAGTACATAGAAGAATTTTCTGGAGAGGACTCTGATGCTATGTCAGTTTTACAGTCGCTAACAATGTCTTTCGGGTAGTTTTTTGGAGGTTTTTCTTCTACGTTCTTCTACAGTGGTCTCATTCTCTTAATCTTGAACTAAGCATAAGAGCATCTTTTTGTGTTCCTTTTCGCTGCCTTCTTTGAGTATATCTGATCTGTTTTACCCTCGCTGTGCCTTCCAGTTCTTCATTTTTAAGCTACTTTCAGCTTAATGTGAGATGATTTTCTCACAGTTATTGTCTTCTTTGAATTATCCAAATTGATTTTTTTATTTTTTTTCAGGTGACAGGGCGATTTTAGTATGCAGTGAAAGTCTCCTCTTTAATTTGGGGGGGGGGGTTTGATGGTAAACAATACTTCCTCATTTGTTTTTTATTAATTCATTCTAACTATGATTAAAACCACCTGCAAGCACTTTGTGGTTGGAAGACAATACTCAGGAGCCCCCTTTTTTGCTGCCTGCCAATGTTATTGCCTTTTGTTCATGATCATTTATGTTCTTTTCTATTTTTAATGGTATTTTTGGCCTGATCATTTGGAAGGTTCTGCTTTGCCGGTCCCCCTCTAGTGATGCCACTCTGTAGCATTGC
Source organism: Balearica regulorum gibbericeps (assembly GCF_011004875.1). Classification (NCBI taxonomy): domain Eukaryota; kingdom Metazoa; phylum Chordata; class Aves; order Gruiformes; family Gruidae; genus Balearica; species Balearica regulorum. The sequence goes on along the minus strand of NC_046185.1, from coordinate 22,460,342 downwards.
AGTGACCCACCTCGCCTTTTTCTAGCCATTGAAAAATACCAGAAAATGCTAACAAGTTTTAGTAAAGATTCTCAAAATTTGTTTATGTGAAAGCTGAAAACTGTGCCTGTCTGTGGAAAACTTTTTTTAAGAATGGACATTTAAATTCCATACATTTGAGTGGTGATTTTCTTATTTGCTGCTTCTGCAAGTATTTGCTTTAAATTTATTCTCACGACGGCAGCGCATATGTTGTACTCGCTGTCAGCACATACAACTTACACACTCAAACATTCAGAGGAACAAACAAAAATTTCTGCAGGTTAAAACCTGCTATGCCTGTGTTCTTTTTACAACCAGTCTGTGGTCATTTTGTGGCCAGAAGAGCATGTTCTTGCCATCAATGGCGGATTTAGATATCAAAGTTGGACGAGCTCTTCATTGGTGCTGCTATGTGAACAAATTCCAGGTACCCAAGTCATGTTGAGTCCATAATTAGTTGTCCCCACTCTCTCATTCATGCCCAGCCATGTTAACAAGGGTGTGCTGCTGCTAATAAGGTTCTGCAAGATGTTTTGGAAAGTGTTTTTGTATTATGGTAGCACTTGGAGGGTTTTCATCCTCACCTACTACCTTGAACTGTGTACCTGCTCCTTTGCCGTTAGCTGGTTCCTTGTCTGTCTCGCAGGGCTCTTTACATGGTGTCACTCACAATCAGTGCAACTCTCTCTTTCCTTCCAGCTGGGGAACCTGAGTAGTTCATGATTTTGTTATTGTTCTTCAATTTGATACAATCTGTTCCTGACCATCTGTACCCACTCATGCTGAGAATATCAATACTGTAATTTTCCATCTCCCTCATAACTTGAGCTGATTTTTCCAGCTTGCAGCATTGTATCTACATGCCAGAATCTTATACATAACATGGAGTAACTCTGGAGCAGCAGCTACTTCAAGGTTTGAGCTCCTTGCTGAGGCAGGATTGGACTGATGCTGGTTGCACAAATTCATTTGGGACTATCCACTAATCCAAGGATCTGAGATGGAAATTGTCATGGAGACGAAGTGAAGACTGAGCCAGTAATATTTTTAAAGAGGAAGGTGGTCAGCCTTGCATCCAGCTCCCACGCTTGAAGAACCGAGAGAGAAATTTCTGTCTGGCCTCTCTCTTTGATGCACCCCACCGTGGTAGACCTGTCGGGAGCTTACATAAACCTGCTGACATAACTCTTTGGATCAGAGTCTCCTAAGCAACCCAACGCAGCAAGGTACTAGTTTCAGAAATGGGGAAAAATGTGGGTTTGCCTCTGTGTGGGGGGGTGTGTGTGTGCACACGTGTGTGTACTCTGCATAATTCTGGCAATTTATATTCTAGTATACCCAGAATTAAGCAGGTTAATTTAGCTTTTCCTCTATGTGTTCATATCTGGTGCTTAGAGGATTTTGAAAATCCTATTCGCAGTCATCAGCTAATTTAATTTACATAGAAAATAGTACAACTGTTATGTTGTCTGGTGGACTATCTTATTATCGGTTTTTTTAAAATGCTTTTTTCTTCACATAATGTCTTGAAGTAAAATGCTTTTAAATGGCACATGATTAGATATCTGATAAATTAAGTCCTTTCAGTATTTAACTAATCCTTCAGGTCCTATAGACGCCTACATTTGTGTGTGTGAGAATATGAGGGAAAATAAAGATGCATAACGGACTATAACCAGAGGTTTCAGTGATGTTATAAACCACAGGAGTGAAGTTCAGATAGTTTATGGTCCAGTTAACAGAAACTCTCAATAGAATTATATCTCTATAAATCAAAATTTGTCTGTTGCTTATTTTCTATATGTGGTTCTGACTCATGAATCTGTGCCCTGTAGAAATTTCGATTCCTTCTTGAGTCATGCAAATGTTGCCTCCTATCACCCCAGATCTTGCTTTCTCTAATGATTAGCCCTGTTGCACCCTACTCTGTTGTCATGTATTTTTTACTTCATTTTGGGGAAACAAATAGTATTGATTTTCTTTTTCTTGTTAAAAAATAATGTAGAATTCATTGCACCAAAATTGGAGAAGTACGAGAGGTGATCAGTATATACGTGATGTAGAACTAAATAGGAAACAAGTTAATGTAAACACAAACAGAATTCTTTTGGCTACTTCCTTCATGCTACCTTCATCCTGCTTCTGAAGACGAAGGTCTGAACACAGCAAAACATCGCTGATAAGCATGTGTGGGCATCATCAGATAAAGATGCCTCTGATGCCTCCTCCCTCTGAAATGGTTTAGTCAGGTAATGAACAGGTTTACTTCTTCCTCTTTAAGCTATCCTGTGAAAGGGTGAAGCAAAGCTGAGACATCTTTGCATATGCTTCTCATCCTAAGTACTGATACAGGGGAAAAAACACGACACAGAGCAATGGAGTTAAATAGTTGCTGGATATGAAATCATGGACAGTAGCAGTGTAGACTTCAGAGCAATAGCAGATGAATGTATGAAAACCTAAGATGCTACATCGGGTGGACAATGGCACAGGAGGCAACTTTCTGACTAGAAATGAGAAACAGTTCCTTGTGAGAGAAGCAAGCAGCTATGTGTCCAGCATGTCCTTGTTGCTTTCAGGATGTGCGTCAGCAGTGTTGTCACTACCTGGCCTGCAGTCATCTGCTACTATGGGTTAGAAGCAGCTCTTCCGTTTTAATTCTTGGGCTGCGCCTGCTGAAGGATAGAAAGAATTAAACTTTCTTCTGTAACAGAAGGGTTGAGGTGTTGAGCAACGGAAGTGCTTTCAGTAATAACCAGATCAGCAAAATCTGACTGCCTATTTTGAAATGAGGTTGTCAATTTTCTGCTGCAGACAATGGCCTAAATGACTTTTTTTTTATTATTTGAGTTGTCTTTGAAATCAGATCAAATGTCTCATCTGTTGATCAATAAAGGGCAACACAGCTGGTGAAAGTACCGGAAGGAATGTCCTATAAGGAGCAACTGAGGGCTTTGTGTTTGTCTGGTTTGGAGAGAAGGAGGTTGAGGGGCGACCTCGTTGCTCTGTACAGCTTCCTGAGGAGGGGACGTGGAGAGGGAGGTGCTGCTCTCTTCTCCCTGGGATCCAGTGACAGGATGCATGGGAATGGTTCAAAGCTGCACCAGGAGAGGTTCAGACTGGACATGAGGATGCATTTCTTTACCAAGAAGGTGGTCAATCACTGGAACAGGCTTCCTAGAGAGGTGGTCGATGCCCCAAGCCTGGCAGTGTTTAAGAGGCATTTGGGCAATGCCCTTAACGACAATGCTTTAACTTTTGGTCAGCCCTGAACTTTTGGTCAGGCAGTTGGACTAGATGATCGTTGTAGGTCACTTAATACTGAATTAGTCTATTCTATTCTACCAAAGACATCACTGGTAAAACTTGCAACCTGGAGATTGGATCCATGGTCTGTATAGTTAGTGAACCCCCCACCCCGGGTCACTGCTGTAAATCATTATTTCCTTGGAGAAGGCAGATTGCCAGTTTCATTAAAACTAGATGACCAGAAGAGTAACCCATTTTTGATGCTGATTTGTAAAATGTTGATTTGTCCCACGCTACTCTTGGGCACAGTGATTTTTACGTAAGTAGCAATGCTTTATTTCCATCTATAACTCATTTTTCTATATCTTTTATGACTGAGTTTTGGATATGAGTGTGTTATGGGCTACTCTTTATAGTCTTTGAACTGCTGACAGCCATTAATGCTTTTGAAAATGATAGTGAATGATGGGTGAATACCTATGAAATCCATAGTATCACCAACAAAATGCCATCAATTGTTATTGATGGTTTCTTGCTTGCTATCCTTTGAAATAGCTGGCATGGGAAAATATGCATACAGAAAGGTGCACTCATCAGAACAGCTCATATTCAAGACAGAAATATAGGAAAGAATGCACCCAGATAACAGTAAATATCCAAATAAATTCTTCAGTTAACACATTGGTGGAAAATAAAAAAGATTATTAATCTAGCCACTGTTATGGCGAGAAGTACAACAGTAATGAGACAAGCATTGTAAGGACAGGACTGCGTTACTGAAGCAACTATAAACATCTGACCCTCGGTGCAGCTGGGTACCTTCTTGCTTTTGCACATGCAACATGTTTCTTGCCCCCCTAAATTCACATGTAGAACAAACTCAATCCATTAGCGTCATCAATGTTAGAAAGCTTCAATGCCTGCTCTCTGTGGGAGGGCATGTAAATTCGCTGGGGAAATCCGTGCAAAAGTAGAGATGAGGGTGGGAAGTCTTTCTGCACAGCTACATCCTCCCTGGGCTTTTTAGTACATCAAGTTTGTCGCAGTAACCTGAATTGTAGTACGTTCTTTAATGAAATATAAGCTATGCAGCAGTTTTAGCTCAGTGTTGTGTACTTTCTAGGTGTTAGGGTAGTTACTGGTTCTGTTCTTTTCCAACTGATAAACCCCCTGCCCTTGAAAGCATCATCCACGAACTTTATAGTGGATGTAGTCCCTTTTATGAGAGACAAGGCAGGCTTCAACCACTGATAGTCTCAAGTACTGTCACACTAAGAGATTCCTTGCACACTGTGAGTGAAATAACTCCCTTTACATTCCAAGAAGGAAATTCACTACATTTCCTTTTTTGAGATGTCTTTGAAACACAAGAGGAAATGTCAGAAATTAGCTCATTTTTTATTACCTCTTCCCTTCCATCCCTTACTTTGCAAGACAATTCTTCATAAAGAATGCTCTTTTTTTGTCCACTGTAAAAACAGATAATGTTTCCAAGCTGCTGCTTCTTCCACCTCTCTATCATCCATAAAAACTGCAAATAAAAGTAAAAATATAAAGTTATGATCCATTAGTATTTTACCTATCCTAATGTAAATTTGTAAGATACTGTATACTAGGGAAGGTAATAGTTGTACTCAAAGGTCATACGTTTTCTTAGGCTAATATTGCTAGTAAAAATAGCCAAGCTTTTGTGCACATGAATGTCCTTTCAGAATGTTTTGGTTTCCTACTTACTAGGAAATTATTATGAATTTAATTACATTAATGTAGCTAGAGAATGAATCTTGTTTTAATCATACTTGTGCTTTTAAGTACGGCAGAATCCTGGTCTGGAGAGCAGAACACAAAGCAGGCATCGTCGTGTTACCATGCGTTTGCTGACTCTCATTTGGCCTAATGCAATTTTTCCCTTAGCCTAGTAAAATGCCAAAGTTGATTAATGTTGATTAATACTGTTCTTCATAAACTTTTCATGTTGCAAAGTCTGATTTTATCTAAGGTATGTCAACGAGAATTATAGGGAGCTTTTTCAGGAAAACAGTAGTAGAAAGTGTCAAATGAGTGCTAATGATCTCAATACACAAGAAAGAAATTCTTTTCCAATTACACATTAGCTTTTGTCATTCTAGTGCCTTCTGTCTCTGGAGTATAAAATGAACTTTCACAAAATACTGGCTTCTTTCTTCATCTACCAGAGCTAAAATTGTAATGAAAGACTGTTTGCTTGAATTTAAAAAAAAAAAAAAAAAAAAGAAAGATTGCCTGTACCTTTATGCTTTTAGAAGCAGTTTAGCAGTGCTACCACTTCTGCTTTTACCTATTATTTGAATTAATTGAACTTCCTGATTAATTTTCTGGTCATTTGGCAGATGTGAAAGCTAGATAGGTAGATTTCTAGATAGAAAATACCATATGCTAAGCTTTAATTATCATCCCTTTCAGACATGTTTTCATTATCAAAGCTGCTACATTCCAGGTCTGCAAGAATTAACCTTAGTTGCAAATCCAAACAGCTAAAGCCCAGCTGCCTCTGGATTGTGAGAAAAACGAGCAGTCAAACCCACATTTTCTTTCTCTTGCCAACATGAGAGGCCACAATTTAAGCCGGGTGCGGTGAAAGGAGGACCTCAGTAATGGGCTGGCCTTGCGCGGATGGATGTTGCCATCTCTGCTGAACAGGTCTGCAGCACCTTGAGAACTTTCCACTTGTGTGAGACTTTGGGAAAAGTTTAAGCAGTTCTCCTCCAGCAATACCGCTCTGCCTCCAAACACCTCTCTCCTTATTTTTCTTCAAAGATCAATTTAATCCCGTCTTATAATAATGTTAATGAAAAAAACAGTCATCTTCCATTTATTTGATGTTGCTAACTTTGAATGCTGTCTTTCCATTTCAACCCGCTGCGTTTATCTGAGTTACCCCCCCGTTGCATTTCGTCGATGGTGCTCTGAGTTTTCTGTGGCAACAGGCTGTTGCCTGTGCTATTTTTTCTATCAACATCTAAGGCACTGGACTCTTCATACATGACTAGCCTTTCTAGGCATTACTGTAATAATGATAATAATAATTCAGGATATTATTGCTACTTTTAATAATGACTAATTAAGACAGAATCACATAGGTGTCGCCATTAAAAAAAAGAAGAAAAAAAAAAAGGCAAACACTCATTTCTATCTTGTAGGAAACTAGGAGATTTGGGACTTTGAAGCTGTCACTACAATAGGAATGAATATATTCCTGAGGTCTGATACAGGATACTCTGTACCAACTCTGAAGGACAATCTTATGACTGAATGAAAAAAAAAAAAATCACGTGGGATTTAACAATACTGGTGTTTGTTCTGAAGCAGCTTGATTTTCAGAAATGTAGGGAGGGGTCAAGGAAGAGGGATTAGAAGGCAGCAAACAAGGAAGGCAATGCTGCATCCATCCATACCTCACAGGAACATACGATAACATTCTAAGCACCTACTGTGCCAATGTGAGTCTGTGCTTTGTGTTGAATAACATCTACATACTCATTAGTTTGAATTTTGAAACCCGTATAGTATCTGACAAGTCAGAACAGTTAAATGGAAACCAAAGTGCCCAAGTTGGGGACAATTTTTAATACCAATGAACTTACTAAATACCAGTGAATGGCCTGTGAATGACCACTAAAAATAGGCTCTTGTATGGGTTTGGTAGGATTCTTGAAAATTAGCTGGACGACTGCTACAGTGCTGAAAACAAAATCCCTGATTTATCACTATCTTGGCCTGTTGGAGTACAGGAGTTCACTTACTGCCCAGTTACCTAGAAACATCGACGGTGCAGGTCAAGAACTGAAGAGAAATGTATAACCAAAGAACTGTCATTATGCAGGAATTCTTAGATTCTTTTAGAAAATTCCTCCTTTGAGTTTCAACTGACTGACAACAATCAAAACTGAATTGTCCAATTCAGAAAATATTGAGAAAGTTTAAGATTCTGTAAAGACTATTACCTACACCTTTAATTCATCATATTATATGTTGCACTTAGTTCAGTCAGAATATTTCAAACTGAGCACGTAAACAGAATTACAGGAATAAGACATGATAAACTTATTAGAATTGATCATATTTATGATCTTATGAATTGTATGGCTGTGTATAATTGCTCTGGACAAAACATCCCAAGCTCTAGAAATCATAATACTCAAGTATCCCATTCAGAAAAGTGTCTCACGGATCTGAGCCTTTCTACAGTTTTCAGCCAACTGTGCTTAGCAAAGACCTATGTGCCAGGGCCTCTCCCACATCGCATGTCAAAATACAACCTGGATACCGGCTCCTCGGTCCATCGAGAGGAGCAAAACAATCCCTTGTCACCCAAGCGCATTTAGGAATAAAGTCAAAATTCCTTCATACCCCCAGCAACCACCATGATGCCCAGGGCGAGCCCCCGCTCCTCTAATCTAAAAGGCTTTTCCTGAGCAGCTGAGCCAGGAAAGAGTTTGGAGGTGGGTAGGATTAAGTTGCATTCTTAGAGCAATTTAAGGACTTGACCCTTCTTCTGAGTCTGTGAAGATGCTGATCGCATGCAGGAAAAAGTGGGGGCACTAGCTGAAAGACCAACCTTTTTCCATCTACCGCAGACAGATCATTTACACTGTTGAAATTGGGAAGGGCTAGTTCATCAAGTATAGATGACGCAGGGGTATAGAAAGTGCTGTGTAAACTATGGATATGTGAGAAGTGAGAGTAGCAAATAAAGAAAACTAACTTTTACTCATAGATATATGTCATTTTTCAAATCAGTTGTGGGGAAGTATCCAAGTAAGAGAAATTTGCTTGGAGCAGAAAAACAATTGCATATAGAATAAGCAAAAATGTCCTGAAAGACACCAATGAAAATGTAGGTGACATTATACAACATTATTAGCTTCCTCAGTTTAGGCAGGGGAAAACTGGGAAGGATCCAAGACTGCACCAGTAAACCAGTCCATGATGGTTTGATAGCACCTAGTATAGGACCTGGGAATCACAGATCGTCACAGCATAAAGCTCTGTCCTTCCTCAGCAGGAATTTGCGAAGTCCCTTGCAAAATGCCTCCAGGAAGAGTCCTACAGGACGCATTTCTTGCTGGTTATACATCTGATGTGATCCATCAAGAGTCTGAGTACTGGAGGTTTTCAACCAAGAACATGTTTTTCATTTTCTCCATTCACTGATCCATAACAGAATACTTTAAAGTTCCTTTCATGTCAGCTACGTAAAGATGTTTTCCAAGTGAACGTTTCAACATGGGACAAAAATAACAGAAAGAATTAGTTACGCTGGATTTCTCCCTTATACAAAACAGTATAAAGCAGGTGTTAGTGTCACCTTTTCAGGAAAGAATTACCCTTAGCATGCTTGAACGATGACTCTACCAACTCATTTACTCTTGTAGTTGCTATGAGGAAGGAAATAGGAGTAAGTATAATGAGACCCTTAGTGAAAGACATTTTGTGGTGATATATAAAACCAGTTTAAAATACCTGTGTTTCCTTGGGAATCCCTCTTGTCTAACAGAACCAGAAAGGAACAGAAAAAAATGGGTATCAGAAGACTTATATTAATAACTGTGCTGATGTCAGCACATTTACATGACTTAGAGAAGCCACCAAAAGAAAGTATCACATACCTTCCATATACGATTGGAGTGACTTTTTAGTTGCAGCTTATACAGTGGAAGAACAATTTCAACAGAAGAATGTAAACCAGGAATGGGAATCTGGTTTTTCATAGTATGGTAGTGAGTTTGGAATGAGAGCTGAAGTCAACAAGAAGGGCAGGGACCTGCAGACCTGTGAATGAGAAGGTCAGAATTTATAGATATTTCACTACCAAGGGAATTACAAATGAACGTTCCTTAAGAATAAGTTTCATAAATGATCATACTACATGATAATAATTTGCCTTATCGGTTCATTGTAGATTACTGTTGACATCATTACTCTGGAGTAGGTACTCTGTGCTCTGAGTATATTTTCATCAGTATGTCACCTGGTGTCGTGGTTTAGCCGCAGCCGGCAGCTGAGCCCCACGCAGCCACTCGCTCACTCCCCCTTGGTGGGATGGGGGAGAGAATCGGAAGAGTGAAAGTGAGAAAACTGGGTTGAGATAAAGACAGGTTAATAGGTAAAGCAAAAGCTGCACACACAAGCAAAGCAAGACAAGGAATTAATTCCCCACTTCCCATGGGCAGGCAGGTGTTCAGCCAGCTCCAGGAAAGCAGGGCTCCATCACGCCATCACTCTGAACATGTCCCCCTCTTCCTTCTTCCCCCCAGCTTTATATGCTGAGCATGATGTCATATGGTATGGAATATTGGAATATCCCTTTGGTCAGCTGGGATCAGCTGTCCCAGCTGTGTCCCCTCCCAACTCCTTGTGCACCCCCAGCTACTCACTGGTGGGGTGGGGTGAGGAGCAGAAAAGGCCTTGGCTCTGTGTAAGCACTGCTCAGCAGTAATGAAAACATCCCTCTCTTAACTCTGTTTTCAGCACAAATCCAAACCATGGCCCCATAGCAGCTACTATGAAGAAAATTAACTCTATCCCAGTCAAAACCAGCACACCTGGGTAATGTAAATACAAGTTACAGCATGAGACAATTCTGTGCAGGCTGACAGGAACATGAACAAATAATATTTAAATTTAATTGCAGGTAAATGTGAGGAATGACAGGTGGAACTGATGAGGAGAAAGGAAGGTAGAAGCATAGAAAGGTCAAGTAGAACCATTTCTTCAGTGAGTCACAGGATGTCTTCTGTTCTGAATCTGCTCCCTCTTTTCAAAGCAAGTAGCTAGATAACGTATGGGGATTACATTTCCTGTCCCTGGATTTGTTCGTTTATAGTTACGCGCTTAGTGGTACAGGATTTAGTGGGAACAGGGCAAATACCAAGGAGAAAAGAAAGCTCTTGAAATTCTACAGTCATGCTGAGAGCAAGTATTTGTAATTTGTGGATGAAAAATCATAGGTGCCTTGAAATGATTACAGAAGCAGGCACTGTAAATCCAGAAAGTTCAGAGGTAAATATCGATTGGCAAGAAATTCAGATGAATGAAGCAATGCACGAAGAACTGTGGTGATGTTTTGCAACCCAAACTGTGGTCAGAATACTCTTAGTGTTTACAGTTGCGATAGGCATGAAATACTTTTGAAACAACTGTGTAACCTGACAGGGTGGAGCGACTGCTGGTCTGGTTCTTTTTAATTATTCTTAGAGGAGATATTGAGTGATTTCTCTCTTTCCTCACTTCCCTAGGATAAAATGTAGTTTCCCAATAGGGATCAGTCCAGTTAATTCTTCCATTCAACATTTATAGATTGATAAGGACTGTACTATCTTTGGTAATCTGATGACACACAGTTCTACATTTCCTCCTTTTTTTGACTTCAGTGCCAGATTTATCTAGTGCCTGGAAGAAACAAGGAACTGGGTGAGAGCCAGCTGGCTGGAAGCCAGTCTGAAAGGTGAAGGTGATGTCGACTGGAAGAGCTGAATGCTTTGAGGATTTGATGAAAATCATATAGTTTATTTTACAAGGGTATCTGCTCAAATATGGTATGCTCAGTTTCTATACGATGGTTTATGTATAATAACAAAGGGTCTATTATACATAATTTTACATCAAGAAATGGAAGAGGTTCCTTTCAGCTAAGGATACCAATGACATTTCTTAGACAAAATTTAAATCTGATGAATATATGTGCATGATAATAGGTATGGGTTACTACTAAGACTTGCTTTACCACAGCCGACCTATCATGTCCCTCTGGTGACCTGTTCCTCCAGAACTTGTTTTCCCAAAGGAATGATGTCTTCAGCCCAACATTGCATGCAGTACTCTTTAGCTAATGAAGGTACATCCTAGAATTTACTCTCTGTGGAAATACAGCTAAGGAGGACCAGGATACTTTCAGAAAGATGACATTTTTTTCAGGCCTTTGTATCTGGTTATAACTTATGTTGGTGTCATAGTCCATTAGAAACAGTGCCAGCTCCAGGAATGTATCTGTGGTGGAGATTTCAAACGGTCCAAACCAAACCTTACAAAATTACTTTATTATTGCTACTTACGCTTATACGATGTCCGACGCTGATGTGAAACAGGAGTTATGTCTAGTGTGAGAGAACAGCAGGTAGAACCCTACTGTTTGTAAAGAGATTGAAAACCCACGGATCTGGATTGAATTGTTTCTTTGGCATTCTTGGACAGGTTATTTCCCATTTATTTGGGCAAGATGGCATTTTGGGGATTGTCCAGACGTTATTTCTTGCCATCAAAATGACTGCTCAGGTGGGGGATTTACAGGTAGAAAAAGCGTGTTGAGAGGTTTATCCACCACCACCTGGTTTCCAGGGTGGGAGGAGGAATTCCTTCTCCAGCCTTCTCTCATCGGTGTCACATTGCTGCTCTTCTGGGTTGGAGGAATCTGACCAGACAGATACTGGGGCGAACTTCACACCTCGCTTTGGCTGAGGGATGCTCCAGCAGGACGTTATACAGGCGACCGTGGAGCTGCAGCTCTCTTGGTCTGGACCCGCACGGTCGAACAGCGGTGCCGTTCCCGGCCCGGGGGAGCCGGAGGCCCGCCCGGTGCCCGCCCCGCCGCTCCCCCCGGGTTGCTCTCCGGTTCTCAGCCTAAACTGCAGACCGTGCCACGGGGCATTCGAGGGGACGGGGCAGTGGCGGCCCTGCCGCCCTCCCGGGCCGCTTCCCCTGTCGCCTTTCCGGCTGCCACCTCCTCCTTCTCCTCTTCCCGGGGACCGGCGCTCCCCCCGCCAGCTCTTTCGCCCGGGGGCTGCTCTCGGGGACGGGCCCCGCCGGGCGGGCCCCTCTCCGCCCGCCCCGGGCAGCCCGAGCGGCGGGAGCAGCGGGGGCGGTGGCGGCGCAGCGTCTCCCCGCCCCGCGGCCGCCGGGCTCGGTCCTCTCAGCGCGTCGCCGGCGCCTTGGCTCCTCCTTGTCCTTCCTCGCGTGATTTTTATCGCGTCCATTTTTTGTGCGGGGATAGATAAATAAATAAATAAGGACAGCCGTCGCCCGCCGCCCCCCGCCTCCCAGCCCGCGCGGCGCCGCTAGGGGCGGCAGCCGGGCCCCGAGCCGCTCCGGTGGGGGAGGCGGTGGGACGATGCGGAGCCCCCTCCCGTGACTCCGGCTCTCCGCCATGCCATGGGTTAGGCGGACTCCATCCCGCAGCCGAGAGGGCACCAGCCAAGCGAGGCGGCGGCAGGAAGCGGCGCGGCCCGGCCGAGGAGCGGCGGCGGGAGGCGGCGGCGGCGGGAGGCGGGCGCGGCGCCCCGCGGCCCCTTCCATGGACGGCGGCGAGGAATTATGAGCCACGGCAGGCGGCCGGGACTGGCGCTCGCCCGCTGGGGCTTCCCCCGCTGCGCGCCCCGGGGCGCCGGGGCTCCTCTCTCGCACGCCCCCCCGCCTCGCTCCCCCCCCCCCCAGCAGCCTCTGCCCCCGTCTACTGCCCGCCCCACCGCTGGCTCCGTCCCCCCCTCTCCCCGCTGGGTGCTCGGAGTTAGGATAATCTCGCTCGCACCCAAACCACAGCGCTCCCGCGGCTAATCCTGCCCTTTCCCCTCTCCCTCCACACCCCGCCTCCGGCCCTTCCTCTCCCGGCGCTGCCCTCTCCCCTCCCCGCTCCCTCTGCTCGCCCCCCTGGGCCCCGCCGTCCCCGTCCTCCCCGCTGCCCCCGGCGAGCCGGCGGCCGGGCGGGTGGGTGCGAGGTCGGGGCTGCCGGCCACCCCGCCCCTCCCCGGCGGGGCCGTCATTAGCCTGCCGGTTGATTACAGGGTATTGATTTGTATGTGCTTCTCCCGGCGCCGGCGGCGGCCGCTCCCGCTGGTGCCGCCGCGGCCGCTGGAGTTAGGGCAGCGCTTCCCGTAGCGGCGGTGAGCTCCCACCAAACATGTCGGCTCCCGCCGGGCCCCGGGGCGGCCCCGCTCCTCCTCAGCCTCCTCCGGCTCCTCAGCCCGAGATGCCCGACCTCAGCCACCTCACGGAGGAAGAGCGGAAGATCATTCTGGCCGTCATGGACCGCCAGAAGAAGGAAGAGGAGAAGGAGCAATCCGTGCTCAAGTAAGGGCGGGCGCATCCCTTCCTCGTCCTCCCGGCCCACGGGCGCGGAGGTCTCTTCCCCGGCCTCGGGGGCGGCACGGCCGGGGCGGGAGAGAGGAGCCGGGCGGCCGGGGGCGGGCAGGCAGGGGTGTCTCTCGCCGCCGGCAGTGCCCCGGCGGCTTCTCGGCGCCGGGAGAGTGTGGGGCACGGCGGGGGAGACCTGCCGCCGCGGGAGCGGGCAGAGACGGGGCCGGGAGGCTGCCGGGCCGTCAGGGCGCCGCGGCCCGGGCTCGCCGCCTGCCTCAGCCGCGCTCCGCGGGACGGGCGGCGGCGCGGCGGCTCCGGCTCCGCACGCCCCGGCGCTGGCCGGGGCAAGGCGCCCAACATGGCCGCACAGGTGCCGTTCTCACCCGGCGTGTGCCATCAGGAGGAAGGGGGGGGGGTGGGTCGAGGCGGCGGTTGGCGCCGCCGGAGGGGGCGGATCGGCGGCATCGGGCCCCTTCCCGGGGGCGCGGCGGGCTCCGGGCTGGCGGCGGCGGCCCTGCCCGGCCCTGGCGCGGTCGCCCGGGGCGGAGAGGGACCGCCGGGGCCTAGGCTCCGGCCGTCTCGCTGGGTGGGTTTGCCACAGCCGCCATCTTCCCCCGACAACGTGTCTGCCGCCCGCCCCCGCCCCGCTGCTCTTTCCAAGCGTGAGCCCCGGCGCCGGGGGGGAAGCGGGACGCCCAGCCGCCCTCCCGGCGTGGGCATTGGGGGCGGCGGCGGCCCGGCTCCAGCACCGGGAGCTGTCCGCGGCGGCGGCCCGGCTCCAGCACCGGGAGCTGTCCGCGGCGGCGGCCCGGCTCCAGCACCGGGAGCTGTCCGCGGCGGCGGCGCCCCTACAGCCCTGCGCGGCGCTGGGCGGCCCCGGCCCGGCGCCGCGCGGGGTCTCGTCTTGCCGCTGCTGCCCGGGCGCGGCGTGGAGCACGGGGGGACGGGGAAGCGTGAGCTTTCCCCTTGCCCTGTGCCCCAGCCCCGAGGGGGAAACCGGGCCTGTTGGGGCCCGGGGGTCCTGCTCTTGCGAGGGGCACGGGTCGTGTCCTTTCCTAGCCTGGCTGCAAGCAAACTCGAGAAAACTGTTCTCCCTCCGTGGCGGAGAAATCATGCTGACTTCTAAGGGCTTAAAAATAAGCAAAGCTACTTCTATAGCGGACATTACTTTTATGAGTGCGCTGAAGCACTAAGCGGTTTTTTTATGGCAAAATCAGTATTGTGTCTTGGACATGTTAAGTGCAGCTGGCCCTTCACAGTTCCTGGAAGCTGTCTTCTGGGCTTTAGTTGCTGACTTTGGAAGTCTGTTTCCAAGATTCATTTCATAATGAAAACTTCAGGTATCATTTGTGTGACAGCTACTAAACTGTGATGTGATCTCCTAAAAACATTTCAATGACTGTTAAAAAAAAAAAATAAAAAATTGGGTGAGCATTTTGATGGATGCCAGTGTAGTGCGAGCACTGGAAATAAAGTGCCATTCCTTGTTTTATCACTAAATACCTCTCAGTCTCATGCTATACAATTTACTTACTATTGCGATACTTTTATTTTAAAGCAATTAGACTCCTTTACATTGCTAAATTGTGTGTCATATCAAAATAAATGCAATTTTTTTTCTAGAATTTCTGCACTCTTAAAAATCATTAACAAAGAAGGAAATGGAAAATTATTCAAGTTGCAGTTTAAATATGTAATAATAGCATTACAGTTTTAAAGAAGGTTCCTGGCTTCTGTCGCAGATGACAATATTTATGACCCAATATAAAGCACGATTTCGGTATGATACTAGGATCAGCTTAAACTATTAAGCTTACAAATGAAGAATAAACTGTTCTCAAGAAATGACAAGATAAAACCAACTTAAGAAATGAAACAGAACTGTTTTCATTTGTAATCTTCAGAATCTTGGAAGTGGACAATGGACAAAAGAAAGGTCTTTATCACATCTAAAGATAAACTATAACCTTCATGTGGGGTTTAGTTTCTCATTATGTCTCACTAAAGCTTCCTCTTGAGTTCTGCGTAAGCGATGAGGGAAACGGTATGCCATAAAGTTTATACACAAAGGATAGCCTGAAACAGTGCTCTCAGGAAAATGCTGTTGTCAATAGAATTTGGATAGATGGCCCACAATATTTTACAGGATACTGAGAAGTCATCTGGTGTCAGATGAGTAACTCACTAGTTTCATTTTTCTTAAAGTGAGGTGGCTCCTTGAACCATCAGGTACATTTTTATTCTGAAAATATCTACAGATTTTTTAAGCACAACCCTCCACCAAAGTCTTACCAGAGCTTGTTCTGCATTTTTAGGTAGGTATTACTGAGTTTAATTCTCTTGACAGATGTTTTCCTTCTGTCAAGAGAAGAGAAAGAAGAAGAAAGAAAAACTCCCATATTTATATGAATGAAGTACTGTTATTGCATAGAGATAAATATAGAGCTAAATCCTGCAGTCTTTGTTCAAGTGTAATTCTCCTCGAAGGCAAGCTCCTTTTGAAGTGGAAGGTATTTTTGTCTGACTAAGCAATAAAATCGTGTCATTTCATTCCATGGAGAAATATGGGAGGATAAAAAAAGATGCTGCAAACAAGGGTTGACATCTAGAGGTATTATCACAAGAACTGTTCGAATGTTGTAGAAAGGGGCAAGCATGGATTTCCTCTAATTTTTTTGTTAATTTATGGTGATTGAGTGTCAGTATGAATGGCTAGTCCCTGGGCTCTACTTCCTTTCTCCATTCTATTTCTATTTTGTGCTTTTCAAATTCTTTTGCTGTGCCCATCACTGTGGTATTTGAGCGTCTTCCAAAAGTGCATTAAGTAGTGTGACTCACATCTGTAATGTGGACTATTTATTCTTTTCCTTTCACTCCCTGGGGTAAATATGTGTGGATTTAAAATAGATACATAACTTCTTCTCCTTATGCTTGTTTTACTCTTTTTTGGGGAAAGGAAATGCAGATGGTATTGAGTTGTAATCTGTAGCAACTAATAGTGATCAGGTCAGCATGAATTCTTGCCAGGATTTGCTGGAACACGATGGCGTGGAAAGCAGAAGCTTTCCAGATTTGCTCTCTCCTTTGGCCTGGTTCGGTCTGTGAAATACGCCAAGCTACAGTTGTGCACTGTGTTCTTGTGGCAGAGCTTCCACTTTAAAAAGGATGGGCAGCAAACTCTCACTGTCTCTCTTCTGGAATTTTTGGGACCCTTGGAGTGCATTTTGAATGTCATGTACTAAGAAGGTGCCTTTTTGACAAGGTTATTGAATGTATATTTTGCATAATATTTAATATGCATAATACATGACACTCAGAGTGAATTTATGTCTGTACACTGGGTGTAGGTCCTTCTCTGCTGTTATAGGAATATTTACATATTTTCAACTTCTGTCTTTGTGGGTGTTTTACTTTCATGCATATAGCATGGAACTTTTGATGATGGCTTTTCCTTTACATTATGCATGTCCTTCCTCTTCTAAATTCTAGTTTTGTGTGTGTATGCTTTCTGACAGATCTTAGCACATTTCCTCCATATGGATTGATTTATGGGATCAGTCTTACGGTTTTTTACTTTTCATTCGTACTTTATTTCTAGATCAAAACACTGCCTTGAGAGGATGCACACAGAAAAAAGATTTGTAGAAGATGCTAGGATGCTGACATTATTTGTAAAGACTTATGTTTTGGTCTGTGTGATGTGCATGTACACTTTTCTACTTGCAGTATCGTGAGTTTCCAGCTCCTCTGCCTAACTATTTTAAAAATAAAATGCTGTCCTTGTAAAGTCAGACTTTACAATGAAAATACACACATTTCAGCTTTTCATGGGTAGGGACAGTTTGGTGCAGTAGAAGACAAGTTTTCCCAAGAGAAATTTCATTATGAAACCATCCAGCATTTCATATATTTACAAAACATCACAGATTTACCACGAGGTCCTTACAAAAGATCTCTTTTGCACGTGTGTGTGGCTGAAATCAATTGGCATTGTCGTCTGTTTTGTCCAGGAGGAGAAGACAGATGGAAACACGGTGGGCTACCTAGAAAATGGTGGCTCTCCATCAACTACCACTGTCAAGTCAAGAGTAAGCTTTAGGAAGTCACGACTGACCGCAGCCATGTGTGTGCTCAGTTGCTGTGTCCATGGTGGCACAGCCATGGTAAAAAGTGGGTGGCTGCGCTGACTGAAACGAAATCTCTGACAAGCAGACCTCAAAGAAGCTAGACTGTGTGGGCTCTGTATGGCACCGTGGGTGAGGCTATTGTACTGCTTTATAAATAATTATCCAGCTTTATAAATAATCAACCTGATTTACGCTGCTTTAAAAGCATTGTATGTTTAGGATTTGGATTTTGGGGCTGGAGGGATGACAGAGATGTAGGTGATTATTTTTTTTATTTTTTTTTTTTTAAATAAACATATATGGGAATTTTCAAAGTTTATAGGGTAATGCAAAGAAGATTTGCTTTTGGCTACATAGTGAACTAGGACTCCATGCAATGTTAGTTGTTTAAGTTACGCTTCCATAACTTTACACTGCATTTTGTCTGAATATGGAGTGCCGATCAGAACAGTCCATTGCAACACCACTTGTCATTTTGCTTTTGTTTCTGTGTATTATAAAATAAAATATGGTCAAGGTGACTTTAAAAGTAATAGCTTTATGCAGTGTAAAATAAGTGATAGTGGAAGTTTATATGAAAAGATACAGTTGAGGATGACAGTTGTCCCCTTCTCTGCCCTGTCTTGCCCTGCCCTCTTCCCTCTTCCCTGCCCTTTGCCCTTCCTACTATCTCATTCTCTGCTCCCTCCTAATATTCTTCATCATCTCCCCTTTCTTTTGTTTTAACAATTTGGACTGCTTTTTGGGGCTCTCTCAAAATTGTCATTATTCCTTACTCGCCTCTCTTACCACATGCTTGGACATTTTATACAGTAGCTAATACTTGTCAGGATGTTACCGCTTGCACCATTTGCTCTTCCAGAAGACCTAATGTTTACAACTGTTCTCTAAAGCATCTAGCACACTTCTGGGCACTGTCCACAAATAACAGCAGTAGTACTTCCTCTTAGTGACTAAACAGAATGTATCTGGAGATTATACAGACTGGCAGTTACACTAATTACTGGGTTTGCTAATGTTAATGTTGAGTACAATTTCAGAAGACTGGCATAGTGCTGATGTTCCCACATTCAAAAAATACAAGCAGGAGGGGTTGGATGTAGAAAGGCCTGACATCATATGGGGCCGAAAAATAGAAAAGCTGATACAGGATTTAGTTAACGAAGAACCCCAAAAATAGATACTTCACACCAGCCAGTATATGCTTTCTGAAATCTTGTCAGATAAATCTGCTTTTGCATTCTTTGAAATAAAAAGAAGAAAACATTTAATTTTACATCTTAAAGACAAGAGTGTAGATCATACTTTAAGGCGCCGGTACGGTACCCTAGCAAGTGGTGACTGGGTAAAATTCAGTGGTGTCTGCAAGTGAGGTTAGGGGGCTGAATGGTCCATTCTGGATTCTGTCTTCACACATTTGTGAGCTGAGTAACGTCTAAATAACTGAGAATGTCAAATAATTGATTTTTCCATTGAAACAACAGCTTAATTAGTGTATATATTGTAAGTGCAAAAATACACAGAAGTGATAGGTTACTACAGAACTGATACAAAATGAGTTTTTACCCTGCTAATGAAGTTTTAAAATACTTGCAGCATATTCAAAGTTCCATAATAACAAGGAAAACATAATATAATGGTTTGAACTTTGAAGTTTAATTCAGCGGAATGTGAAATTAGCCATGCATACAAATGTTCAGTTTTTATCTGTAAGGTAGACTTGATAGTCTTGGGACTTTTCTTCAGGTTAGTGCCACCCCTCACCCCTCTGCTTTACTGGCTTCCTTAAAGGTTTATTGTTGTATTCACAGTTAATCAGAAGGCTATGAAAGTTTCTAAGCCCATTAGGCCTACCTTTTCCAAGAAGGATATTTTTGTGTTGCCATCTTTCCTTTTTTTTTTTTTTTTCTGAACATCTTCTCTGATGTTTTTTTTGACAGGAACTTGGGGAGATAAACCCCAAAAGAACACAAGAAGTGATGAGTTATGATCTCTTCTATACTTGTTTGACTGCAACAGAAGTTACACCTTAACAATGAGCTTAGAGGTGGGGATGATTTTTTGAGTTAAGTTTAGATCATGTGGGCCGTCTTACTCATACATCTTACTATAGCATGGTTAATAGCTACAAGTTATAGACAACCTAATATCTTGAAAAGTGAGCAACAGTGAGTTGTCTTAATTTAGACTCATAAGCAGGAAGAATCTCTTTAAATACTAATTGTTTAACAATGGCATTCAAAACCAGTTGTCTTTCAGACAAATTAATTCATATTAGACATCTCAAGTTCAAATCAAACCGCATTGTTTTCGATGCTTAATGAGTTTAGATTTTGTTTCTTTTGCAGGACTATGTGGTGTAACAGGAGGAACTGTTACGTCCTTGAAGTATAACTGTCTGTGGAGGGTATATTATAGTTTACTAATAAGAACAGTTTACATCTAATCTGGTAGTGCTTTTGTCAACTCAGTAAACTCCAGCAACTGCATCTTGTGATTTGTAAAACTTCTGGTGATGCAATAAAATTGCAGAATAAGTGCTGTGCTGAAAAGCTGCTTCAGCATGATATTATGTTTGACTGTTTTCCTCCTGTTGTTTCTCCAAGGTATTGTCTTGAAGCTGCAAAGGCATCAGTCAGGACTGAGATTATAAGAGTTAATGTAACAGTGCAAGATTGTATAGGGGAATAGTAATGCATTTAAGAAGTTAATACGTACCACTTTTGGAGAGTAAGAATTCAAAGTAATTTATACTGTTCTCTGCTGTTTTCATTGAAGGTGGAAGACACTTCTTTTATAGTCTTGAATTCAAATATCAGCTGTCATCACATTTCTCTGCCTAAACATGTTTGCAGAGTGATCTGAGTTGCATTTTGATAAACTGAAATGAAATTAATGCATTTTGATAGGGGAGGATTTTATAATGGTCTACTTTATGTATCTTTTGGAGTTTTGAAGTTTTGATGTGACACCCTAAAGAGTATCTTTGATTTAGACTTTAAACTCTTTTATTAAAACCACAGTGAGATATCCTGTTTGTTTTAGCTTCTATTTAGAAAATTGACAAAGAAAATCTTTAAACTTTAAATAAAACATAAAAAAGTTATTTTCTTTTTACTGTCTCTATGGGGTTGGTTCTTTCTTCTTAAATCTCATATGAAGTTGTTTAAATAGCAAATATTATATTGTATTTGTACATAGACTAACTCACAGGTCATATAGCATTACTAGGTATTTGATATAACCTGGCATTTTGGTTCTACGTATTTGTGAGGGCAGTCTTTCTTTAGAATGTGTATTATCTTAAGCATATGAGGGACACAAAATGTTTTGACCTTTAAATAAAATTGTGAGTTAGAAGCAGTCAGCCTTTTTTGGAAAATGTTTTGCAACCATCTTTCATATAACTTTTCAGAAATCAGTACTCCAGTGTGTCAGCAAGAATTTTTTTTTCAATATACTGTAGTTCTAACTCTTCGTACATTTATACTTTTTTCTCCTTACAGAAAGGATGAGTGAGAAGTAATGCTTTTAAAGCTGTTTAAAACCTGGATAACACATAGAATAATACAAAATAGGGCTGGTTGAGACCTCAAGAGGTCTTCCAATTTATCCTTTGCCTTGAGGTAAGACCAACTATAAGATAGCAATTCCTGACACTTGTCTAATCTAGTGATTCCCAGCTGTGAGGGCCCACCTAGCCAGTGAAATAAATAGGCTTCACGGCCAAGGCAAGGACACATAACAGATGACACACAGAATTCGAGCTAATCAGTTCTGCAAGAGCTGTGCTGCCTACACAGGAGAAGGGGAGGCGTGGGCCAAACAGATCTTAGAGTAAAGATCTTGGATCCAGTATGGAACTTTTACATTTTCTTCAAATGATAGTTTACTGCTGAAAGGTATGAGAACAACTAATCCAACTACTGACCTAACCAGGAATGAAGATTCCTTGAACTCCCTAGATAATTTGTCTCAGTTACTCAGAGTCATTATTCTTACCATTAGATTTTTTTCCCCTTCTATTAAAGCTAAATCTCTTTCCTTCCATTTGCTACTTACTCTGTCCTCAATGGAAATGCAGAACAGCCTGTTACTTTTCGTGTTTGCAGCAAACTTTTATATATTTCACAAATGTGATCATATCTTGTCCTGTAGATTCTCATAATCTCTTTTCTGTAGACTCAACAGGTCATATTTTTTAGACTTTTGACAATTCCTGTTGCTGTTCTTTATATACTTTCTAGCTGATCTTGTTTGCAATATAATGTCCAAAACCAGACACAGCATTGCAAACAAAAGTGTATGGGCAGAGCACAAGGATAACACCACGTGTCCTGCACAGAACACTTTCCTTGTGCAGCCAATGTCTTGTGTGTTTGGGGTTTTTTTTTGTTGTGATATAGCATTATGAACTCATGGTCAGCTTGTGACCTACTATACCTTCAACAAACTTTTCTGCAGAAGTTGATTCCCTCCGCTATGCATCGCATTTGTCTTCATCCCCATTGAGTTGTACTGTGTCTGTATCAGGTGCCTCTTAGGAATTTTGCATTAGAGTGCCTAAATAAAATGCACAAGCAGCCCTTGGAGCAAGAATGAGGATTTGCCTCTAGAGAGTATCCTCATCACAGAGCTATTCAGACTTTCTCTTGCTTGTCTATACATTCACATTCCTGACTGCACGGTTTCACAACTTCACTGGTAGAATGTAGAATAATCTTATTCCAGTTTTGCTGGAATTCTTCGTTAGGGAAGAGAGAGCTGTGTTCAAATCTACTCAAGCTGTGAAGGGTCTACAACATAGGTCTTGCACCTCCTTGGAAAGACATAACTGCTACGCTATTGTAAGGGAAACAGTTGCATCCTCTGCTGTATTTATTCAGTTCGTGGAAGCTGTTGGTTGACTTACAACAAATTTGACAAAAAAATTGAAGTCCCAAAGATACTTAAGTACTAAGGGTCCAATCAAAATAAGTAGATGGGTAGTGGAAAGGGATTGTCCACACTCCTGGCTGTGGAAAAGTCTGATCACATCATATTACATACCAAGGAGTCCTTAATGGGAGAACCAACCATAGACATAAAAATAAGTCAATCATGAGCTGTGAGTCCTCATGAAGCTGTGAGTCCTTTTCTTTAAGTTCAGCACTCATGGAACTGTTTGGTTAATGAAAATTATTGCCTCAGTTTCGGTATCTTTTCCATTCCCATGTTACAACATTTAGAGCTTGGGTTAAGGATTGAGCCCAGAGAATTTCTGGGATTCTTCTGACCAGATGTGAATATCTACAGTGTAAGACATCTACATCTGAAATCGCTTAGATCCAATTTAAAGAAAATGGAAATAAAGAAATGCCTTTAGGATGTGATCCTTCTCATCTTAAATTAGACACTTCAAATAGGCCGGATGAATTGCAGAGCCTATTTCTGGCTACGGACTTAAAAAGAAGATAGAGTGAATGTGTCGGATGTAAAGGTCTACCTTGCAGATCATTTTGAGCTAGGTAAGTTGAATCTCATCCTCAGAGTTCTGCCTTTGACAATAACTCTCCACTATGTGGTCTTATAAGAATGTCATAGCCACCTTCCCTACTGGCACTGACTTCTATGGTTCTCTAGATTTCTTTAGAAGCCTGTTTGTCATTCTGCATCTTTTGCTTATATTTCAATCAATTATTATTAGGGTATACTTATTTATCCATATCTTTACTATTTGAGACTCACCGCCAGGAACCTGAGTATGTTTCCCTTCTAGTCAGAGGTGGTTATTAGGATTTGGTATATCTTTTATACTAAATTCAGAAGGCCTTCGAAGAATGAGATCTAAAAGAATCTCATGGAATACAAGATCTTTCCAGCATGTGGGATTAAGCATACCTATCTGCAAAAGTACATTGTAAAGAAAATTTTCACATGCCATTCACCGGTAGGAATGATTAGTGGATATTTTAACCCAGAAGACAGAATCTCATAGCTGAATCTAGCCTGATTGCTAATGAGAAGTTACAAACACAGGATTTGTCTACTACTTGTAAACTTAAAAGTGTAACATTAAGACTCAAAGAAAACTCTATAAACTCGATTTAAATTGATCATTTATTTCCATAACTCACACACTCTCACTCTTTTGCTATGTATCAACGGGAGTTAGAGACATTTCAAAATAGACTTTGAATATCTTCTATACTTAGGATGTCATCTTTTCTGCCAGTTAGCCATTGCTTTAACAATATTTATTTAGCTACTGTGTATTTACAAGTTGATAGGTCA
Source organism: Balearica regulorum gibbericeps (assembly GCF_011004875.1). Classification (NCBI taxonomy): domain Eukaryota; kingdom Metazoa; phylum Chordata; class Aves; order Gruiformes; family Gruidae; genus Balearica; species Balearica regulorum. The sequence goes on along the minus strand of NC_046185.1, from coordinate 22,436,565 downwards.
CTTTTGATAGTAGTCTGTTAAAAACATACTCTTGAATTGCTACGCAATCTGAATTCAGCACTTTCTTGCTTTAAAAGCCTGGATAAACAGGTATCTGCGGAAGATGTTGTGTGGTATAGAAATCAAATAGATTTTTGCTGAATCAAGCCCTAAGACAGTTTGGGAACATGGGTTTTGATTCAGCATGCTTTCATTAATTTGGTTAGTCACTGCGATTATGATTCATTTCATTCTGTGTAACCGACTGCTGCACAGTAAGTGACAGCTGAACCATGTATTATCTAACAGCTAGAAAAATAGCATCACTGTCACGTTTAGAAGGCTGAGGATTATACTTTTACTGAACACGTGTTTTGTACTGAAGTTAAAATGCTTGGGGAGGGTCTTACTTTTTTCAAACTACTTGTAGCATTACAGATATGAAATATCATAGGAAACAATACGAACACTTTAAAAATAAGTACTTAATTTTAATTTATAAATAGAATGAAGCTTCTTGTGCTGATTTTTAGTAATTTATTGGCTTTTTGGATTGGTTGTAAAATTATGCCTGTAGATACTTTCCTGATAGTCTGATTTACATATAAGTGGTAGGTTTGAGGAGCTAAATTTAACTGAAGGGGAAATATTTCACAAGTGCTGATATTACTTCCATGCTAATATGTATCACATCAGCAGACATTTCAAGTGAAGCAGTAATTTTAATTATTCTGCTGAACTTTACCAAAAATACCAGGGAAGTTCAAAAGTTAGCCAGTTGTAAAGTTAAGCAAAACCCCAATATGATTGAAAGAAAATAGTATTTTTACCTAGTATCCACATTTCTTTTTAAAAATTGTATCTTCCATGTTCAAAAATATGTATCAGAAAATCCAAATATGTTTTTTCCTGCCCTGCTTATGGTTTATCTGAAAAAATGCTGTAGAGGGTGCAGGGAAGGCACTGAGCCAAGAAAAGATTTTTTCAGGGTAAAGTACAGAGAAAGTGGGGTTTTTTTGAAAGTGTTGAATTCTTCTGTCTGCTTGATATCTGAACATGCAGGTGGCCAAAGATGAATGAAATTTAATGGACTATAGCTGAGCACTGATGTAAATTTATATATTTTGAATTTATTTAGGCATGGTTGGAAGATAAGTGTTTTTAGCTACTTTGTAGTGTTTATACGAACATGTCTTCCACAGAATTTACCAAGTGTTCTTGTCTAAAATTTGGTCTGAGTTGTATACTTGTAAAGGGTTTACAACACAGATATTCTCTTGTATGAAAGAAGCTTTTATTTGGAGAAAGAAAGAAAAAATTAGTTAGATTTTTAACTATTAGTATGAATGGTCATATTTGTTCTGCACAAACAAGAGTGATAATAATTGTAAAATTAGGCCATGATCACACTGCCCTAACTTCTCAGACATAAATAACTATTTCTTAACTCAGGACGACCAGTTATTTACAAGTAAGAGATTCATTAATTAAAAGGAATATGGGTTAAAGTAGTGCCTTTGTTTAGACTTTATAATTTTGTTTAATAACAGTTTAAAATATTAAAAAAAAGCATTCACTGAAACTGAAGTTTCACTATGGAAGTTGAGTCATGGTTCAATAGTTAATAATCAGTTTGCTTTTTTAAAGCTTTTTACCATTGCGCATATAAATAATATACAATATGCTTCACAAATTCCAACACCTACTTTTTTAATAAGAAAGGATTTCCTGAAAGCTTACTGGTAAAATTCATCAGTTCAGTGGGTCATCAAATAAGTAAAGTCACTGTTGTGTATTTTTTGTTGTTATTATTGAAATAGTTGAATGATTGTTGTGGTTTAACCGCAGCTGGCAGCTAAACTTCACGCAGCTGCTCGCTCACTCCCCCCCCCCCCCCCCCCCCCCCCCGTAGGATGGGGGAGAGAATTGGAAGAGTGAAAGTGAGGAAACTCCTGGGTTGAGATAAAGACAGATTAATAGGTAAAGCAAAAGCCGTGCACACAAGCAAAGCAAGACAAGGAATTCATTCCCCACTTCCCATGGGCAGGCAGGTGTTCAGCCAGCTCCAGGAAAGCAGGGCTCCATCACGGGTAACGGTGATTTGGGAAGAAAAGTGCCATCACTCTGAATGCCTCCTCCCTTCCTTTTTCTTCCCCCAGCTTTATATGCTGAGCATGACATCATATGGTATGGAATATCCCTTTGGTCAGCTGGGGTCAGCTGTCCCGGCTGTGTCCCCTCCCAACTCCTTGTGCACCCCCAGCCACTCGCTGGTGGGGTGGTGTGAGGAGCAGAAAAGCCCTTGGCTCTGTGTAAGCACTGCTCAGCAGGAACAAAAACATCCCTGTGTTATCAACTCTGTTTCCAGCACAAAACCACAGCCCCATAGTAGCTACTATGAAGAAAACTAACTCCACCCAAACCAAACCCAGAACAATGATATACTCTCATTTTTATTCTTAGGTTAAATAAAAAGAGTAGTTTAGAATTGGTAGCATTTTTTGTCACTCTTCATAGCCACAAAGTTTTTCTTTAGCAAGAACTTAGGAGTTTTCTATTATAGTAATCTATGAAAAATTTATCTTTCAAAGGGACTGCTGTTCCTAACACAAGTAAGACTAAGCATTTCCTTAATAATGATGACCTATTTTAAAACAGCTCCTGCCTCCCATTGGCACTGCTAAGTGTGCAGTAAAGCTGCCCACAAGAAAGATGATGGCTTGTGTTAAAACAGGGAAATTGCCATTAGATATCTTCTATCTTGGATGTAAATAACTTTTATTCAGTAAAGTTACTTAATGGTATTATCATGATGTGGAAGGAGGTTTATACAAGAGCTCTACTGTGCATTTCCGTTGCTTAATATGTTTGGTCATCATTAGTACCTTTTTTTAGGGATGGTTTGAACATCTGCATAATAGTTTTTTATATTTACATTACTGAAATGTATTCTAGCCTTAGTTTCAGTTTAATAAAGTTTTTCTTCAAAAAATTTCTCTGTGTGTGAAACAAAGGGAGGAATGGATTGTTATTGAAGTTTTGCCCATCAACCCAATTATTCTTTTCTTTTTAATTTATAATTAGGTTCATATTGCCATAATAATTGAAAACTTACATAAGAATTTATATGGAAGCACGTAGCTCACTAGTTTTATAACTAAAAGTTATATCACTTCTTTTTTGGTATGGAGTAAGTATTTGTATTGGGTTTATGTGTCCAGGTGTTGGGGGGGGTGCTACAGAGGTGGCTTCTGTGAGAAGACACCAGGAGCTGCCCTCATGTCAGACAGAGCTGGTTTCAGCCAGCTCCAAAATGGACCCGCCACTGGCCAAAGCTGAGGCTATCAGTGACACGAGTGGCGTCTCTGCAATAACATGTTTAATAGAAGATAAAAAATGCTGTGTAGCAGCTGTGAGAGAGAGGAGTGAGAAAAATGTGGGAGAAACAGCCCTGCAGACACCAAGGTCAGTGTAGAAGGAGGTGCAGGATTCCCCTGCGGCCCGTGGAGAAGACTGTGGTGAGGCAGGCTGTCCACCTGCACCTCGTGGAGGTCGATGGTGGAGCAGATATCCACCTGCAGCCCATAGAGGACCCCACGCCAGAGCAGGTGGATGTCCAAAGGAGGCTGTGACCCAATGGGAAGCCTGTGCTGGAGCAGGCTCCTGGCAGGACCTGTGGCCCCATGGAGCGAGGAGCCCACGCTGGAGCAGGTTTGCTGGCAGGACTTGTGACCCCATGAGGGATCCACGCTGGAGCAGTTTGTTCCTGAAGGTCTGCACGCCATGGGAGAGATACACGCTGGAGCAGTTTGTGAAGAACTGCAGCCCATGGGAAGGACTCTTGTTGGAGCAGGGCAAAAGCGTGAGGAGGAAGGAGCGGCAGAGAGGAAGTGTTATAAACTGACCACAACACCCATTCACCTTCCACCTGCGCTGCTCGGGAGGTGGTGGTAGAAGATTTAGGAGTGAAGCTGAGCCTGGGAAGAAAGAAGGGGTGGGATAAGGTCCACTGTCCTACTCTGTTATTAATTGGCAATAATTTAAATTAATCTTCCCAAAGTGGAGTCTGTTTTGCCCGTGACAGTACCTGGTAAGTGATCTCCCTGTCCTTATCTCGACCCACAAGGTTTTCCATCTTATTTTCTGTCCTGTCCTGCTGAGGAAGGAGAATGAGAGAGCAGCTTGGTGGGTGTCTAGCAGCCAGTCAAGGTCAACCCACCACAGTATTTTGCAAATATATTTACAAAGGCTAACTTGAGGCTAGTGACACCATTCTTCCTGGATTCCCTGCGGAATTAACACAGCAAGAGAAAGAGAGGGCAGCCCTGAGGGGCTAAATTCAGCTCCAGAGCCCCGCGCTGTTCTCTGCTGTCAGTGCAGCACAGGCAGCTCCATTGCCAGGCCAGCTGCTCCTTCCTGCCTCCATGACACCATCATGGTCCTGGTGCAGGTGTCTGCTGAACTGTCTGGTGAAACTGCTTCAGGGAAGTTAAGCTAATGCAAAATATTTTCCCCTTCACCATTTTGGCAGAGCATTTTTTTAAGCTACAAAAAAGAATGAATCTGGTTTACTGTACAGTCCCACAAACTGCTGAGCTAGCACAGCTGAGGGGCTGGGAGAGATTAGATACAGTTCTTTTGGAGTTTCTGGGAGCAAAGGACTTATTCCACCATTATTACCACATCTGCAATGACTGGTCACATTGCATTCATTGAGAAAAGCAGCAGTCAACACATACAAAATCATTTCTGGTTTTGAAGGTGCTGTTTGAGGTCTATGAGTCAATGCAGCCAAAATTAGTGTCCGGAGCTTTTCTAGTGAAGAAACTAAGGAAAATGCTCATAAAATTTTGCTGTTGAATAACCGGAGTTGGAAGACCATTGCCAATGTTAGTTCAGATAGAATGAGGTTTTGTGTCTCCATATCAAACAGCCTATGCAGGTTTTTTTCACAGACACTTTTAAAACTGATTTTCTGACATAATGGAGTAAGTTTGTTCAGCTCATAGGACACAGAAAGAAAGGAGAGAGGAAACACCTTAGATGAAGCTGGCTAAGCTGGCTCTAGAAAGCTGTGTTGTTGCATTTTCCACTGTGATCTGGGCCATAAATAATGAAAGATGTGTAGCAAAGGTCCTAGTTGTAATTGCTGCCCACACAAGCTCTTATATTTTCACAGGTGACTGGACACTCTTTTTGTTGTGTAAAGTAATGGGAGAGCTGCTTTGCCCCTAGTATTTCAGTTTTTGTATGGAGATAAGCTTTTTCTGATTGTTCAAATTATGTGATGGCTTTGGCTCTAAGTTTGTTTGCAATTTACTTGAAATATAGGCTACATGGATATTTTAAAAAAGAGGATATGTAAATACTTTTGTTATAATTTAACCTGTTATTAATACATCATTCTAAATAGTGAATCCTATAGATGACAATTATGATTGAAATTCAGTATGCTAGGGCCATGAACTCATGAACTACCAAAAGTTTGTAAGATTACATAGAGAAACTTGAAACTTGACTTCAGCAAGGCTTTTGACACCATCTCTCATAACATCCTTATTAGCAAGCTTAGGAAGTGTGGGATGGATGAATGAACAGTGAGGTGGGTTGAGAACTGGCTGAATGGCAGAGCCCAGAGGGTTGTGATAAGTGGTTCAGAGTCTAGTTGGAGGCCTGTAGCTAGTGGTGTGCCCCAAGGGTCAGTGCTTGGTTCGGACTTATTCAACATACTCATCAATGACCTGGCCAAGGGGACAGAGTGTACCCTCAGCAAATTGGCTGATGGTACAAAACTGGGAGCAGTGGCCGACACACCAGAAAGCTGCGCTGCCATTCAGTGAGATTTGGACAGGCTGGAGAGTTGGGCAGGGAGGAACCTAATGAAATTCAACAAGGGCAAGTGTTGGGTCCTGCACCTAGAGAGGAATAACCCCAGGCACCAGAACAGGTCAGGGGTTGACCTGCTGGGAAGCAGCTCTGCAGAGAAGGACCTGGGAGTCCTGGTGGGAAGCAAGCTCTCCATGAGCCAGCAACGTGCCCCTGTGGCCAAGAAGGCCAATGGTATCCTGGGGTGCCTTAAGAAGAGTATGGCCAGCAGATCGAGGGAGGTTATCCTCCCCCTCTATTCTGCCTTAATGAGGCCACATCTGGAGTTTTGTGTTCAGTTCAAGAAGAGGCACTACTGGAGAGAGTCCAGCGGAGGGCTACAAGGATGATGAGGGGACTGGGGCATCTCTCGTATGAGGAAAGGCTGAGAGAGCTGGGTCTGTTTAGCCTGGAGAAGAAAAGACTGAGAGGGGATCTCATCAATACTTATACATATCTAAAGGGCAGGTGACAAAAGGATGGGGCCAGACTCTTCCCAGTGGTGCCCAGTGACAGGACAAGGGGCAACAGGCACAAACTGGAACACAGGAAGTTCCATCTCAACATGAGCAAAGACTTCTTCACTGTGAGGGTGACAGAGCACTGGCACAGGCTGCCGAGAGCGGTTGTGGGGTCTCCTTCTCTGGAGATATTCAAAACCCGCCTGGACGCAATCCTGTACAACCTGCTCTGGGTGACCCTGCTCTAGCAAGGGGGCTGGACTAGGTGATCTCTAGAGGTGCCTTCCAACCCCTACCAGTCTGTGAATCTGTGTAAGCACAAAGCATGAACTTAACATTGCTACTGTCTATACCAACACATAACAAAAAGATAGACCTTGCATCAAAGCATTGCATCAAAGCATTTTTTTCTAATTGTAATAAAAGTGATTGATTCTGCTAAGTTATAGACTTGCAGACTTACTTGTGCATCTGATATGTAGCCTCATTGACTTAATTGATTTTTTTTTTAAAATGACTGAGAAGTATAGCAATTAAAAATATTACCACGCTAGTAGCAATTTTCTGAATGCCTACCTAGCCATCTGATTTTTAAGCAATGCTATATTTAGAGGGACATTTCATTCTTCCAGAAGAGAAATGAATCTATTAAGACTAGAACTATTATGTAGGACTATTAAATATTCACATATTTTGTAGTACTTGGTTGCTAATATTAGCCCAGCAGTCATTAGGAGCTACATTCTACTATTGGTTAGACTTTTTTTTTTTTTTTCCTCTTGGATTGCTATAACAGTCATCTTTGATCTGCATTTTATTGAAAAATAAAACAGCTGTCCCCTTTCTTATGCCTCCCCTCTCAAATGCTGGTAAAAATCAGTACAGAAACAATATTTTAACATGTTAACGTATGTTATACTCCCAAATGAGTGTGATGGTCCTCCTTTCAGAATCAAAGCCCACTCTTCTGGAATGATTTGCTGCCCCCAATCATGAATAAATTATACATTTTTAAAATGTCATATTCACTCAGAAGCCAGCAATTTTATTAAAACTAACTTCCTTTTGAACATTTTTTTCTATAAATATCAGACACGTATTTCTGGAGGGTATGGTAGGCTTTTACTTTTTCACAGGTTAATATTCAGACTATTTCAGTGCCTGGGTCAACAAATGTCCAGTGTCTAACTGGATTACAGCGACTCCATTACTGGTTTGTACTGCTGCCTTGAATGTCTGTGTTCTTGTAAAATGAAATACTAAAAGGTCTTTCCTCCTAATGGTGTATGTAAAGAAGATGCACTTATACTAGATGTTTCTCTCTGTAGAAAATGAGGATGGAACTTCAATAGAAATCTATCTGAGATGATAATGGAATTATTCTGAAAAAGAGGAAGAAATTGTGGAGGGCATGTTCATCTTAAACACAACTTCTTTTTCCATCCATGAAGTGATATATTTCTGCCACTGCTCCAAAATGTTTTAAATTATGTAAGTGCTAGTTTAATACTTTTAATTTTACTTACATTTAGGTTATACAAGATAGGATTTTCCAATTTTTGTAATTTTATATCCATTTTATATATAAAAGTGTTCTGGGAGATGACCATTTAATTCTGCCAGTCATATAGATTTTAATACAGATTAATTTTAAATTACAGACTTTCTTCAACTCATTTTTTAGGGATGGAACTTGTAAGAAAATATTTAGGTTAGACCATATCACTGGCAAATAAAACAGTTTATAGCTTTTTTTGGTGATGCTTTCCTGAAAATTTTGTTTCCATAATAAAATGATTAGGTCAGGTTTTGGTTTAACTTGCATTCTTTTATTCTGTTGTAAGTCTACTGATGTCACTAGATGACTTCTGATTTAATCTTATTGTCAAAGAAAAAAACATGAGACCCATTATTCCTCATCATTTACGTCGAAACCTATAATGGCCATGCGGGAGTGAGAGACTGCAGCCAGCCTCTCTCCTCTCCTGTAGGACTGAAGCAGTGAATTTGCAGTTCCTGAACTGGCATTGCTGCCTGTGGAAGAGCGGAGAGAACAGCAGTCCGAAGTGAGGCGTAGTGCCCATCCTGGGGAAATCTTGAAACAAATAAAACCCCATTCTGTCACATTGGAATAGTATTTTCAGGCTCGTAAGACTTTTGTTCTCACTTGATACAGAGGACCCTTATTGGATTGTCATAATCCCTGTACAGGCTTCCAAATTTTCTTACGTTTACTGCTAATACTGCTTGAGCTGGAGGTTTAAGTATTGAAAACATGGATTGTAGATTGGTGCTCATATTTTGCCGATGTCTTTATTATTCTTACGCAGTAAGGTGTTTTCACCTGAAGGTAATTTCTTCAAAGACTGATAATGTTTTCCCTTCTTAGAAGTGGATGAACATCATAATGTCTAGTGTTCCACTAAATGTAGATAAGTGGATACAATCTGTAAAATAAATACAGAAAAGTGAGGCAATTTGCCTAGAATGCCCTAGCAAGAGAGTAAAATGACGGTTATCCATTCTAACTGTTGAAATTAATCAAGCTATTCACTGTACCTGTTAAAAATGAACTTACAAAGTAGGGAAGAAGTTAGCAAGCCTTGTAGCATCAGCACTTCTTGTGTTCACTGTTGCTTCTAGAGTTTTTTCCTTTCTAGGGTTTTTTTGGGGTTTTTTTGTTTTTTTTTTTTTTTTTTTTTTTTTTTTTTTTTTTTTTTTTGTTTTTGTTTTTTTTTTTTTTAATCTGAAATACTTCATTGATCTCATCCACTTTTGGCTACTCTGCTACCTCCAGGTATTTTAGTGTAACATCAGTGTGTGGAATATGCCCAGTATAAAGGTTAGCATTTTAATAAACAGTGAAACTAGTGTGCATTCCACAAACATGATAAAGCTTTGGGGTTAAAGTTCAAGAATAATCACGTGTAGCAAGTGTTGTGCTTGCAATAATAAAAAGTAAAGGAGTTGAAGGAAATTGTAACTTGATATCTACGCTTATGACATCATCTTGTATATAGGTATAGCTTTAGGTTTTTATTTGTTTGCAGTAGATAAAGGGAGGACAGCAGGGCTTTCAGTGGTTCTTGTTCTCTCTTATTTACAGCCGGTTAACTAGCCTTTAGAGCACACTGAGTTACTTGAATCAGTCTTTATGCAATTTTTTTTGGAATCTAATAATATTTGAAGAATAATTTTGATTTAAAGCTAAAAGAAAGCTATTTAATTCATAAACTGCAAAGTAGAAATTATGCGTGCACTTTTCTAATATTAAAAATCTAAAATGTCCTCTGTATACGTGTATGTGTGATTTTTAGGAAAATTCACAATTATTTTTGAAAAATAAGCAATATAAAGTCAGTAACTTTTGTTGTCTCATTAAGAAATTCTTTCTGCTTGCAAGTTTTTTGCTGTCTGTCCTACACTATAAAACACTTTAGCATTATTTTAGCTGTAGTAGATAATATGTAAACATTTTTGTCTTCTTGTCTTGAATTATCTTTGTCCCTATATCTTTTAGCTCTTTTTGGTGGCAAATCCCTATATGTCTGTTGCTAAAGGAATACGTCTTCATGGGTGCTAACAAAATTAACTCCTGTCTGTAGTTAAATTTATCCAGTTTAGTCAAGTAAGAATCAAAGTACAGAAATTTGAAAAGGGCATATTTAATTAATGTTATTTCTAACAGTTGGCGTTTGATAGCTGAAGCTTTTTTTTTTTCTTGCACTGTCAGCTGCACCATTTCAAACTGAAGTGCTGTTTTTAATTTGCTTGTGACAGACAGCCGTGCCAGTCAAAATGCGAGAGCCTGGATGCTATCGGTTTCTGTTCATTTGCTTATTCACTTTCTCGCTTTGCTACAACCTACTTGTGCTCTCTCAATCTGTCAGACACGCTTAAAGGAAGTTGTAGTCTCCGTTTCTACACTAGTTTTGTTTTCCCATGTTTCCTTATTTTAATAAGCTGTTTTATCCAGTTTTAGTTAGAGCAGATTCATCTGTATTCTTCAGAAGATGGATAGATTGAGTCAAGGCGCTCGTAAGAAAGCATGACACCCAAATGCTGAAGGTGCAGTGAAATCACCCAGCCCTGTTCCCGGCGGTGCTGAAGAGGGATGCAGAGCTCTTTGCAGGGCCAGGCAGGAAGGCTGCTGCTCTCCACCTCCGGCAGCTCGGTGGGCATTTCCTGGGCAGAGGTGGAGAGGGAGGTGACCTTAACATTTGTTAGCAAGTTTTGGGATTGTCTGCACTCTCACAAAGGAGGAAGTGATTAGAAACAAGAACAAATCTGACTTAGATTATCCCTTTGCGCTCCCAAAATACACTTTCACAGCCTTGAACAAATGTTGCCCCTGAAGCAGCACAAGTAGGTTTTGTTCCTTTCTCTGGGCATTTAGTAAAAATAGAGCAAACGCACATCATCCACGAGACTCTTATCTTACCGTGTTCATCTTCGTCTCTCTCTTTCGGCTTCTGTTATTTTCTGCCCTTGAGGAAGGATGTCATTATTGCAAAAAGGTTTTCAGTGGGAAGGTGGGCCATTCATTTTAAGGGGCATATGAATTTGAGCTCAGTCTAGTAGTTGAAAATAAATAATTGCAAAACTTGTCTTCCAAACTGAGAATACAGTTCTCAATACTGAGAATCCAAGAGTTTCTTAGAATACATTTCCCAATATCTGCAACTTGGTACATGTTCCAGTTCTCTGGATCCAGATATGCAGCTCAACTTTGAGGTTTTACTCCATAATAGGACAAAATTAAAGTGTGTACCAATTCTCTCCAGTTCCCCCGTGTCCTGGTTTCCACAAAAAGGAAGCATTGCTGTGTGCATCAGGTGAGAGCTATGGCATACTATTAAAAAATATCTGGTTTGGATGATTTGGAGGTGAGGATATCTGGGTCCTGATGCACAACGGAAGATTTGTTTAGGTTCATCCTAAGTCCTCTCCTGAATTCAATTACCTGCAGTGTGCACTGCATTGTAGTTCCTACTGTCTATGTAGTATAGCAGTATCTATAGCAGTAAAATCTGCAGTTTGCCCTGCAGTGATGGTTTTGACTGTAAAGTGTGTGATGAGGTGTGTTCTCCCTGGTTATTCCTGTTTGACAAGGAGGTTGCTGAATTTTATACAAGTTATGTTTTCTCATCCTCGTTAGAAAGAGTTGAAGTAGTCTGATCAGGAAACGATTAAAGCATGAATCAGAGTGACAGTGTCCTCATTTGAAAAGAAAAAGTGCAGCCTCCTGAATACTTAAGGCTTTAAAAACACTCTTTGTCATCAGTACAACTGTGCCTCCAGGAGAAATGAAGAATCCAGTATGACCCCATGACTGTGCACTTGATAATCATTTCACTCTTAATAATCTAATCCGTCCATTGTAATGAAGCAATTAGCTTGCTGTGCCCCTAGCTGTAGTCTAGTAGTGAATAATGGCATTTATTCTTATTTTAACAGTTTTACTGTTGAATACGATTAGGTGGGGTTTATTTGACCTGTCCTTTCAGGCTTTGTACACAGTATAAAAAACCCTTTTTATAAGTCAGGCTATCTGTTGTGAGGGCATTTATGATGGATGAATTTAGCTCACTGCCATAAATTTCTTTGGGTCAGAAATAAAGGTAATATAACATTGGAGGAAAAAAAAAGAAAAAAAATAAAGAAAAAAAAGGGCAAGGAAAGGAGAAACCACAGCACTAAATCTGGCTGCTATTAGTTCCTCTGGTTTCATTTGAAGTGATAAAGAGGTGATCTGTGACAAAGTATTACTCATTCCTGATCTCGTCAGTGAGCCTCCGAATCTTCCTTGCATTTTTCAATTTCTTTTATGGTCTAACACTCCATTTCAATATATGTTATCTTTCTGGGGCTCTCTGTGTGAAATGGGAGCAAAAATTCCTTGTATATTTTTAAATGGCATAAAGGAAAGTTTTTATTTGATGTGTAATATTTAAGGATAAACTATGTCTATTTTGACTGCAAGAACTGGGGAGCACTTCTTTTCTTTCTTCATTCGCTGTCTCTCTTTTAGACTTCCTTTCACTCTCTCCCTTTTCTTCCTGCAGTGCTTATTCCTTGTAAGAGCTTTCTATGATACAACCGTTACTCTGCTCCTACAGTGACTTTTTTCTTTGTAGGAATGGCATGCAGTATCAGATATGGCATTGAGGAGACGTGAGGAGAAGGAAGGCAGAAGGAAGTGTCTGGGTTTTGTTCAGTGCAACTGCTGAAAGGCAGATCCAAGTGAAAAGAACATTAGGAAGTTCTTGAGAGGGGAAAGCACCTTCTTGTGTAGAGTTGTCAAGGTTTTATTTAAGGTTTTGTTTATTTTCAAACTCTACCAATAGAATTTCCTACTGCCATGTATTGTGCAGAAGTACTACAACTGTGCACGTTCTTGGGGGCTCCTTGGGACATTTTCACACCCTCAGTAGGGTCTGGATGTACTCAAGGCTTCATTAGACCTTCTCAACTTACTGTTGGGATTTGCATGTTCACTGAGGTAAGGAAAAAAATCTTTTCAATTTTTGTCAGGATTTTTTTTTTTTTTTGGCAGAAATTTTCAAGTGCTGCTAGAAGCCAGACAAGTTTTGATATCTGGATTCTGCTGGAAGAAACCAGAATTTCTGCCAGCTCCTCTCCCCAGCTCCTTGGCAGCCTCACTGGCAGGCTGGTGGGAAGCCGTATTCTGCATCCTTTGAGTTGTTTGGTCCCCGGTTCTTCAGCAACAGAGACAGCTGGGGCTTCCAGGACCCTCAGTTCTGGGCAGCATGTCAGGTGGCTTGTTGCAAAACCGAGACACCCGGTTAAACTGGGTCAAAAAAAGTAATTCCACTTTGTGGAAAATTTTTGAATTTTTGGTTTTCAGTCTTCCACAAAACAGAATCACTGCTAAGTTTGAACCTTGTATTTTCCTTTCCTTATGTTGATCTTGAAAGTTGTATCTGATTTTTTTGATATCTCAAATGAATGTAACTCCTTTCTCTCTTCAGTCATTTACAGAAAATTGTTACAGAACAATGTTCATGCCTTAAGAGTACTCTCACAAATATGAATGAAAATATTGAATTGTTAAGAATGTGTGATCTGACATATTTCTTGGGTGAGAAAAACAATTCAACCCAGCTAATATGTACAGTAAGAGATTATTTTTAACTCTACCTCCATCTTTACTGGGGACTGGAGTCTCCCAGCTAACTACTGAAACTACATAAACCACAAAGTTTTCACCCAGAATGTTAAATTGTTTTTGTTCTATTTATCTATTTGATTAAAATCACTTGCTGAGCCAACGCTTCATCATTACATCAATCTGACAGCATAGTGGGCTAAACCTCTGCTAGAAAAACTCCAATACTCTGTAGTGTTTAAGTATTCTTTTCTGTGTATTCAACACAGCCAGCAAACAAAATGTACTTCTAATTATTGTTATCACTTGACAAATAGCCTTCTGTTGTCTCATCTAGAACAAGAAACTTGTTTAACTCCTCAGAAAACCAAATTAGTCCCATGCTTAGAGAATAACAAAGAGCAAATATAATTGCCTACCTTTCTCTATTCTTCCTTATCTAATTTATATTGTGAGCATTTGGGGGCAGCTCACAGGAGTTTTTGTAGTTTTAGAAGTGCGTGTCTACTCTGGATTATGCTAAAATTTGTGGTAACTATTTGCCTTTCTACAAGTGTGGGTGGTTTTTTTTGTGTGGGTTTTTTTTTTTTTTAATGTAACTATGATTGACATTCCCCAAAGGAACTGTTCTTAAATATGCCTCTTTTTGGACAACTCAGAAGAGAGCTCATGCTGAGAACATACAAAGAGGCAACAATAAGCATCTATAAATGAAACAGGAGAGTAGTAAATAACACTTAGAACTAACACCAATTTCAACCTTAAATTTCTTTGAAGGCTGCATCTTTGTTAATCAGTTTCTTTAAGTATAATTGGAGCTAATTACTAAGTCAGACACGTAGAATTTGTTGCTCTTTCCGTTTATCACCACATATTATTAAAATAGATTAAGATGAAAAGTAAGCAGCATTTCACACTTTCACCTGTTTTTTAGTTTGTTTCTTTTTTTTTGTCACTGTAACTGTCAGAATTTGGAAAATTTTGGAACAGTTTTCTAAAAGAGGTTGGGGCCTGAGAACAGCTCCCTTCTGTTTCTTGGTTTATCGCTTCCTCCACCATCTGAATTTCACGTCGGGCGCTACTCCCAGGACTACTTTAACTGGCACACTTCCATAGGCTCAGACCAGCTGCCCCCTTCATCAGGGGTCAATCTCTGAAAAAAGAACAGGTAGCTGCACAACGAGAGGCAAGAGAATAAGAAAGGGAATCTCTCTGAGGTATTTGCAGGTAAACAGCTTGGAGAAAAATGCAATTTCTCCCGTACTGTCTTTGGACTTTGCTCCAGATGATGAAGAGTGAGTGTCCTAGTCAGAAAAGTGTTTTGGAAGATGCTGATTTATAGTAGCTGAGGATGTGGTCTTACACCTTATTATAAGATTAAATTACAGTCTACTCTCACTTCCCATGCTGGCATTGAGGAAATTATCACGATATCCTAAGAAAAATGGGAAGATTTTATTTTCATATTTTCTCCTGTGTTTGTTTAGCATTCCAAATGAAAAAAGCTTGAAGCTTGACTTGTGCGTGAAGCAAATTGCTTATCTCCACTTGGGAGAATATAACTCCTTCCCTCTCTTTTCACCATTCTTGCTCCAAGCCTGAATGATTTTATGGCACATTTTTCCAGAATTGTGGTTTTTTCTTCTTTCAGGCTACACATGCAAATCTGTGTGAAAGCATGGAGCGCTATGGTGCTGTTGCTGTTGATAAAATAGCAAATAAAACCAAATTTGCCAGGATTGTTTGTTACAGATGGACAGTCATTTTCTTGAAAATGTTTGGGTTTTTTTTGTTTTATTTTTTTGGTTTCCCCCCCCCCCGAAGATCCTTGAAACTAAGGAGGAATTTTTTTATGAGCTTAGAAATCATTTGTGGTGTGGTGATCTGTTTTGATATTCTGAATGTTTTTGGCTTCAGTCTCTGTACCAGATATCCATGGCAGACCAAAAACATGTAAAGAAATTTGGATCAAACTGAGCTTTTCACCTTTTAGCTTGATACTTTACTCCCATCTTGACTCGTTGTTCATTCTAAATAAGAGTTGGGCTTTCTGGGGAGGGTTATGTGCCTGAATGGTGCCTGACCATCAAAAGCTCATTGTCCTCAAAGATGAGAAATCTGTCAAGAAGATTTTCAGGGCTTCTGTCTGGAGTAGAATATAGTGATGGAACAGAAAGTATGTTATTTTTGTCCTTCAGAAATTTGGTTGTTTAAATTCTCTTTTTCTTTTTTTCAGTTTCTATTAGAAAGACTCCAAAGAGTCTGATGAAGGACTAGATGACAGAAGATTAAGTTGAATAAAGAGAAATTTGGAGAATTCTGAATAAAGAGAAAATCTGAAATGTCCTCGTGTCCTCATTTTGAAAAGCAGGCTCTTTTCCATCAAGTACAAAGTAGAAGATCACATAAGAGCAGTGGGAAATCTCTGGGTTTCCATCAAAAAGTTTTTCATCCTCAGAGTCTAGTCACTGCACATTCGTTCCAGACAGAGAATGAAGAAACAGTGGATATCAGATCTTTGTCAAATGTTAGCATAATAAATTTTTAGAGGCTTACTCAGAGTTCCTATTTAATTCTGTGTGCATCTGGTGTCTTCTATTTGGTCTACAGAACATTTAGGAGGTAGGCCACCCAAATAGCTATATGACTATCTACCAGGAATATTTTGTGCCATGTTATGCACATTAATTTTAAAGCACTTCTCAATACTTTCTGAGAGAGTTTTAGGGAGGTGGTGGTTTTTCTGGTTGGTGTTTTTTTTTTTTTTTTTTTTTTTTTTTTTAAAGTAGCCCAGATCAGAAAGTCTGTTGGTAATATGGCCATGTAAAATCTCCAAGCATGTGTTCTTTTTTTTTTTTTTTTTTTTAATAATGTACTGTAGCCATGCCTATATTTAGCTCCTGTTTCACCCTTTGTATCTTCCTTACTTTATTGACCCAAAGCTCAACAGTGCTCAAGCCCTGGCAGATCATTGCCAGTTGTGTTTGAGTGACTCTGTGGGTCTTTCCAAAATGCTGTTTTGCCACTTCTGGGATCCTTAGGGACCTAGATTCACTTGCATATTCTAGCATTTACAGATTGGGTGTGCTGTTGTACCCCTGAGGGATTAAGGAACTAGAAAAGCCGTTCTGTCTTTACCGCAAAGGCAAAATGTGGGAGCTCTCGTAGGCTTGCAATACCCGTGATAAACTAAGATATTAATTTTTCCTCAAATGCTAAAATAATTATGTATTAAAAATTGTCAATTCATAAGGCTCAAGTGTCTCAGGAACAGTAGGAATTCCAGTTTGTGTTAAACAGAGGGTCATATTACATTAAATATTCTTATATTACAGAAATTTTTAAAAGTAATCATCTCCCAAATTAAGGGTATAAGATGATATAGAAAGCAATCACATTTACTAGTATGCATGCCTGAGATGACTGTCACAGCTAGGAACTTGGTTTAATGTTGCTAGGACAGTGATTTCAGAAGTGTTGAAGAAAATATATGACAAAGGATATAGCATAGTCAGAGACTGAAGAAACTAAGGGGTAAGCTAGAGGGCTTCTTTACAGAACATGACACATGAAGAAATGTTATGACATCTCTCAGACTTTGCAGGATATCCTATGGTAAAGACCATACAAGAAACTAGTGTTGATGGGACACAAAGAATTAGTTCGTGAGGCAAAATAGTCATAGATGTGTCTCAAGGCATGAAGATAAAAAGTTTGCTAATTCTAGACTATTTTCATTTCCTACTGGCAGCTTTACAAGAAGGCACTGAAACTGAAGTGATTTTGCGAACTAAATATGTTTTGCGTTTTGTAATACCTATCAATTGATCTGTTTACTAGGCATGAGTCATGTAGCTTGCAATAAAGTATAGTATCAGGTGTGTAACACTAGCCCCTGTTGTTCCACTGGTGGGTGAGGAATAGAATTAAAAATAATGTGAAACTTGTTGGATGAAGCTGGGGATATAGATATTGATTTGTTTCATTATTTTTAAAACACATAGTGTCTGGAATATTATTTGCTATGGAATGATCTTTTATTCAAGAGGAATATGTAGAACATTGCAGATGTATCAGAGAAATTGGGGTTTTGCAGAAGAAGCAAATAAGACTTTGTTTTGATTTGGGGCCACAGGGGGCTTTCACTAATTCGGTTAGTGATAAGTCATGTGTACCATGGAGATTAACAACCTTCAACATCAGGGATGCCACGTGAGTGCATCCTTAGGATTCTAATATTTTCACCACAACTAGTGGGGAAGAAAAAAAGTAGTATTTTTCAACTTCCAGAGGAATATGTGGTACTAAGTTTGCTATTCTGTTGAGAAAATTATAGACGGGCAATAGTAAAATGAGGTCAAGACAGACATGTGGTTTAGTACGTTGATAAGTATTTGAAATTCTGTACTAAGTAATTATTGATTGTTCATTGATAAATGTGCTGGGAAAGAAACAGTGCAGTTTCTTGGACCTTTCTTGGAGTCTTCTGATATATAACTTGATGTAGATATTGCAGAGATCAGAGACATCAGGAATTGAAATAAGAAAGGAAGCTGTTGTTTGCCTGACTTGTAGTAACTTGACTTAGTAAGAACATACAGTGGAGTTCAGGAACTAATCTATAAACACTAGAGGACACATGTCTTTTCCCTCCTTTCCCTGCCAAACAGGAATAAAAGTATGTTTTTCTGCATTTTTCTACATTTTCTGTAAGAGTTGGAACAAAATCTCATTTGTTCCATCTTGACATTTAAGGAGACTGATCCTCACTGGTTTTGCCATTCATTGCAAAGTGGGAAATGATCTGGATTACCTGTGCATTGTAAGTCTCCTTGAATTTATTTAATAAATACCTTGTTTTGTCTCACCTTCTCAATAATACAAAAGACAAAATATTTTTTTTTTTTTTTTTTTTGTGAATGACAGATTAAGTGATTAAAATGTAAAAACTACCAAATTGGTTCCCCTGGACCTATATCTAAGCTGATATCTTTGAAAGTGGCGAGGCATGAATGTTTAGGAAAGAATATCTCAACAGGCATTTTTATAGCTATCCCTTTAGTTCAGAGAAGTTTTTGCAGGAATCTAGGACTTTCTGCACTGGGTATTGCACTTGCGCCACTGGGCATGAGAGGCGTTGATGATCTGTTGTGTGAATTTCTCTTAATCTTTTTTGAATCCGTTCACACCTCTGGTTTCAATAACATGTGTATCACGTTCCCAACTGAATTAATGAAAGCAGGGTGGAAGAAAACCCTTCAGTTTTGTTTATTTTTAAATTTACCACTTGATAACTCTAGTAGGTATCACATAGCTCCACTGTGAGGAAAGTAGTGAAGCCGTATTCACCTTTAGCACATTCATTGTGTTTGGATAGACTTTTTTTTATATCCTCCCTCAGTTGCTTCTTTTTACAGTTTAGACAATCTTAGTTTATCTCAGTTTGATCTTGGGTCCTTAAAAGGATCATGTATAGATTTTCCAATATGGAAATCATTCTCTGCTTCTGATTAACCTTATTGTCCTTCTTGCTAGTTTTTTGAATAAATTTTATTCTTTCTGAGGGGTTATAACTAGAACTGAGAGGTTAAAGAAACGAGTATACCATATTTTTATCAAGTGATATAGTAATAATATATTGTCTTTCATAATAAACCTCCAAAGTTATTGCTTTTGCTTTTATTTGACCACTACTATAAGTTCTTTTTCCTGAAACATAATAGCTAATTTATTAGGGAGCTTTATATCTGTAGCTGGGGTTATTTTTCCCATGTGCATTACTTTGTACATACCCACACTGAATATTATCTAACATTTAGTTACCCGCCTGTTCAGTCTTTTAAGACTTCTTACAATTCTTCTCAATCATCTTCAAATTCCAGTAACTTTGTACTATTGGGGAATTCTGTCACAAGTTTGTTTTTTCATATTATTTGCCTTGTATTTAGATGACAATATCCAAACTTTGAGAATTGCCATTTTAAACTGAGAATGTACTAGATATGGGATTAAACCCATATATTTTAATTAAACTTTTTAATGCCCCATATGAAGGTTTTCTCAGATCTATTTTGTACAGTACCGATGAGGAATTCCTGTAGTTTGATAATTTTATTAAATTGATAATATCAGAAGTTAATTTGAATATTACTCACCTGCCTTCTAATGTACCAGTTACTGAAATTAAATCTTTTTGCACCTCAGAACTACAAGACTGAATTTTCTTATTATATGTTGGACTGTAATAGTTATATATGCAAATGAAAGAGAAATTATAAAAAATATGGTCTAAACAGGATTATAACTTTATGCAGTAAAACTTGTCATCTTTTTTGTTCAGAATTTTTGTAAAGAATTTGTAATTTGCCTAAAAAGGAGTAAAGCAGTGCTAATTGGAACAATTTAGAGAATATAGACCATGTGTGTATGGTCATAGTACGAGATTTATTTACTTTGCTGGAAATCTTGTTAAAATGGTATATGTGACTATAATTTAGATAACAGAACAGATGGAGTGCTGTTCTTGCCAGGTGTTAATGTTTTAAAATTTATTTATTTAAATCTTTAATAGCCATTTCCATTGCTGGGTTTTTTTGGTAACATTCAGAAAATTTGGCATTACGGTGTTTCCTGACAGCTTTGGGAAGCTTACAAAGCACCTGCCGTACTGCATTTGCACTGCGTTCTGTGAGTGCAGTGCTTGAAAAATGTGCAGGGCTCCTACAAGCAAGAGGATTCCACGTAACACCTGGAAATGCTTATTGGAGACTATTTTCTAAGTCTCATCAGTAGACTTCAATATCCAAGGCACCTTTATAACCAACTATTGAAAATGTAGATATTTTTATGTGCAGGACATATGCACATATAAAGATATGGAAGTGTTTGAGGCAAAGGGGAAAAATGCCAAGATTTTACTCGTATACACATACTTAGTACCAAATGTTATAATTAAAAAAAAAAATCATTGATTGTTTTGCTTTTAAAAGGAAAACTGATAATTATTCTTCATTCCTGATTTTTTAGTGTGTAGCTGAATGGAAGATGAGTCCCTAGAAGGAATGAATGATTCCTAGGTCACCAAGTCCAAGCTATAGCTATCAGACAAACATGTCTTAATAGTCCATTTCATAACTATTTTTTAGGTAGAGCTTGATTAGTTTACTTGTATTTTGCTCTCACTTTTCTTATGTGAAGGTGTGCTAGTATACCATTCTCTTTAGAGCCAGAAACCATCTTCTAATTTCCTGCTTAAACCAGTCTCGGCCGATTTATACCTGTTATTTAACATTTTTCTTCTTTCTCTGATATTTGCCTCTACTTTTACTCCATTTTTTTCATTTCTCATTTTACTACAATTCAAATCTCTCATCCTGTTTCTTAAATTAGGGTCTCTATTCCCTAATCATCCTCCTAACTCTTCAGATATAAGTTCATCTTTCTTGAAGAGGGATAAACAGGACTGTGTGTGGTGTTCAAGGTGAAGTTTTACGAGGATCAGTGTGTTGGCATTAATGTTCCTTCCTTTAGCAGCAGTGGCTGGACTGATTCTCTTTTTCCAGTTGCTCTCCTCTTTTATTCTGCAACTTATTGGCCTTTCCTAGTCATTCTGTGAGCATGAATGTCTTCCGCATACTGGCTTATTAAATGCGTGATCTCATAGTCAGCACAACTGGCTGTAACCGTTTGAGAAGGAACTGGGAGCATGGAGACTAAAATGAGCTTGTACACCAGCAACACACTTAATCATAGATACATTTAATGTTAACGAGTGATGCGACCTCCCTGCTCCACAGGGTTGATGGCACGACCTGGGAGCAAAGCTGGGGGCTGGCGTTCCAGTTCCTCACATGGCCTCCTGTGAGATGGCACAGTCCCAGAGGAGGCCCGGCTGTTTAGGGCAGTCTGAGTGTGGAGCTGTGGGGTGCCCTGCTGCTGCCTGCAGCCCTCGGTGCTCCCATTCCTGCTGCTCGTGCCTCCTCCAGCTCTTCTGCCAGGACTCCTCAGTGGACCTAGGATCACCTAGAGCAGGTTGCATAGGATTGTGTCCAGGCGGGTTTTTAATATCTCCAAGAAGGAGACTCCACAACCTCTCTGGGCAGCCTGTGCCAGTGCTCGGTCACCCTCAAAGTGAAGAGTTTTTTCCTCATGCAACTTCCTGTGTCCCAATTTGTGCCCATTGCCCCTTGTCCTGTCACTGGGCACCACTGGGAAGAGTCTGGCCCCATCCTTTTGTCACCTGCCCTTTAGATATGTATAAGTATTGATGACATCCCCTCTCAGTCTTTTCTTCTCCAGGCTAAACAGACCCAGCTCTCTCAGCCTTTCCTCATACGAGAGATGCCCCAGTCCCCTCATCATCCTTGTAGCCCTCCGCTGGACTCTCTCCAGTAGTGCCTCTTCTTGAACTGAACACAAAACTCCAGATGTGGCCTCATTAAGGCAGAATAGAGGGGGAGGATAACCTCCCTCGACCTGCTGGCCATACTCTTCTTAAGGCACCCCAGGATACCATTGGCCTTCTTGGCCACAGGGGCACGTTGCTGGCTCATGGAGAGCTTGCTTCCCACCAGGACTCCCAGGTCCTTCTCTGCAGAGCTGCTTCCCAGCAGGTCAACCCCTGACCTGTTCTGGTGCCTGGGGTTATTCCTCTCTAGGTGCAGGACACTTGCCTTTGTTGAACCTCATATGGTTCCTCCCTGCCCAACTCTCCAGCCTGTCCAAATCTCGCTGAATGGCAGCGCAGCTTTCTGGTGTGTCAGCCACTGCTCCCAGTTTTGTACCATCAGCCAATTTGCTGAGGGTACACTCTGTCCCCTTGGCCAGGTCATTGATGAGTATGTTGAACAAGACTGGACCCAGTACTGACCCCTGGGGCACACTGTTAGCTACAGGCCTCCAACTATACTCTGCAACACTTATCACAATCCTCTGAGCCCTGCCATTCAGCCAGTTCTCAATCCACCTCACTGTCCACTCATCTAACCCACACTTCCTAAGCTTGCCTGTGAGGATGTTACGGGAGGCAGTGTCAAAAGCCTTACTGAAGTCAAGGTAGACAACATCCACTGTTCTCCCCTTATCCACTCAGCCAGTGATGCCATCATAGAAGGCTCTCAGGTTGTTCAAGCATGATTTCCCCTTGGTGAATCCATGCTGACCACCTCCAATAACCTTCTTTTCCTCCACATGCTTAAAGATGACCCCCAGAATGAGTTGTTCCATCACCTTTCCAGGGATGGAGGTGAGGCTGTCTGGCTTGTAGTTTCCCTAGTACTCCTTGCTCTTTTTGAAGACTGGAGTGACATTGGCTTTCCTCCAGTCCCCAGGCACCTCTCCTGTTCTCCATGACCTTCCAAAGATGATGGAGAGCGGCTTAACAATAACATCTGCCAGGTCCTTGAGCACCCATGGGTCCATCTTATTGGGGCCCATGGATTTGTGGGTGCTGAGTTTGCCTAGATGTCCTCTAACCCAATCCTCCTTGACCAAGGGAAAGTCTTCCTTTCTCCAGAATTTCTTGCCTCCAGGGTCTGGGATTCCTGAGGGCCGGCCTTAGCAGTAAAGACCAAAGCAAAGAAAGCATTCAGTAACTCTGCCTTCTCTGTATCTCCCGTCACCAGGGCACCCATCTCATTCAGCAGTGGTCCCACATTTTCCCTAGTCTTCCTTTTGCTGCTGATGTACTTGAAGAAGCCCTTCTTGTTGTCCTTGACATCCCTTACCAGTTTTAATTCCAAGTGGGCCTTAGTCTTTCTTGTTGCATCCCTGCATACTCTGACAGAATTCTTGTATTCCTCCCAAGTGGCTAGTCCCTTTTTCCACATTCTGTAAACTTCCTTCTTCCCTTTGTGTTTTTCCAGAAGCTCCTTGCTCATCCATGCACATCTCCTGCCTTCTTTGCTTTATTTCTTACTCATAGGGATGCGCCGATCTTGGGCTTGGAGGAAATGGTGCTTGAATATTGACCAGCTCTCTTGAACCCCCTTACCTTCTAGAGCCCTAATCCATGGGATTCTCCCAAGCAGGTCTTTGAAGAGCCCAAAGTTAGCTCTCCTGAAGTCCAGGGTTGTAATCCTACTTATTGCCCTGCTTCTTCCATGCAGGATCCTGAACTCCACCATCTCATGGTCACTGCTGCCAAGGATGCCCCCAACCATTACATCTCCAACCAGTCCTTCTTTCTTTGTTAGTACAAGGTCCAGCAGCAAGGTTCTCCACAGAACACGGCAGCAGCTGCATGAGGCTGTGGGTCCCGGGCTGGTCCCGGGGGGAGTCACAGGAGAGTAATGACATTTTCAGTGGTCCCAGTCCCATATCACCCTGCCACACCAGATCACATCCCACTTCTGTTGTGGTTTTATTTTAGGTCAGCTAGTATATGATGCACAAAGTGTTGATCTGCCTTAGTTCTAGTGGTGTGCCAAACTTGGTGGTGTCAGCAAAAGTACATGTGCTCTTATTTTACATAGGAGATTAATGATAAATTTAAAAAAAAAATTCTTTCCAAGATAGATTCTAGAGGAACTTTACTATTTATGTTTCTTCAGCTTAACGCTTCCTCTTTTAACAGGGTAAAATGACATCTTTTTGGGCCAGTTCCTGACTGGTTTAATTAATTTCCCTGTGCTGTAGCTCAAAAGTTTACTGAAATCTGATAAATTATCTCCCCCCCCCCCCCCCCCCCCCTTGAAAATCAACTGGTTTTGAAGGAAAAAAGATTAGTTTGAATTTTTAACTTTAATTAGTCTGACTTCATCTTGCCACTGCTAAGCACACTTAAGGTCGAGGCAGACATGAGGTAGGTCTGTCTGCTGAGTGCCCAGTAAATACGGAGTTGTTTTTGCAACCAGAAGGACTGGTAATTTCCCAAAAGTAATCTAAGCATTTAGAAGCATCACTGAGACATTTCGATCAGATTTCTACTAGTATAAATAGTGGTATAAAAATGTAATTAACAACTTGCTGAGCTGCCAAAACTATGAATGGAGACACACAAACTTTTTAAAGCAGGATAAGATATTCAGTAGAAAGGACTGTTTTCTTCAGGTATAGTCTTTCTCTTATAACAAGTGTTTTTCTTAATTAGTAAGATTTTTTTTCAGTTGTATACTAGAATTCTTATCCATGAAAAACATTCCTAATCACTGTTCCTCTCCTGCTATTTTCTGTGTGACATTTGCTAGCATATCGCATTCACTTTTAAGGCCCTCCGGTCAGAAGTAAATCAATGGATTAAAAGTTGTTCAGGAAATACGAAGCTGTTTACAAAAACCTGGGAAAGGACCAAGGATATGAATTCTTCCATTTTTCCACATTATTACAGGGTTTAGTGATAGTAAAAGGGGAAGAATATAGCAGTCGACACAATTTTAGAAGCAAATAAGAGAAGAATTTAAAAAAGGCATGATTTTGTTATAAAAATATTCTGGGAATGAGGACATAGTCTATGGGGTAGTCTATTACAGGTATTGCCAGAATTCTTGTTACTTGATTCTTTCCAAACAAGAATAAGCATTGTATCTGTAGGTACAAGTGAAGAATAATACCAATGCAACAGTTATTTCCTTTTAGTTTATGATTCTACAGTTCCTAATATTGACTGAGTGATTTTTATACTGGTCTCAAGAACTTTGTTATCCTTAGTGATTTCTACTCCTATTCAGCCCCATACACTTTCCTCAGAAATGCAAATGAATGAGATACATCCTGGATGCCATATGTTTAAGCTGGAACAGCTTCTCTTTGTTTTGAACCTCTTTTTTGTTTGTTTGTTTTGTTTGTTTCTGTATTTGCTTTATTTACTTACATTTTATTTACTTTAATTTTCTTCTCCTGGCTGTTCATATTCAGTGGAGAAGTTAATTTCTTATAACTTTTTTCCCGGACTTTAGTTCCTTTTCTTTACAAAGCTGCTGCTTCAAAAAAATCATCTGGCTTCAGGCCTTGCTTGGCATGCAGTGTAGCATCTTTCTGACAGAAAGCCATTCTTACCCTCTTGGATGTCTGTCTGGATGAAGATATGTTTGGAAGAACTGTAGTGATTGCCAGACGTTTGAGCTCAGAAATAGGAAGGAGCTGCAAAAAAAGTCTCAAAACTACTTGTCTGAACGTTTCACTAGATAAATTTCCAATCTGGCAGTTTAGGTCAATCTAATTAGAATGTCAGATGGACTTCTCTCTGGACTTGTGCTTGAACAACAAAGGAATTTTCAAAATTAGTCTAATACCTAGTGTGTATCATCTGCAGAACTGGTCTTTAGAACATCATTTTGACCTTATTATCATGCTCTTTCCCAAAGCACAGAGGCACTAGAAGATGGTCTTCCTACCCTGCTTTGGTGGGTTGGCCCTGCCTAAGCACAGCTGCTCACTCCCTCCTCTATCCCATGGGATGGGGAGAAAAATAAAAGGAAGGTGAGAAGATTTGTGGATCAAGATAAAGACAGTTTAATAGGTGAAGCAAAAGTCACATATGCGAGTAAAAGCAAAGGAATTTATTCACCGCTTCCCACTGGCAAGCAGATTTTAATCAATTTCTGGTAAGCTTGAACTCAGCACACAGAATAGTTCAAACACCTTAGCCATGACTATCCCTGCTTCCCTGTCCTTTCCTTGAGCTTTTGTTACTCAGCAAAGTGTCATATGGTATGGAATATCCTTTTGATCAATTTGGATCAGCTACCCCAGCTGTGTGTTCTCCCAGCTTCTTGCCAACTCCAGCCTACTTGTGGAGGGACAGACTGGGAAAAAGCCTTCACACTGTGCAAGCACTGTTCAGCAATAACCAGAACTTTGGTGTGTTATCAACACTGCTAGTCACAAATCCAAAAAAATCCAGCACCATACAGGCTGCTGTGAAGAAAATTGACTCCATCCCAGCCAGACCCAGTACACTTGCACAGTTCCTGTCTAAGAAGATCCACTACAGAGATATGAGACTGGAAGATTAGTCAGAATCTAGCAGTGTTATGCGGAACAAAGAAACCTCTTTAATTTGTGACATGGCTACTCGTGTGGTTGGGAGACTGTGGCATCATTCCTTTGTTCTACTTTCAGTTCCTCAACTGTTTTAGTCATAAGTAGTTTTTTCACTATAGTGCCCTGAGGTGACCTTTGTCTTCCATTCAGACATTGATAGATGTTATCACTGATGGTGATAGTAGATTCATTTGGTGCCCATGTGCTTCACTGTGTTTTATTCTCTGGCAATAAAGTCACTTCTTCATATCTGGACAAACACATCTTTTCTGTTGGCTGTTGTCTTTGCCTGAAAAGTAGAAAGACCCTTATGTATAATTCTCCCTATATGATGTTTTTCTAAGTAAGGCTTCACTTAGGAAGGGATCCAGGATGAGTTCTAATGTGTTCTTTAAGTTAAGATAATTCTTCCCTTTTTTATTGCATATTATTCCAGAACTGAGATGTTGCTTCACATCCTGGATGTCACTTTCCATCCTGGATGTCTAGAATAATTTGTATTTTAAGTATGTTAAAATTCTGTTGTCCTTCTGTCTCTGAATCAGAGGTACCTGAAGACCCTCACAGTAAAGGCTATCAAAATTGTTTCTTGACTGGTATGAAAGCACTAAGAAATAACTAGCTATGCTGACAGTGAGGGTCAGCTGCCTGAGGCAGTGACGATAGTATCGACTGCAAAGAGAACCTGCATCCTTGAGATCTGCAGATCAACCACTCATGCTAAGTGTTATGCCTCAGTGACCTCCAGATGTGATGCAGCATCTGGCAGAGAAGTTCTGCCATAAAGCTGTGGGTGAACAGCACAGGGAATAGTGGAATGCGTGTGAACTCTCAAGCTAAAAACCTTGATCTTAAGTGTTTAAATGTGATTCTCATACGTGGTTGGACCATGTCTGTAGATTACATATCTTGAACAATTTCCTACTAGTGATAAATAACCTTCCTTTTTTAAAGATCCAGATTATAATATCAAGGATAACTGAAAAGTCTCTTGCAAATACTGAATTATGTGGTGAAAGCAGGATTTGAATAGTGTACATTAAATTCAGCATGGGGCAAATGAGGAAATCTGAAATGAGAAGACCACAAAATATTGAATAACTGCTGCTTAGCTGAACTACACTAAGTGAAGCATAGGATCTTTGGTGAAAACAATCTGTGATCATGTAATTATTGTAACACATGCAAGTAGAGATCACAGAAACAATGTTAATTTTCTAATATATTTTCTAACTCTTCGGTTCTTTTTATAAACAGAAGTGATGATGTGTGAACACAGCACATCAGGTTGCCTTGCATTAATCCTCATAAGGATGGAACCTTTAGAATGACAACTCTTATCTCTGTTACAGGAGCTAATAAAGTATTAACAGTGACTGTTCATTGGTGTCCTGGTTTCAGCTGAGATAGAGTTAATTTTCTTTCTAGTAGCTGGTATAGTGCTGTTTTTGATTCAGGATGGGAATAATGTTGATAACACACTGATCTTTTTAGTTGTTGCTAGGTAGTTGTGGTGTTTACATGAAGTCAAGGACTTTTCAGCTTCTCCCACCCTGCCAGGTGCACCAGAAGCTGGGAGAGCACAGCCAGGACAGCTGGCCCAGACTGGCCAAAGGCATATTCCCTGCCACCGGACGCCATGCCCCATGTATAACTGAAAAGGCGTGGATCCCTCTCTTGGGGCAAACCGTGGGTGGTGAGCAATTGCATTTGTGCATCACTTTGTGCTGATGATGGTTGTTGTTGTTGTTGTTGTTGTTGTTGTTGTTGTTGTTATTATTATTATTATTATCATAATCCTCTTCCTTTGTTGTCCTATTAAACTGTGTTTATCTCAAACCATGATTTTTTTCCCCTTCTCCTCCCCCTCCCCTTGGGGAGGGTGAGGGGTGAGTGAGTGGCTGCATGGTGCTTAGTTACTGGCTGGGGTTAAACCACAACAACTGGTTTCTGCCTGAATGCATAGAAAGTGTGTGATGGCACATGCTGCCAGTGACTGTCAGCAGTATTAGCAGAGGAATGCTTGATAGTTGTGTGTTCAGTTTTTACCTGAGGTGGGAAATAAGTGTAATACATATTAGGATTTATAGAGGGTTATAATGCATCTTCTGTAAGATGCCTGATCCCAGCAGGGAGCTCTGGAGAAAGAGCCTTTCTATTCTCATTTCAAGTGTCTGGATCAAAACCTGATATGACTCATAGAATCTCAGAGCTATCATTTCAGATACGGTTTTGTTCAGCCCAGGTTTGAAGATTCTCCTTGCAGATGAAATGTTTGGAGGATTTGGCTTCTAAAATCTAAGAATTTTCTTTAGTATGTATGATCTGAAATTAATCTCAAAGGTTTTTTTTTTTTTTTGGTTTCCATATGATGACTAATAGCACATCCTTTGTCAAATGTTAAAGCATTTCTCTGAAGTATGTTGCTCAATATGATATCATCAGATTTTTTGGTCATTTTTTTGAAAATAAAGCAGTTGGTTCACTTGCAGCTTTGTTTATGTAAAAAGAGAAACCTTTAATGAAGCTATTAAAGAAATGCAGAGTGAAGTAAAACCTGTGATGTAGAATGTCAGGCCAAATGGTTGAAAAGTGACAAAGTTTTATTCAATTGAAAACAGTATTGTAGAATGGGAAGTGCATGGTCATCCTTGTCTCTTAATAAAGAAGACTATTTGTTAACTGATACCTACCTGATTCATATGTGTGTATACATCTTTTTTTTTTAATTATAACATCTTAATTGATTAATTTTGCTTTCTTACCATAGAAAAATAATTTAATAGAAAGTATGGCACACACATTGCTAAAAATAAAATCCAAAATCTACTCTAAAATCTCAGTAAGATTAATTTTACATTTGTTAGAATATAGGGGCTGGTGCACTCTGTATCTCTTTGGTACCGTATATGAGAACAGTAGAGGCTAAAGGCGACCCATCATGTGGTTATGCTTTGAAGGCAGTATGGAGTTGCAGGTACATGTGGTTATCTATCAGCTTTCCGAAAGCAGAAAAAAAGACAAACCAAAAGCCCTGAAACAAAATCTTAGTGCTTCATAGCTGCTAAACTTTAAATTCTGGGAATTTTAAATTAAACTCGTAGTTTTTTTCCCTTATGTTCTTCTTCATAAACAAATTCAGATATCAGGAAAAGGAATTTCAATAAATAATTCTGCTAAAAATGAATAGAGGTTAAAGGTAACATAAAATATAGGACAGTGAAAAATCAGCCAGTAAATTGAAATAAAAGTTGCTTCATTGTCAGAGCAATGCTCTGTTGGAGATGTTAGTGGATGTGAAAATTCATAAAAATGTAATTATTAAAGTAGGAGTGTGACTTAAAAAACACAAAGAAAACATATTGAGACAGTAATTTTAACTTTTAAAAAAATTTCATACACCATAAACAAAAAATCGCTCTATTTTCTGGTCTCTGGAAGCACTGGGAGAACTGTAGAACAACTCTCATGTAAGGGAATTTTTTTTCATTATAAGTATATTTGTGGCAGAATCAGAAGATCGTTGTCTGTGAATGTATACTTATACTACAAAAGTGGTATGCTTCACACAGTACAGAGAATTAATACTTAAATTCATGAAAATTTCAATTTGTTTTTAACTATGCATGTTTTTATGTCCTGAAATTAGTTTTTATTGAGAATAGGTGGGATAGTTTGCTTAACTGTCTGTATTTCTTACATGAATTGTTTATGCTTTATGTAACATTTTCTTTCATGTTATTAAGGAGTACAAAGCAGAGAAAAAGTAGCAAATACGGTAGCGAGTTAATCTTTTTAAAGTATGCTAAGTGAAGCAGATATAATCTGATTTGAAGTTAAGAGAGCATCTAGCTTGATTGGTGTAAACATGGAATAAATTAATTGACTTGCCGACTTTGGATTCTTATAAAACGTTTCGGTGTCAATCTCCACGCCAGCCCGTGAGTACAGAGGCTCTGTATTACTTGGAATGTGCTTATTTGCACGATGGAGTGCGGACCAGAAATGGTCATTTCCCATCGATGGCTCCTGGTTAGGAAGGCGGTGCTCCGTCTCTCGGCTGTGATGCACACAGCCTGCCTAAAGCACAGAGAGCACCAGCGTTTCCTGCTGTACGAATTGTAGATTTCCTTTCTAAGATTCTAAATAATCTCCTACATTGTATTGAAAAGTTTTTGCAGTAAATCAAAGGATGATCGCAGTCATTTTTTTCTGAGATGGAAACCGGGATTTAACTTTTTAAAGTATACTTGATATTTATATAAAAATTAAATAACATGTATTTGGCATTTACTCTGTCTTATGTCATTGTGAAAACAGATTATCTGACTGCAGTGTGAACATTGTAGCAGTTGGTAGAATGGAAGGCTAAACAGGCCTTTCTGTCTCTGCAACAAACCAATAACTGCCAGACCACAATGTAACTGATAGTTAGGAAAGATAAATTCCAGTTCACTTCTTTGTTCATTAAATTATGTTGATTTTGCTCAGGTAGAACTGTGAAATATAATTTTGCTGCTTGATCTTGCAACAACCTTGAGTTAGCAAGTTGTGCTTCTGACCTCATGGTAGTGACCTACCCTGTCTGTATATGGTATTACTAACTTGTATATTGTATTACTTTCCCTGTCTTTTTTCTGTTTAGTGATTGAAAATTCTGATTTGGTGTAGGAGAGGTCGTGGTGCCTTGTACTTTATACAGCATTTAACAGTCAGGAGGCTGGCGGAGTGCAGATTAATAACAATAGACTAGCTGAGCTGTGATAGAGGAGTGATATTCTGTCAGTTTTGAGGGGATGAATGAGTTTAGCAAATAGTGTAATAGCATAGCTTCGTATTGCTGATCAGCTAAAAGAAATTCTCAGTTTTGGGAAGAGAGATCTGGGCCTGCTTAATTCCTATGGAAAAGATGACCACAAAAATCCCTCAAAAGCTCTTGATGAAGTGACGGGAAAGAACGGACAGGTAAGACATTTAAAAGTGTAAAATGTTAAACACTTAACAGTATCTTTTAATGTTTTCGTGCTGCCTGGGGAATTTTTAAAAAGAAAACTCTCCTTCACAACATCTGACAGTTCTTTAGATGTCCCATTAGGAAGAAGAAAGGATGGGCTTTAGCTACCATTGTTAGCTTGATTCTTCTTCCTTTTACTCACAAACACACGTAAATGGAAAGTTAAAACAAAGCAAGAGAAAAGATGTACCTTTGTGTTTATTTTCATTTGCAACTCACTGCTGGAGAAACAGAGGCAGAGCACGAAGTCTTGTTAGCCTGAAGTGATTAAGTCATTGCTTTGAGCTGTCTTACTCACCGTTGGCTCATGGGGGTGCTGGAGCCACGAAGCTGTGGCTGTGGAGGACGTTTCTGATCTGGTGGTGGCAATAGGAGGGAAAAGAAAGAGAAAGTAAAAGGCAAAGAAAGAAGCGAAAGAACCGTTGAGACAGGTTTTGAGTCTTGCCTTCGAGTTTTTTTTCTGTGGTTTATGAGTAGCTGCTTTTCTAAAATTTTGATCTGGTTGGGGTATTTCTTCGGCTCAGGCCAATGATTGCTTGTTCCTATTGTTTTGGTTACTGGGCTGTGGGAGATGAGGGGATGGAAAATTGTCCTTCTGGCAAATGATGACTAAATAAATAATCCAGCATA
Source organism: Balearica regulorum gibbericeps (assembly GCF_011004875.1). Classification (NCBI taxonomy): domain Eukaryota; kingdom Metazoa; phylum Chordata; class Aves; order Gruiformes; family Gruidae; genus Balearica; species Balearica regulorum. Next base: position 22,404,506 of record NC_046185.1, on the reverse strand, counting down.
GTCCATTCCTCAGTTGGTATTTTTTCCATTATTTAAGGCTAATTTCTGACATTCTGATAAGTTTATCATTCATCATTAGCACACTGTCCTTTGGTGACAGAAGCGTCTTTTGAAATGAAAGGTTTTTTCAGTTGCTAATTCACTTTATCTGCCTTTTCTATCTTTTCTTGTCAATATTAATTGTTCTAAGATATAGGACATTTTAAGAGTCCTTAGAGTAATTCATTATGCAAGATTGCTGATTTATTGCAAAAGTAGAATTCCTTCTTGTTCACCATCTTCATATCCTGACTTCATTAGGAATGAAGCACAGTGACAGACCAACAGAGACTTCAAGAAGCACATTTCCAATACAGTAACCGAGCTGGTATCTCAAGTTGACGTTTAAGCCTCCAAATCTTGTCAGACTCTTTTGTAAACTAGTGTTAAACTTAAAAAGCTTTTTTTAATTATTATTTTTATTTTTAACCCACACTTATCATTGTGGCGGTTGTCACGTTAATCTCCTATTCAAGGCAGAGAAAACCACATGATCGCATTGCTGTAAGCTGACCTTTTTCAACTTCGAGAATACCTTCTTTATACTTTTGTATATGTAAATGAAAAGGAAGAATGTATACATTAATCATACAGAGTGTAATAATTGCTTACTGAAAGTGAGACTGTTTCTTTTTTTTCTGATTTCCATTTCGTATTATAAAATTTTTCAAACCAAAATAAATACATTTTAGTGGAACTAAAAACATTCCATAGAAATAAGTTAATTCAACCAAATATTTAGAGGGGAATAGTTGTGCTGATTTGTTTATTCATGATAACTTCTAAATAGTCTACTTACCAGCATCATTATTTCTAAGTTGTCTTCTGTATTAGATTCATATTGAAAGATCAGTACATTTGTATGTGATCACTAAATCATCATGAAAATGAAGAATGACTTGTTATTGTAGGAGAGAATAGAAACTTAACTGCATTAAAAAAAATAATGCTAATGAAACAATAGTTGCTATTTGACAGAGTTAAGATTTTTTATTTTTTTTTTTTTTATGTGACATTTTAGGCTTTCTCTTCAGAAAGAAATTCAAAACTGCTGTCACCAGTCAGTTCTACTCACAATGGTTCAAGCTGTTTTAGACTTAATTCAGCATGCATCCTAATAGTTCATAGTTAAAATGTTCAGTCATAGATTTTAAAGCTATGAGGAGCTCTTCCTAAAGAGGAGCCAGTATGACCACATGGTCTAACTTCTGTATAACAGATTGTAGAATTTTTGTAGTGGTCTGTGTTAAAAACTTTGGCTATGAGGGCTAGCTAGAAATACCCAGTCTGCTATATCTTCCCCTTATTTTTAGATATTAAACTTTGTCATTTGAGGACTAGCAGTATTTGTCTGCTTTTGTTGTAAAACTAAAAAGAAATATCGATAATAGCTAGTAATCATGCTATTATCAATACACATCACACGATTTTTTGTCTTCCAAATGTGTATTAAGGTACGCACATAGTTTTTCAAATGTTTGTCAATAGGAAAAGCTGTGAAACATACTCTGTCATACATTTTGTCCAGATGCGTATTTCCTGGGCATGTTTCATTTGCCTACTTATTTTAGTCCCCAGGGCTGAATGACTTTCGATAGTGGGACAAAGGCTGGAACTGTAACTCTCCTGTTTTCCATTAGAAAGGAAGACATCTTTTATGTCTCAATGCGTTGAAATGTCTTTGATAACTTCTGTGAGCTTCTGCAAACTGAAGAAGTGGAAATGCCTGTTTGATATCCCTGGACATCAAGATGATGAATTTACCCCTCTTGTAAAGTATGCTTTGAAAATATTAAAAACAATTTAAAAATGAAAGTAGCCAGTCCACTTGTTGCCATTTGTGGTATATCCTTCAAAAAGCAAACATTAGGAATGTTATGTTCACTTTGTCACTTAGTGACAGCCTGTTCTGTATTAAACAAAGAAGAATCAATGGCATCTGTCAGAAACCACCTGTCATGTTGCTTGATATAGTTGCTTGTTAGACGTGTTTTGCTTTAGGTAAGAACAATTACAAGAACTGTGTTTGCACATGTCAGTACAAATATTTATTACCCTATTAAATTTTTTTTACAGCTAGTCTATTTTGTAATAAGTTCCAACAATCACAAAAATGGAACATGCATAGATTTTGCTGTTTCAGCTTTTCAGATGACAAACCTAAATTGATAATGTGTCTCTTTTTTGGACAGTATTTACATAAATGAAAATTATAATTACTTTTTTTTACACTAGTACTTATTTATCATTTAGCAAAATAGCAAGTCTTATTTGTACAGCAGCTTCTTTGAATCCACATTCAAAGGTTTGCTTTTGTAAACTGCATTAAGAACTGTAAATGAATGGACAGTGTAATGAATGATGACAGAATAAAATGTAATATCAAAAGTGGAGCTCATACTTATTTGTGGAATGAGCCATTTCTGTTTGAAATAGAATCAAAACAACACTGATACTAGCAATGAGCAATTGATTTGCTACTTTGCTTTGAACAGCCATGCTTAACTTCAATGAAGTGAATAACCTCTAAGATTGCTAAGGTTGCTGACAGTCTTAGGAACATATGTAAGAGTCCGATGTCTAAGAAATTTATCTTCTGACATACACCTAACCATTGTTATGCAACCAGGTATTTGTTCTAAAGCCCCTTGCATGTCTAAGTTTGGGCACTAGCATATGCACAGAGGTGTTTTAGTGTGAAGAAAGAGGAGATTCAGCTTGTCATACTACAAAAACTAGTCAGAGAAGTTCCTAAACTCTGAGCATCATCGGAGATATAGTGAGCTGACCTTATCTATGGCTTTGAGTCTGCCATAAAGCAAATGTGGCTATATTTGATTGAAAACATCTTACATTTTTATGAGGGAATGAGAGAGAGTGGTCAGAGTAGAAGCCAAGCCAAGAGAAGGTCATTTCATAGTATCATACGATCATGCAGATTGGAAGGGACTTCTTGAGGTCATCTAGTGGTCCTGCTCAAAGCAAGATCAAGTAGATGAGGTTGTTTATGAACTTGTTGAACTTTGAACATTTCCAAGGATTGAGATTCCGCAATCTGTCTGGGCAACCTCTTCTGGTATGTGACCACCCTCAAAATATGAGATGTTTTCTTTATGTGTAGTTGGAATTTCCCATGTTCCAAATTGTCTGCCGCCTCTTGACCTACACCTGTGCACCTCCAAGAAGAGTCTGACTCCATCTTTTCTGCGCCCCCCACTTGTCCACACAGCCAGTCATCTCATCACAGAACGCAATCAGGCAATTCAGGCATGCTCGCATTCACCTTCTTGTCCTTCCTGTGCTTGGAAAAGGCTTCCAGTAGGATTTGCTCCATAACCTTCCACACAGGATATTTGAGACTCACACGTCCTACAAGAATTAGGTGAAAAGCCTGATAGGACATTCGTTATCCCAGCTGTTGAACCTATGATGTTATGCAGACAATGCAGAAAGCCTGAGAGGCTGACAGGAAAGCAAGCTGGAAAGCCTGGCTCTGTAGCCCTGCAGGTGCAGACTTCATCTGGGAGAGTAAAAAGGTCTGGATTTCCATTCCATTACTTTCATTTCTGGCTGGAGAAGCTATAAAAGATCGATACCATGTTTATAAAAAGAATGAATCCATTCAGTTACACTCTGACTTCTCCGAGATTATTCTGTGAAAAGACAATTCATGGTACTATTGGACATAATTTCAAAGGTATAGAGGCCTCAGTCAGGTACCTAAATTCGTGGCAGAGACAGAAGTTCAGAAGAGCAGTGTCCATTCCTTCTGTTGGGTAGATCTATACAGTTTCTTTGTCAGTTTTTCAAGTGTCTGGATTCTGGTTTGAGGATACTTAACTTCATTAACTATACTTAGTGCATAGTTTAGGCATTTTAAACAGTTTTCTTGGGGTACTTTTTAGGCTTTGTAAGAATGCAGCACAGTAGTCACTAAATCTTGCCATTAGTCTTTGCCTGTGCAGACACTTGTGTAAAGCTAAGCCTGTTGATAACACATTTGCAGTCTTTGAGCATGACCTTCAACTTATTTGAAAACAGAGCTCTCCAGCTCTCTCTTGCTGTATGTATGGACTTTAACATAAAAGTGGTGGGAGGGAATTGTCTGGGGCCTCTATGTGCTATCATAATGCAGAAAAATAATAATTGTTGTTGGAAAGCTAACTGAACAGTTACTCTGTTTCTTGAAGGCTGCTTTAGACTTGCCTTTTTTAAGACCTGTGTATTTGCTTGCCTGACAGCCATGTCTATATTATGGCCACAGTACCTGAACATGCCCCTGGTTTAGTAAGAAGTGTCAGACAGACATGGATAAGATGGTGCTGTTATTTTTAAATGAGAAACCTGGAAAGTCTAAGGCTATTACAGTAAGATTTTTGTCTCTGAGTGCTAAAAAGCTCTGAGCTATCAATTGTATATAAGGCTAGGAATCCCACGATATAATTCCTACCAAGAATGATCATAGGGAATTTGCCCTTCTTTCCTGGGGGATGATTGATAAAGAATTTGTGTTTTGTTTCTTTTAAAAACAACTTACGGTATCCACAATCAAGGTATTTAAAGAGCTATATAACCTTTATATAGTCATTGACATTCCAACCAGAATATATTTATTGTATAGTTATCGTGGAGATGACAATTTAAGATAAAATATGTTAATTATAATAACAGTGTCATCACAGATGCTGCTATTCTACTCCATTTAAACAAAACAGCTTACATTTCCTGTCTACCTGAAATTTCATAATAGAAGAGACTGCACTGGCCATTCCACAGCTATGTTTGCATATCAGATGTATATATTTTTAAAAAATATTAGTTGACCACCTTCTGTAGTAATTCTCTTAACTTCAACTAGTATTGAGGAAAGTGGTTAGCATTTTCCAAATATTTTTAGTGATATTTAAATATATTTAAACTTTAAGTGCTCCTTTGACGGGAGTTTGGGTTGAACTCTGAGGTTTTTAAGTAACTGCCAATAACACAATTATTATACATTGGTTTTAGATGTCGCTTTTACTATTTTTTTTTAATTATAGCTTTTTTTCCAAACTAGTGGCAGTGATGTGCAGAACAAATATCCTGTTTTGTTTAAAGAAAGTCTGAATCCACAATAATTTTTTTTTCTGCTGTGATAATACCTATAATTAATAATAAAATGATTATAGGAATTTCGACATTCATTTGTGGTTTCAGTAACTACTTTGTGTAGTGTTCAAAATGAAGTCTCTCCCTTTACATCCTGAAATCATGCACAGGAACAACATGAGACATCACAAATAGAGCATTATTAGTATCGACCAGTTTGACCACAGTGCTGTGTCATCTGTGGCTGATTTAATGTTAATTTTGTATCACAGTCTGATGGGGTTTTGGCAGGCTTTATAGCAAATTAGAAGTTCTGAAGCATCTTTGTTGGGCATTCTGTAGTTTTCAATTTAATTACATGTGAAAAAGAGAATTGTTTTGTTTTTATTTTATACTGTTCCCTCGTTTTTCTCAATAGATACTGAATTGTTAATCCCATTCTGTTCTGCGGAGGTTCTCATGTTGTCCTCATCAACATAGTATCTTCAGTCTTTCAGTCATGCATTAAATGACATGACTAACATCTGTTACATTTGGTTTGTTCTTTCACATTATCTCCCTGGGGGAGGAATTTCATGTGCAGTTAGTGGGGTTTATTCTAACATGGTGGTTTTTTTAAAAGATGTACATTTCTTTTGTTCATATTAGGTGAGATGAGTGTGCCTCACAGCTAGAACAAAAGACAGGGTGGTTTAGGAGTTGAGGGCTATCGTGGAAAAGCTCTGTCTCCTTTTGTGTAGATTAAAACCATTATTATGCCTGAGGAGTGAAATTGTTGACCATGATCTTTATCCTGGATATGTCAGTCACAAGATGTTGAGCTTTTTGAACATAAGAAATGAAACTTTCCACTCAGTGCTCTCTTCTGTTAAAAAGCAATGCAGAGAGTAGAAAACGAGGCTACAGCCCTCATTGTGGAAAGATGTTGTTGTGAATTTGATAATGGCTGATGATAGTTTTGTGCTGAGGAATTTTGCATTACTGTGGTTGAGATAGGTAATGATAATGGCAGCTGATAAATAAGGGCACCCATAAAGATGAAATAGAATCTCCTGACAAGCTAGGAAAGGAGAAAACAGCGGTAGGTGCTGTCTGGTAGGCCATTATCAGGAGGAATTCCAAGAGTATTCTTAAATATTTGACTGAGTTAACAGTTTGAGGATATATATATTCAACACAATAGGGATGCAAACATTTCCAAGTGGTCTCTTCTGCCCATTCACTTCATCTTGTTCAGCTTCCACCAGCTGTTCTTCATTCCTGAAGAGATCTTGTTCAAGTAGAGAAACCCTGTTATCGTTATAAGTGATAAAAATCAGCACATCCAGATGCTAAGCTGGGCTTTGAAGCATCATAGAAAAATTAGGCAAGATTTCTAAAGCCATGATCAGTGTAACTCATGTGCTTATTTGCAAAGATATAAATACATTTTATTTATAGAATGCCATTTTACTGAAATCAAAAGAGCTTGCTATTTCCTTATGAGAACTGTGGAAGAAGGCAGAGTACTTCCATCACTGCTTTCTGTTCTGAGAACATTTTGCAAATCAGTGTTATTCTGCAGCATTGTATTAGCAGTAAAAACATTATGTGTAATTAATTAGGTAGTAATTTTATGTGCTTTTTATAGGTCAATCTAAAATGTCTTTATTTTGCACAGAAATGAGCTTGCTCTCACACTTCCATTTTCTAAGTGTTTCTCTTCCAGGTACGATCTCTTCTTTGAGCTGCATTGTAAACCACTGTATACGAGTTCTCCAGAAAGTATAAAGATCCTTTTTCGCATAAGTTGGAACCATTTGCTATTTTCTGAAGTTCAGTCATTTTATATTTTTATAGTTTCATCTAGTTTTATTGAATGTAGCCTTTTTTTGTTTATTTTTTTCCCCCCACAATGCTACTTTTTTTAGTCACTGCAGTCCATGGGACAATATTGCAATATTTTTAGCATTGCTTGTATTACAGCTGTTACCAGAGATGTTGAAAGAAAATAATTTTAGGCAAACTAAAAACCTGACTTTTATAGTTTTAGCTATGCAAAATACAAAGATTTGTTTGACAATGCATGAACAAAATGGACACTTAAAACCCCATATCTTTTTAGATAAGGTTATTCATTGTCATTTAACTATCAACTGTAGAGTATACATTTGAAATAACTTTAAATTTCTGTGGTGGTGTTGCATTAATTTAAAATATAACCTGTGGATAGAATGCAACCTTTCTTTTTTTCAATGCATGTTATTATTAATCCTTTAAAAAAAATATTTAAGTAACTGTAAAAATAAATAGTTACATAAGGTTCATTTCAGATTTATCTCACTTTTCAGTTAGATGGTTATTAATAATATATGATTAGGACATCATAGATAGCTTATCTTGGAGGGGGGTGATCAATTGAAAAAGGCTGCATGTTTGTATTCACACACATAGGAAAATTTTTAAGTAAGAGGAGGGACCATCGTGATCTGACTTCATCCTTCACATATGTAATATAATTTCTGTGAGCAATTGTTGCATCAAGATCAAGAAAATGACACTGAAATAGAACATATTTAGAAATGCATCCAATATTGACTTAAAATTGTGAAGTTTCATATCTATTGTGACTAAAACGTTTCAATATTTAAAAAGCTCACCTTTTAAAATTTACATTTTTGTTCTAATCTCCCCCCCCCCCCCCCCCCCGATTCCTTGAGAATAGATTTTTCAGTCTATATTGATACTGTCCTTTTATATATGTTCGGAAACCAGCCCACGCTTCCAAGCCAGATGGTACTTGTATTCACTGTGTAGACCAACCTTTATCATCTTCTCATTCATAGCTGTTTTTTTTCTGCATCAAGATGACTGCTTGGTTCGACCATAATGGGCCTGGCTGCAAACTAATATGTGTACACTTTGGGTGATCGAGGAGCTAAAGTGCCAAAGTGGAAAAGAAAATGAACCAACTTCACAGTCAAAACACTCTTTACGTCTCCTGTGTATACAGAAATGGATAAGATTGAAATCAAGTTACTGATTTTATCACTTTTCCAGTAAGGTTAAAAAATCCTAAAGTCAGGTCTCACTGACATTTTCGCCAGTCCTCATGCCATTCTTGCCCATCTTTTCTGAACTCTTTGATACTGCAGTTCTGCTGGTCACTCTTTTCACCCCTCTTTTGCTGTACATTGTTTGGAAAGAAAGGTTTAAGTAAATTTTTTAATTGTATACCTTGTTCGTGAATGATGGGATTCAATTTAGCTACTTAGTTTCTTCTCCTTAGAGCTGGTGTCTCTTTTGAAGGAAAAATAAAATGAGTATTATTTTCTATATGAAAAAGTTGAGACCCTAAGTAAGGCTCAGTTTCAAAATGAGTTGTTTCTGCAGCTGTGACAAGCACATCCATCTCTCTGTGAAATTTCTGTTCTCCATCAGGGTCACTTCTTCAAGTAAGAATTCAGCTGTGACTGAGTCCTGAGATCTTGGGGGAATAGGCCAGATAGATAAGTTAAAAAGAAAAAGTGAAATGTTTGATATAGGCAAGCAGTGCCACAGACAGGCCTGGCAGGGCTGTGACGGATGAACCTTCTCTGTCTTTGGTGAATAGGGATCACCTGTACATAGTAAGAAACTATTGGGCTTTCCAAGACACTGTTGCCCAACAGTATTAAACAGTTTTGAATTTTGTTTCTTGGTTAATACAAATGTTTTAATTATAGGAGAGAGTGTTCAGTACCTACAGAGAACTGTTGCAATTTTTTCAGGAATGGGAATGACAAAAATTTTAAAAGTGGTCACAGGTATTCTATACCTTGGTTTGATCCTAGAAGTTTAAGATTAAACTTTCTACGAATATTTGTATTCAGACCAAATGGTCTGAATAGACAAGGCTTTAGAAAGTAGTTTTCCGTTTCTGTTGGCTAAAGTAGTGTTTTAATCAGCTGAGATGCTAGGAGATCTCTAAAATTGTGAATGCAAATGTATTTGTGAGCCACAAAGTAATAATACAATTAGTAATTAGTTGGGTCTCATGGATTTTATTCTAAGCTATTTTAAGAGTTGAGGAAATCTGATAGAATCTCCTTTCTGGATATGCTCTCAGAGAGGACTAGAAAAGAGCAAACGCAGAATCCCCCTTCAAAAAGTGGGGCTGGTGTGGGTGGAAGAAAAGCAAGAGTATTAGAAGTGAATCAGCCCACTTTAATTCCCATAAAAACAGTGGACAAAATAAGCAAGTTCTTGTAAGTATCTAGAAGATAAAAAAGAAATGAATAACAGACACTGTGGATTTATCAAGAACAAATCATGCCAAAAAATCTAATTTAATTCTGCAACAGGTATCAGGCTCTGTAGACAGAGAAGTAGCAATAGATAACATATCTTGACTTGAGGAAGGCTTTAATATCATCTTGCAGAACATATTCCTAAGCAAGCCAGGGCACATGATATAGAGAAAACTGCTGTAGAATAGTAATACGTACCAATGAGTAACAGTCAGAAAGTTTTACTTACTATCTACGGATGGGTTTCTGTCTAAACAGAAAGATGTACTAAGTGAAAGTTTACTGAACTTGTCAAGCACTTTCATTAATGTCCACAATGACGGAATAAGGTGCACTTACATGCCTGTTAGAAAAGAGGTTTAAAATTGTTTTGACAAATTAGAGATATGGTCTAAAATTATTGAATGATATTAAACAAGGACATTATTCAGTATGTACTATGCTTAGATGTCATGATAATCATACATTTAAATTGAAGTTAGCAACTGACTAGGTGGCAATTCCCAAATGCAATATCTAGGCTCTAAACTGCCTCTTATGCTGAACATGAACTTTAATTGTCCATGTTGTTATGGAAAGGGTATTGGCCATCATAGCTTGCACAAACATTACTACGTCCGACAAAACTCTGAGGCAGTCCTTCAATTCTAATCAGCACCAGTAAATGCCCAGCTGGAACGTGTCCAGTTTTGAAGACTGCAGCTCAAAATAGCAATGGATTAGTTGACAGCAGTCCAGGTGAGGTCTCTCGAAAACATGCTGTGAGGAGATGCTGAACAAAGTTGATATGCTTCAGGACGGAAGACAGAGGGGAACTTTAAGATTTTCAAAGAAATGAAAGGCTGCTCTTCATGGCCATAGATGGTGGGACAGAAGTATTGAGCTTAAATTGCAGTTTGGAAGATTCAGACAAGATAGAAGGTAGCAGTAGGTCTAATTTTAATTACACGTTACTATTTAATACCCTATTTTCTCATTTGTCCCTCACACATGACTGTGTGTATTGAACTTGTGCTTGGGATAGACAATGACTAACGAGAATAACTATGACTGAAATATAGTAAACATCCTCCCATCAGAAATTTCTGCAGTTTTGAAAACTGTACTCCTTGTGCTGATTTTGGGTAGGATTTTCATGTATGAAATACATTTCATTCTCTCTCACTGCCTCTTTAAGCAAAAATGCATGTACCTCCTGCCTCAGAAGAGAGGAGCTAGTATTTTCCTTACAAAACAGCAGCATGCAAATTCACAATTATGAACCTGAGAATCACTTTCAAACTTGTTTTCTGTAGGTTGCCTTTACTTCTGATTCCTACTACCAGTGTGGATTTAAGAAAATGCTGAATTTACAAAATTTAGTTTCATACTCCCAATCAGAAATGGTACTAGTGTTGTAGCTCTGCAAAACGTGTGAGCTACTGAGTTTTTCAAGGATGTTTAGCATGTGCTACATTTTAAATCATAGGACTATTGTCTGGAACGTTTTTGATGTCACTTCGTGTTTACTAATTTTCACTTATATATAGTGTCTTCATGAATGGCAGTTCTATTCATTTTAAATGCACCCTAATTGCAAACAGACATGAATGAATGCTTGTAATTAGCTGGAAACGAGAACAATGAGTGTCTGCATTACAATAAAGACTTAGGAGTTAAATGATCATCCAAAGCTGCGATTCAGAATTCCGTTATTAAACATTTAGAACTTCTCTTCACAGAAGAGTTTGAATAACATATCTTTATGAAGATCAATGCTCAGAAAGGGAAGTATTTCTATAGGTAGCATTCCATTTATGCCTCTAGTACAGGTGTAGTTTTACTGGAGGAAGCACGTGAGATCTGAGGGGACTGAAGTTCCTTTTTTCTACCCGTGCTTTCCCCCTACAAGTGTCTTTAACCTATTGTGGCGAATCCTAAGTTTCTGGAATCCATTATTTCTCTCTTACAAAGAAATAATGAGCGTTCCGGATAGATAACATGTAAGTCAGGGAGAGGGTTCTGCGTTCTTAACTGGTCCCTAAATTTATTCTTAGGAAACAGGAAAAAAGGGGGCAAACTTCAGATTCTTCTTTATAATGCCATGCAAGAGACGTTACATCCTTTCAGGAAGTTTAGGTGTTGAGTCAGCATTGAAATATTAATTGTTGAGAGAATACTGTAGTTTTATTTAATTAGAGTATGATGTTTAATTGCACACAAAATTTTCATTGGTATTTGGTGAAAAGGTTTAAAGGCTACCAACCTAGACGCTTGATTTTGCCTCTGACCTTTGGAAGATTTTTTGCAGCCTGACTAGGAAAGTTAATCTTAGGAAAAAATAGAAGAAAGCAAAGTCAGACAGAAATCTATAAGACTGTTACAGTTTCAGTTATACTTTATTCATATTTTAAAAAATCTATGTTAAAAGTAATCACACAATTGAAGTTTTTCACCACTTCTGGGAGAGAATTTTGATTTTTACAGAAATGTCTGTACTAATTTCGGGAACCACTGTGATGTATTTCTGAACCAGAAGAAGAATGAAATTAAATGTTTGAACAATGTCTATTGATTTAGACTATAATTTATGTAAGAACACAGAGGCTAGATAGTTTGCTCAGAGGAGTAGTTATACTTGTGTATGAGTAGTTGTCCTATGAAAGCCAGTGAAAAGACTGTAAATAAACACAGAATTCACTAAATTGGAAACTGCAGTTTACTAAATTGTAAAACACCGTTTTTGTGTGGTTATGGCCTCTCATTTTTGGATCCCAGGGTTCTTTCCTGGAGCCTATTTCAAGACTAGATATTTTACTTTTATTGAGCAATGGGAATAGTTACATAGATCAGATTCTCATTTCATTCTTCATTCTATGATGGAGAGAGATATTAAATTTAAGAATTTTTTCACTGGATATTAAACCAATTTGCTGAGTAACCTGTAAAAAGTCACTGAAGGAAATTAACACTCAAAGAGAAAAGAAATATACGATGTCACTATAGCTGTGAAATTTAGTACAGCCTGATTCATCAACTTACATTGTATTCTGGAATATCAAATCTAATGGACCCAAAACATTAATCACACTTCTCAAGTTTTGGCGTAGCAAGATTTTAATAGGCTGAATAAAACCCCAGCTCATGCAACCAGAGAATGTCTCAGTTACTGTCAGCAACTGGCCACTGCAGAGGTTCATATGTGGCAGGAGTTAATGAAAATTAATCCAAATTAAATAGTTTTAGCTTTTAAAACTATTGGTATTCTCAGCCAAAACAAGATATTTTGGAGAGGCTAAGGAATTCTGATCAGAGGCCCTTACCTCTTAGTCTGAAAGGAATAATTTTCATTAATTTTTATAGCAGATCATTTAAATGCTTTTAAGCTTCTGCTTAGTGTGCAATTTGTGATATGGAAGCTATTTGAAAGAATTTTAGTTCCGGGCCAAAACCATCAAAATCATTAAAGATTAATCTCACCAATGTGTTCTGCAAAAGTTTTTTCTTTTCTTTTCTTTTTTCTCTTTTTTTTTTCTTTTTTTTTTTTTTTTTTGAAGTGGCATTTACTTTATGAATTAGACCAGATGAGTTGGTTTCTGTTTAGAATACTTTTACCAAAGCAGTCCCTCTTTTAAGACAGGTAGTATTCTTTGAACATCAGATTTAAGCCCTTAAAAGTTGAAATGAACTGTAGAGGGAGTGGAATGTATGCAAATTCATCAGTAATTTCAAATCTGTCTGTGTTCATAGCTTTGGATTATATTCATCTCCTGAGCCTAATGCCTAGTCACTAGATAAAAATAATTGTGAAAAATTACAACACTCTGGTTTAATTGGCATCTGTGATAAAGATTAGATTCACTTTGCTTGCTAGTTGTAAAAACATCTGTACAACATAAGAAATAAAACTTTCCACAAAAATTATCATTTTAAATAAACTCTTCAGACAAGGAGAGCCGTATTCATACAATGAGTACAAGGCAAGGGGACTCAGAAAAAGAATCAGAAAATGTCTAGAAAAATTTGATGAGTTCCAAAGTTCTAACTTTAATTCTCTTTAAAATAAAGATGCAAATAGTAAAGAAACCCCAACAGAGTGCTGATCAAAGGAGACAGGTAGACAGAAATAGCAAACCATTCTGTAAAAAAAAAAAAAAAAAAAAAAAAAAGACTGATATCTTTTATTTCTTAGTGGAACATTGATTCAGGCTTATAAAACCAATGGAAAAGAACATTTCCCTTATTGTAAACTGTGTTATTATAACTGGTTATGCAGACAGTTTATAATAGTATTCTATTTATGATTCTAGCTCTTCCATGCATCAAATGAATCTCTAGACAACATCTGCTTTTAAATAAAACCCCTTGTGTTTTCTTTCAGTAGCATGTAAACTGGACATTGTATTTACCTCAAATACCTCATGTAGATAGAGAGATCATAACACAGATAGATGAGATTGTATCACAGTAATTTCCAGTGATTTCCCAGATATAAACTAATAAATTCTGTAGAGTATGTAGATAATTCAATAGATATAATAGATTATCACTAGAAAATTCGAAGTGAGCTAAAAGAATGCCCATTTATATTTTTATTCAGTTAATTATATTCTCAGGAAAAACCCAGGATTTTATGTTTTATTCTCATAACAGAAGGTCTTAAGAATATTGGAATTATTCCTTCAGAAAGTTTTTAAAAGATTTCTTTAATAATAATATAATTTCCACCCCTTAAGATTTATGTGAACAGCAACCGCAAATCGGCAAAAATGAATGGTTTCTTGATAAATTGGCTATTAAACATGGCCATATCGATGATATATATAATTACATTTTCTCTTCTATAACAAGAAGATGGCGCAGTAAATTTTGTGCCAAAAAAAAAAAAATCTATTTGAAAGTATTGTCACACAATTTGCATGGAACAATAGATTCTGCGTTACTGTTGTATGTTTCATTTATTTTTCTTCTCCTGTTTTTTCATTTCCTGTTTAAGTCTTAGAATCTAATCTTGTTTTCACAGCAGAAGCTGTGTTGTGTTTCTTTTTTGGTAGCAAACTTGTATTTTTCATGCCATTTAGTAAGCCAGCCTTACTGATGAAGTACTTATACTGCCAATAGCACCGTTTATTATATGGTGGTCCTTCAGAGCTTCGTGTAGGAGTGGATGCAGGACCTAAGTCTGCCCTACAAACGGGCTCTCTGTAAGGCTGATTTTCGAAGAGGCTGAGAACAAGAAGAACAAAGTCATGATGTTTGTTATTTCTCTTCCTGTTATTTCCTCTGGAAGAAATCTGAATCCATTTCATGTGATTAAATGGCACAGTCCGAGAAATACTACCTTACTATCTGTTATAGAGTTGTTAAGCTCTTTAGTGTATATGATTTTCACCTGGTGAATATATTATAGCTAATAATGTTATCACATCCCTTCTTTAACAGGCAAAATAACATATCAAGACCAAAGTAATTACCAATGCATTTCAAATTAATTACAGAGTTAAAATGAATTTTTATTTAATTCACCTGCTAGCAGCTGAGCCCAGGGTTGGACAGTTCGCTGAAGCAGCTGGTGACAGAACAAGCATCTAGGAAAGCACTTTCTGCAGGAGATGCTTGGAATGCCATCTACTGTTGAAGAAGTAAAAAAACCCCAACCAAAATCCCTAACAAAACCTGCTTTTTGGGAGTAGTTTGCTCTAAAAGGAAACTCTACTTACATTGTTACATCTGGACACTCATTACTTGTGAGGCTATCTTTTTTTGGCAGAATATTTAAAATATATCATGTAGAATTCAACTAATGCTCTGAAAAGGGATTAAATGTGTTTGATTTCAGTATCCTAGCTCTTGTATCGGTTTTAAAATTAGGCTTTCTGCTTTTTTTAATGAGTTCCCTATGAGTTTCAGTTAGTTGCAAAACAGACTGAAGTATAAGTAAAAAATAAAGTCTCATCTTTCCAATATAGAATTAATAGAAATTACATTAAATGAGGAAAGTTGCAATCCAGACACGGTAATAAATATCCCTTAAAAATCATTATGTTTACAATTTTCATTTATATGGAATGAAATATTAAGAGAAAGACCTTTCTCTGGGAAAAAACCCACTTTTTTTGTCTTTGTAAGAAAAGTAAGTATAGGACAACAACTAAAATGGTATTTGATTATCTGCTACTGAAGTTCACCAGTAAAATTGTGCACAGAGATTGCAGATTTACTCAAGCTTGAGTAGTCTTGTAAACTTGTTTGTTACACTGCGATATATTTATGCATGTGTTGTTACTATCAATGATATTGGTAAATGTTTGCGTTTTGGTCATGAACAAGACCCTATAATTCACAGTCATTGTGTTATAGTCATCTTCATTTCCAGAAGTAAAGGATGGCTTTCTGTAATGCAGCTATTGTGATATGTTTCACACATCTTGGAGGCAAGACTATAAAACTTTTTTATTCTGTTACACAAAATATTAAAAGATTATGGTGGTAGACCTAAGTGCTTTTTCAGCACGCCTATGGTGAAACCTGATTTGTTTTTAAAGTAACATGAGGTATAAGAGTAGAGTATTTGACTTAAGGCTTATATTGAAGGAAAATTTTCTTTCCAGTTGACTGTTTGTTAGTGTTCTTAAAAATGTAGGAAAAAACCCAAGCAAAACCAAAACCTGGATAAATTCAAACTAACAGTAATAAAGTAAAAGATAATGAGATTTTTCTTTAATTTTATTTAAAAATAGAGACATCCAAATGAATTCTAGCTGTCAAAAATGAATTTTTATTAGGAGATTGGATTGTAACAGTATATGTAACTCAAACATTTTTCAACCCAAATCTCACCTGAGACTTGCTATGGGGTCCCCATAATTACACAGAATTACATTTAGTAACAAATCTTGCATGATAATTGGACAAATTTGCCTGTGTCCCTTCTTTGAAAATGAGAGGAAAGTCCAGGAGTCTTTTCTGATTTGACTCTTGCTATTTTAGGTTGAGTATTTTTTTTCTCTGTAAATCATCTACCTGAAATATCTGCATATCAGGATTTACGAGAGTAACATTTATTAAATTGGAAATAAAAGATTAAACACAAATAAAACTTTTTTTTTCTCCCAATGAACTTAAATATACATGGTTTTAAAGCTTAACTAGCTAAAATTTTGCTAGTATAGTTTAGAACACCCTGAACATCCTGAGTGCAGGGAGTTACTGCTTACATAGAGGCCTTGAAGAAGTGTCGGGCTCCCATGTGAGGCTCTTCAGCCTGTATATGGTACGAACACTGAGATTATAGAGAAGTCAGGGATTTTCAGACTGTGTGAGAGACACAGCAGTGTGACCAAATACTCTGCAGGACAGATGACAAATGATTAAACTATTGCCTCCCAATGTAGCTACTTAAAGAGAAGAAAATGGATATTTGTAGGAATGTAGTCCTTTTTTGTGTGTCTAGAAAGGAGTCCACTGACAGGATAATTCAGTTAAATTCAAGGAGGTATTTACCTGTGTCTCATGCCCTTGAAAATGGATTTGGAAATTCATTCCAGTGAAGAATTATGTAATGCTCTTTAAATGAGCCTAACTGACTAGGTAAACTTCTATTACAGACGTATTTACTAAGGCTCAAGGCCTCCTTGAAACTTGCTTGCTCTTTCTAACCGCTACCCTTGACAGCCGTCATATCCGTTAACTGGATCTTTGTTTTGCTCTTACTGCATTTCTAACACAGGTTAATTTTGGATTTTACATGTTGTAAGTTAGATCTTGTGGCTATTATACGTGGTGTCAGAGAAGAATAAGTAAGAGGTAATGGATAATTTGCCCAGAGAAGATCAGACTGATAAAACTCCTAGTTCAAGAAAGTTGGTAATGTGACAACCTGAAAAAAACTTCTGGAACTTTAAGATTGGAAGACAATACTTCACTGAATATAATTTCTTATGTTAATATGTTTATACAGGGTGAATAATGCTACTGTCTTCTAGCTATTTTTATTGCCCCTCTTTGACAAATTTGCTTGATCCAAGATTTTCTATTAATTATTGCTTTATAATTTTTCTTTCCTAGTTTTTTACATGCCTTGTTCCCTCAGCAGACACAAGATACCCAAGTGGGAAGCAGCTGGTGTATTCCACATGGCAACCAATTATAGTGCTGACGGTTACAAATGCCCACTTACTCTATGATAACCAAAATAATCTTTTGTTTGCTAAATATAGGAAAAAGCCGCAGTAGCCCATTTTAAACAATGATGTGGTAGGTTTGGGCAAACGCTAGATTTTTAACGTTGACCTTTTAATATCACCTCCCTGGTTGAGGCCTCCTGCTTACAATATTGGATAACCTTCAAAAGAGAGCATTGATCCATGAATTAATTATTGGAATGGCACATAACATCATGGCTACCATTCAGTGTAGTACTTATTTATTATTGCAGTTATTTTCTCATGTACAGATTTGTGATTTTGACGCTCATTTTATGGATTTACTATCAGCAACATAACAGAAAGGAGGAAGTCTGACCAAACTAGGAAATGCGTGAGAAGTGTGGGAGCTTTCATTTGTAGAACACAATCTCTTTATCTCTTACTCCAGAAACAAATAATAGGAAAGATTTTTGCCCTGAAGTGTTCATATCCTAAGATAATCAGAGTCTGATTTATTGTGCTGGTTCTGAAATAATCAAAACATACTGTCAGACTCTTCAGTTTTAGAGTTGAAAGTACAGGGCTGTTGAGCACTAAGTTTTCAGTTGCAGTGAACCACATTTTGGTATATATTTTCTAAAAATATCAGTGTCAAAATTTCACCTTGAGACTTGTTCGTCTGGAACATTTGATAAAACTATTCCATTTCTAATTCTCATCTAAATGTTAGAGTAGTCTTAGTCTTACAGAATTTATTATCTTTATGGGGGGTGTTCATATGAGGTTCATGCATGGAGCTCATTCAGTTGGGACTATTATACAGGAGCGTATATAGATCTGTGCTTGTCCATAAAGCATGTATGGTGTTTTCTTGTTGTTTCTCTTGTATCTTTAACATCACTTCAGATTGGACTTCAAGGGGGGTTGGAACTAGATGATTTTTAAGGTCTCTTCCAACCCAAACCATTCTATGATTTTATGATTCTATGATGTTTAACCTCTTCATCTTGGATTTAGATAGATTTTAAATTTCTTTTGTGTTACAGATATTGTTTCTAGATCAAGAACCCAACTTCTTGACCTGTTTGTTTACCAATATCAAATGTCCAGTCACCTCTCAGCTACTGATCTTGGAGGTGTTTTTGTGGAGACTGCTGATACTTTTGTTGCAAACAGGTCAAAATTAGTCAGGAAAATCACTTACACACTTCTTCAGGAAAATCTTTCCTTTGAAAAGATATTGCTTTATTGTCAAAAATATGATCCTTCTTATTTCAACTACCTGTACTCTAAATTCATAAAAAACTTGGAACAGTCATGTAAAATAAAGACTTTAATTTTGATCAAAAATAATTAAGCTGAATGTTCTATGGTGAATGTTCTTATAGCATCAATAGGATAATCAATGCAGGGAATCAGTTCAGTTAACATGTAAATATTTTATAGTTATCCAATTGACATGGCATTTATATTTAACCTCCTTAACTCTCTTTTCTTGGAGTTAAACATACTTATAGTTTAACTTAACCACTCTGTAGAGGTGCCCTCTTTCAAGGAAATAGCTGATTTTACACATATTTAACTGCGTGACTGTGTTAACTCCACTGTTTTGTCAAGAGTGGGTGCAGGCAGAGTTATATATTGTGTATGTGTCATGTACCTTGACTTCTGACATATGGGCAGATAGTCACTGCCTACTAATCCTTTTTCTTAAGTGCCTCTTGGGCCAGGGCATATCACTGGGAAACTGTTACAAAGGCTCCTAAAAGGAAAAGAAAGAGTCCACAGCAGGCAATGTAGGAAAATGGATTAATGGACCACTCTAAGACAGGGTAGTGGAAACCTCTGAGTGGGGCTGGAGCTGAATATCTTCCCCCTTTTTCAGCACGGTCCCTAGTTAACCTAGGGAAGAGGCATCCCTCCAGTGGTTTAGATATAGTTACCCACTGAATGTCATTTTTGGTGAGAAAGAGTGGGAGGCAGGGGGAAGGGAGAGAGGAGGGGGGGTTAGAATTTTATCATCGTAGCTTTAAATCCCATTTTATTTTCAGTGACATTTTCCAGAGTATCCTGGGGAGAAAGTTTTTCTACATTAAGAATACTGGTGATGGTAAACACTTTTAAAAGATTATGATCATGTACTATGAGAATGGGAATATATAAAATCCTGAGAAACAGTTACATACCTTAACCAAAGTCTTTTAAAAGTGCTGAAGATTGAAATCACTCACTTTTTCTTTTCTTACCAGCTTCCCATGCAGTCTTCAGCCGGGTTCATGTTGGATCATGCTATATTTTTTGAAGATTGTTGCAAAGTGTTAATTTAGTTATTGCATTTTTAATCTGTGAAAAGTTTCATGGAGGGATTCGACAGTGATATCCTTTTTGCTCTTTTCCTTTAATGTGCAATCAGGTTTTTGGAAAGTAAGTGATGAGCCACAAAATGCAGAAATCCCAGCTTGTTGATGGTATCTAGTTAAACATTTCCAATAGCAAGGGTAATTTCTTCTCCTTTGTAAGTATGGCAAGGATTTACCTGTAACCTGAAGTTTTTACAGACTTTCACAGACATTTGCTCAACTCAGTGTTTCTAGCAGACATTAGGTATACCCGGGCTATTCCTGCAGATCAGATCTCCTTGTGCTTGTAGGTCTGTAAATGGCAAAGTTGTGAATTTTGAGAGCGCTGTTGGTTTTGAGATAGATATTGGGATGTTTTTCCCTGCCAAGTATGGCTGATTCTGAAATCTGGATCTCCCCAGTCTTCACCGGTGAAGAACTAGACACCTGTTTCATTTCAGATATCTAGGAGGGGTAGAGTTTGTTTTATGGGTTATTTTCATGGATTTAGGCACCTGCCCACATGTTTTTGTGGCTATGCACGCAAGTATGGAAAAGTAGAGAAGAAGTCTGGTAACAGAGCACTTGTTGGTTTACCTGTGATCAATGCATCTTTTGGGAAGAATAACACGGGCTTGGCATAGTAGATTTTAGAGAAGAGCTTTTACTCATGGCAGTAGATTGAAGAATAGAAATGTAGCAGGAGATTAAATTTTAAATTTTTGTGTTAATGTTTTTATGACCTTTTCTCCTACTTCTGTTTTTCTTGTTCTCTTCCCTCTTCTTTCTACTCTGTCCTATTCATTCTCTGTGCTAGTGGGACTAGCCATCATCTCTGAGGAAATTTATAGTACATGGAGAGCATCTAACATCAAAAAGTGTTCACTGAGACTTGAGGTGTAACCTAATGATGTTAGCTCCTGGAAAAGATCAAAGGGATCTGGTACTTGCACTGCATAGGCTTGCAGTGGAACACAAGAGGAATGGTACTATGAATGTTTCCTGATAACAAAATGCAAGGTGCAAAAATTCTTTATTGTTGACAAGTAGAAAAATCCTGGCTTGTTTTCAAGTGAAGCAGTATACGGAGTTATGATCTATGCAAAAAAGTTGTGATAAAGGCCTCAGACTCTATTAACATTTTAGAATTAATTTAGTCCTTGTGCAAAGTGTCAAGTGAATTGCTGTAATGACAGAAATAATGAAAATTGAAAATAGATGGTAAATATTTAATATTCTGCACTGCCAGAATGCATTGTCCCAGTCACTGTTGATCAGACACATTATCTGCAGCCTGTTGGTGGTTTTAGTAAACAAGTGTTGATCAGAAATTGTTTATAGTGAATAACTAGAACTGGCATTGTTCTTGGCAGAGCTTTTAGAGCATAAGATTGAAAAGATGCGGGAAGGTAGTCTGGAAGAAGCAGAACACAGTCATACTGCTTGGGGTTTTTCAAGTTAGTCTGTTGAGTAAATTGAGGTTTGAGGGGTTTTTCACCTGTCAATTCAATCCTTTTAAACAATTATTAGTTGCTGATTCTTGAAAGGAAAGGAGAAAGCAATACATGTATATGGGAGTACATGATCTATTAAAACACAACAAAGCAGTTCTTGTAACCAAAGGAAATGCAACTGTATGTGTGTATGTAGACAGGATTTAAGAATCTGGAATGTCTTCAGTCTTTTGTCTAGAAAAAGCTGTTTAAACCACAGCTGTATTAAAAATGCATTCTGTGTATTTCATCTAATATGTCATTATTTCTATCAGTTACTACAACTTCTACTAATTTAATCTGATTGAAGAGTCTTTTGGAAAGAGAGCCTATTGTTTGCTGATTTAGATCCAGAATGCCTATCTGTTCCCTGACCTTGAAAGATAAATATCTGTGCCGTACACCTGAAGGGTCCAGGCCTGTTGATCCACAATGTCAATATTAAGTTCATATGGTAGAATCAATTTTGTTTTCAATAGATTTTTTCATTATTTCTTTTCAAATTGTAGCTTGCCCTCCATGGTTGTTATAAAGTCAAGGAAGTTCATTGCCTAATCCAGGGACTGAAGGATGTATGGAGAGTGCTCAAGGAATGCGTCACAGTTACATAATAATGGAAGCTGTTGTCCTCTTGTAACTGCGGTGTTGGAAATTGTATAGTGGGTGAGACAGAGAAATGGAGGAGGAGAAAAGATTATTTCATAGGAGATATATTTTGAATCGTGGGGTCAAATTACATCCTGACTTAGAACACACTGTTTCTATAAAATGCTGGGAAAATAATTTTAAATGCAGGTTTTCAAAGTGTCTGCTAATGGGCAATGTTTTTTATTTAATGGTGCTAAACTAAAAATCTGATTGTAAGATTTTCAAAAATACCAAGGGTTTGCAGCTGCAACTGAAGTCACCAAACACATACTATTTATTAATAGTATTAATATTAATAGTATATTTATAATTAATATTAATAGTATATTTACATATACTATTATGTAAAGATACTAGATCCTTTGGAAAAAAAACATACCAAAGATTTCAAACGGCACACTCAGAATCAGTGTGCACTATTGCAATTTCGAACTCACTCTATTTTGATCTCAGTTCACATGTGAAAAATATTGAGCATGGTCACTATCCAAAGGAAAGATGATGACTGTAATCTGATTACGTGAAGTGCTCAGATTTCCTTTGTTTAGTTCAATAGAAAAAAAATCACAATGCAGTAATAACTTAAAAGTGTCCGGTAAATATGTCTGGGAGTGATGTATGGAGAGGAATAAAAGGACCCATGGATTAGCTGTACATTCAGTTTTCTTTGTCCAGTTACCAGGGAGGTGATAGTTACACCGCCTAGCTCGAGGTATGTGACTTAGGAGCTCTGAATCCTTGTCTGGGAGTGTTTCCTTCTCGCAGTTGACCATAAAGACCTTTTAGGCTCTTAATGTTGGGAGATCTGATTTAAATATCCTAAGCTGCCTAATGAAGAAAGTATGGATATACTTTGATTCCCTGCCCCTCCGACCCCTCCCCCTTTGAATTTCCTGTGTCAAGAGACTAGTATGTAATCGCTTGGTTAACGATAGTGTTATGATTAAGATGCATGTTAGAGTGGAATTGTGACTGCATGAGAAATTTTTGTTCTCATTTTCCTTAGTTTTGGAGTGGTGTTTTTTTGTGTGTGTGTGTGTCGGTGGGGGTTTGGGGTTTTTTGTTTGTTTCTTTGTTTTTAAATTGCTGGTTTTGGTTTTGTACTGGAACATTTCTTTGTATATAAATTTCTAAAGTCCTGAAGAGGCAAAACCATGCTAGAAGACGTTTTACTGTGTGCTGCATCTGCAGTTTTCCCTTTCTACAGTCAGTTTTGGAAAGTTTTTAGTGTGTCTTAGTGTCCACTTACTTAGTTCCTGTGTAGGCACTGAACCCTGTTTATAGAGGTATTCACTGTGATATCATATGGAGGAGGAGACGTGGAGCTATTTCAGTGAGCTTTAATTTTCTGTTCAGCATTAAGCATCTGCTTAAATTGAGAGCCTGTACTCCCTGTTTGGTTAGGTAAGAGAGTATTCTCCATTCAGACATTTCAAGTATCTATTTAGGAACCTTTTTGGTTTTTCTGAACACACAGAGGAGCTAGAACTTTATATTTAAGACACATATCTGCAATTAGAGGATGTAAATATTCCTGTGAGTATATATCTCCATTCTTGGGCCTGGTGGAGAGGAATTGCATAGAACATCGGCTTGCTCACCTAAATTAAAGCGTGTATTAGAGACAGAACATTTTCCTAAAGGCAATAAACAAATATTAATCAGTACTATACAGACCTACTCTATGTATTATCTCATTATTTCTTTTAGCAAGTCCTAGTAAATTTTACTCAGAGTAAAATTCCTTAGCTTTCCTTCCTTAGTTCTTAGAGTTACATTGTATGCAGACCCTGAGATCCTTGTAGGTTAATAAATATAGTGCAGGTTTTCCTTTAATCTATGAGTTCAGGATTTTACATTTTAAATGGCATGTCACATGTTATAAATTCACCTTGAATTATGATAGGCAATTTGGTTTTGAATAATTTAAAAAAAAAGGATTATAGTTAACGTAATCAAAGCACCCTCCTTTGCATTTATAGCTGAATGTATTGCTGGAAATGTACGAACATGATATTCTGTCCAAAGAATTGGAAGCCAGTTATAGAACATTACTGATTTCATTCTGTAACTGAAAGTTTTAGATACTTGGCATTTCCCTTTTTTAAACCTAAATGGAAATAAGCAGAGAATACAACTTAATATAAATATATGAGAAATATTAAATGAATTCCTTTTAACTCAAAGTAAGAACTTTCTCCTGCCCATTTGATACAGGTTATAGAACTTCAGGGTAGTTGTTTTACAACATGTTGCACTCAGTTGTGCAAACTTATCTTTTTAGGGTCAAAGAAGAGCAAAAACCACAGCTGACACAGTAAGTAAAATATCTTAAAAATGCAGTAGGCTTGACTTTTCTACCTTTGCCATGTTCTGCTTTCTGCACCTTTGATGGTATTAGCTTTCACTAATACCTGAGAGGCTGCAGGTAGTTTGTCATCTGCTTCCTGACTGGCTTTGTAAGAGAGCTGCCTGCAGCTTCTTACTTCATCCACATGTTAGCTGGATGTAGGTTCTTGCTGCCTGCTTGTGAACTGGTGATCTGTAAAACTTTATTTCCCGTACATCCTTAGTGGCTGACTTAGTACTGCAGCTCACACTCCCTTTGGCTCTGGCTTTTCCGCCTGCATATTTCTATTAACATTGGATGAGAAAACATTTAAACTAGTGTGGTTTTATTGGTTATTCAGTCACATTATTTGCTTATTTAAACAGGTGGTTTCCCTTTAGTGGGATCACTGAGCTGGTAAATAACGTTCTTCAACCACAGCAAAAACAGCAAAATGAAAAGGAGCCCCAGACGTAAGTAAGCTGCTCTCTGTAGATTAAGTAATGTCTGTCTAGCATTAAAACACACCGGAGAGTATGTTTAAAATAATCACCCATTTAGAACATCCTGCTGAGGGCATTTTACAAGCGGACATCGTTTGCTTTCTGACCCCTTATTTGCGAAGGGAAAACTGAAAATCAGATTGTACTCTCCTTATCAGTAATTTAAGTGATTACATTAGAATACAATATGAGGAGTTACTACTGCTCCGTTTGCCATTTTCTGCAAATACTCCATACATGAAACTCCCAGTGAAGTGACGAGTTTTCTGTGCATGAGAAGCTGGAATGATAAGACATGTAGTATTACATATAGCATGTCTATGCACATGCATGGTATATGTGATATTGGACGTGCATAGAATGCTATAGAAATCTACATAATATGTATGAACAACTTTTTAAGGACCAGGAAAATGTCATTTCATTTTTTTCATGCTTCCAAAATATCTGTAAAGTTTCAAAACTTTAGCAGATATAGGTGAAATCTTGGTTCTGTCAAAGCTGAGGGAGCTTTGACTTTGATGGGGCCAGTATTTCATCCATGGACCTTTTACAGTGCTAAGCCAGTATGAAGGCCATATGAAAAATGTTACTTTTCTTGCTATCTGAAAATTTTAAGATTTAACAGAAAGTGGCAAAGCTAGGACATTCAGTCTGAGAGTAGAATGTAAAGCATGGAGCTGAAAATATTCTTTTCATAATAACAAACTAAAAATATTTATTATTTCAAATTGTAAAATTCCAAAATTGTGACTTCTGATATTATTTGAGCTTTAAACAGTTAAGTTGCTGTC
Source organism: Balearica regulorum gibbericeps (assembly GCF_011004875.1). Classification (NCBI taxonomy): domain Eukaryota; kingdom Metazoa; phylum Chordata; class Aves; order Gruiformes; family Gruidae; genus Balearica; species Balearica regulorum. The sequence goes on along the minus strand of NC_046185.1, from coordinate 22,378,879 downwards.
TTTTCTTTCTTCTAAAAGGGAATGCCTTGTAAGTTCACATGATAAAAGAAATGTTTGGTTTTGAACCCATGCATAACTGGTTTAAAACATGCATATTATTTGTTGTTAAGGATTTTCCAGGCAGAATCAGTTTTAGTTTATTTTTAAATATGTATATTTAAGTGGAGTTTCATACTTGCAGGCCATGAAAGCTGTGATTTTTTTTTTTTAAATAAATGGTGAGAAATTTTCACAAAATTAAACAGAGAAATAGGCCATAAAATTGACATTCTGTAAAGCAATGTATTACTCTGAGCTCTGTTTCTGATATCCTCGCTTAAGTTCTTATAAAATCACATGTAATATTAATAGTGGAGTTTTTCTTTATTGATTATTGTTAGATACTGACAACATTACATTTTGTTCACAATGCCTCAGTACTTCCCTTTGTATTTATTCCCAGTTTCCTTAATACAGCAAAATTTGTTCTGCTTGCCAATGTTGTATATATGAAGCATATGGTTTTGAAGAAACTGCAAAATACTATGTACTCAGTGCAAACAGTTGAGTTATAGTTGCCAAAAAGTATTTATAAATGGTTACTGTTATTATGGAAGGATTTTTTTTTTTTTTTTTTTTTTTAAACAGTTATCTCTTTGGTAACCAGCTTTGTTCAGGGTTTTTATTAAATAATTAAGAAATGAATTAAATTGTATACTCATTGAATTTACAGATGGCACAAGGCTGGGAGAAGTGTAACATCTAATAGCGGTATTATATTCCAAAATTATCCCGAAAAATCCAAGCTATGGTTATGATGTTATGATGCCATTCAAGAGGATAAATGCAAGGTGGTGTAGTTATGTAGGGATAGTTTCTGTGGTTGACATAGGAGAGAGAAAAATGGTGTAGGTAGAAGTTCTTTGGCAAAGAATCTGGGAGCCATAATAGTATGTAAGTTGAGCAGGAGCCAGTATTGTGAAAGAGATAAATGTCCTACTGGAATGTACAGACACTAGCCTGGAAGCACTGTGAAGAAGTTTTCACTCTGCTAAGCTTTGGTAAGTTCTCACCCAGAATAGCGTGCCCTGTTTTGGACACCATCCTTCAAAAATGATGTGGAGCAGTTGGAATTCAGTGGAGAGCAATAAGAATGAATAATTAGATGTCTAAGAAACCTGGCATGTATAAGGAAAGATTGAAACAGATGAGGTGATTTAGCCTTCTGAAAAGAAAATCTCAGTGGATGGAGGAGATGGACAAATCTTTAATTATGCAGAATCTTGCTGGAAAATGGAAAGAAATAATCTCTTCTCCATGCCTCTGGTGGTGAAGCAGAAAGGAGTAAACTTAAGTTGCATCAGGGAGGATTCAGCTTCATAGGGAAAACTTTTTAATCGAAAGAAACTTACAATGCTTGCGCAGTTTGCCTAGGGCTTGAGTGGAAGCTGTGTCACTGAAAATCTTAAGGAATGGGTTTAGCAAATATCTGCTAGCAGAGACACAAGTGTAGCTGGTCTTGTGCTGGGACAAGAGAACAGACTAAGTGATTTTCGTAAAGTGTCTTCCAGCACTGTTTATTTGTCATAATTTCATTCATTTATTAATAAACATGATTTATTTTTGTGATTATAGTAAACTTTCAGGGAAAAAATAGAACAGAAATACTAATAGTGCAACTTCTTTATTTAATTTCCTTTTCTGACTTTAATGGCTTGCAGAGAACTGTTGTACCTGGGAACATTGTGGGATGCTGGGGAGCGGCGTGGAACTCTGTATGTCTGAAGAAATTTTTACTACTCTCCATACATATTGAGGCTTTTTCCACTTGAAATCGCTGTCAGTATCTGAGTCTGTAATGGACTTCAAGATACATCTGGGTGTCGAACTTTGCTGATGAAAAAACTTATTTACAGTTAATCTGGGGAGGATAAAATACAGTGGAAGAAGGCAGAAAAGGAATCATCAAAGTGGTTGAAAACACAAGGTATCATGTTACAAATTTCAATTTTGCTCTGGTGAAGGTATTTTTGAAGAATGGTTGATCATGTGTCTTTATGGGCAGAGGCAGGATTAATCTGACACTGTTGGGCATGAATTCTGTACCACAGAATCACAGAATGGTTGAGGTTGGAAGGGACCTCTGGAGGACCTTGTCCAATCCACCTGCTTAAGCCGGGTCACCTAAAGGCAGTTGTCCAGGACCATGTCCAGATGGCTTTTGAGTATCTCCAGGGATGAAGACTCTAGAACCTTTCTGGGCTAGAGATACATGTGCTGGTGCTCAGTCATCCCTACAGTGAAAAGTGCTTCCTGGTGTTCAGAAGGAACATCCTGTGTTTCAGTTTGTGCCCGTTGCCTCTAATCCTGTCACTGGGCACCACTGAAAAAAATCCTGGCTCTGTCTTCTTTGCACCCTCACTTCTGTTATTTGTACATATTGATAAGATTCTCCCCTGAACTTTTTCTTCTTTAGACTAAACAGACCCAGCTCTCTCAGCCTGTCCTCATATGGGAGATGCTCCAGTCCCTTAATCATCTTTGTGGCCTTTCTCTCCATACTCTCTCCAGTATGTCCATGTCTTCCTTGAACTGGGAAGACCAGAACTGGACACAGTACTCCAGATGTGGCCTCACCAGTGCTGAATGGAGGGGAAAGATCACCTCCCTTGACCTGCAGCCAATGCTCCTTCTACTGCATCCCAGATACCATTCCCATTCTTTGTTGCAAGATCATGTTGCTGGTGGCTCATGTTTAACTACCGGGACCCACAGGGCCTTTTCTGCCAAGCTGCTTTCCAGCTGGGCAGCCCCCAGCATGTACTGGTGGATGGGGTTGTTCGTCCCCAGGCGCAGGACTTTGCACTTCCCCTTGTTGAACTTTGTGAGATTCCTGTCAGCCCATTTCTCCAGCCTGTGGAGGTCCCTCTGGATGGCATCACAACCTTCTGGTATATCATCCACTCCTTCCAGTTTGGTGTCATCTGCAAACTTGCTGAGGGTACACACTGTCCCATCATCCAGATCGTTAATGAAGAAATGGAACAAGACTGGACCCAGTATTGACCCCTGGGGTATGGCGCACGTTACTGGCCTTCAACCAGACTTTGTGCCACTGATCACCACATTCTTGGCCCATCCATTCAGTCAGTTTTCAATCCACTTCACTGTCTACTCATCCAGCTGGTCCTTCATCAGCTTCTCTGTGAGTATCTTATAGGAGACAGTTTGGAAAGCCTTACTCAAGACAAGGTAAACACTATTCACCTCTCTCCCCTCATCCAGTCATTTAATTGTAGAAGGTTATCAGGTTGGTCAAGCATGACTTCCCCTTGGTGAATGTATGCTGACTACTCCTTTTCACCTTTTTGTCCTTCATGTGCCTGGAAATGATTCCCAGGGTTAGTTGTACCATTGCCTTCCCAGGGATCAATGTGAGGCTGACCAGCCTGTGGTTTCCTGGGTCCTCCTTCTGGCCCTTCTTGAAGGTAGGAGTGACATTTGCTTTCCTCCAGTCATGAGACACCTCTCCCAATTGCCAGGGTCATTCAAAGATTATTGAGAGTGGTCTTGCATATCTGGTCTTCCTTGATAAAGAATACTTTTATCTCCAGCTCATGTGCGCTTCATCATGAGTTTTATCTGCAGTGCTCAAGATATTTCCGTGTTGTCATCTTTAGAGAGTAGAAATCCTTAGCTGCCCCCCCGCAGCAACTGCTTTTGATGCTCAGCAATTAGCCTGTCAATTTTTGTTTCTTCAGATTCATATGGCACATATTTAGTAAAAGGTATATTCAGATTGTTCCTTATTAGGATTTGGTGGTGTTTTTTGTGCCTAAGGGTTTGACTTGGAGTTTATTTTTTTTGTTTTGTATGAATCTTGGAACATTATGTAATGGTATTAAGCTCCAATTAAAATAAAGGAATTCCTATGCTAGGAGGCACTAAAAATTCATCTAGCCTAATAGTGTATTGGCAGTGCCCAGCAATGGATATTTAAGAACACATGTAAGGAGGATGGCTTGCATAAACTAATTCTGATACAGCCAGTTGACTTCACGTATTTTAGTGGCTTCCTGAGGCAAAGGCTGCATTGCATATTGCTGTGTTTATTTCATGGTTATTAGAAATCTTTCTGCTGTAAGTATTTTCAGTCTCATTTTGAACCTATTTATAGTTTTTGGTTCAGAACTTTATGAAAATGAATTTTACAATTTAGATATGGTGCTGGATAGAAGAGTTGATACCCTTTGTTTGCTTTAAACCTGCTGCCTGTTGACTTCATTGGGAAGTCTTAGTCTTGTGTTATGTAATTTCTTACGTACTTTGCCTTTGCAATGCATAATCTTTACACATTTCTACTATATTCCATGCAGTCTTTTATATTCTGTATGGTCATCCTTTTAAGCTGAAGAGTTAGACTTTCTCCTTCTATGAAAGGCATTCTGTACTTCTGGTCATCCTTGTTACCTTGTCTTGTTTTAAAAGTTCTAATAGAACTTGTTGAGTTAAGGATGACCAGCATCACTCACAGTATCCAAGATATGAGAACTCTGTGATTTTACACAGTGGCTTAGGAAAGAAAGTTTCTAATGTTTGCTGCTTAAAGATATCAAAATATTGAAAAGATGGTGGGTTTTTTTCCCTTTTCCCGTGAACATTTTTTTTATTTTCAGGCTGGAAGTGAGTCTCTGGTTGGTTTGGTGCCTTGCTATGAACTGTAAGAGGACTATCATTGACTTTGGCTGGAGGAATTGAGCCTTTCTTCTTGCTTTGATAATTGTGAGGACATTATTAATAATCAGTAGACAAAATACAGACAACGCCAAAAGCCATTAGCATAATGCTTTTTGTACCTAATATATTTCAAAATAAATATATTAAAATATTTAATTGCATTCTTGTACATTCACTAGACTAATTCTGGGGGAGATAAAAAATGTACATTGCTTAGCACAACATGGGGGATTTTTTCTGTTAAAAATGGCTTGTTAATAAAAGGATATTTTTATGTTTTTCTGGAAGTTATGTTGTCATTATAGGGAAATGAAGATTGAAAATTACTGTAAAATAATACTTAGTAAAATCTTTTTCTGTACATTTTCCTGTAAACTAAATTTTTCTATTGGTAGAATACTCCAACAAACCAGTATATTTTTCAATAAAATGCCTTCTCCTGCAGTCTTGAGGAGATAGATTTTTTTTTTTTTGAGTTCCATAAACAACTGTAAATGAAAGATATTATCCATCGAGAATGCTTGATTTTTTTTACATGATAATCCCTTTGCTAGTTGAAATGTTGAGTAATTTTCACAATATATACTCATTCTCTGTGATCACACACATAATTTTGTTAACATGCCCTGTCCTGTTGATACAGACTAGAATATTTTCGGTTGGAAGGGATCTACAACGATCATCTAGCCCAACTGCCTGACCACTTCAGGGCTGACCAAAAGTTAAAGCATTGTTGTTAAGGGCATTGCCCAAATGCCTCTTAAACACTAACAGGCTTGGGGCATCGACCACCTCTCTAGGAAGCCTGTTCCAGTGTTTGACCACCCTCTCGCTAAAGAAATGCATCCTCATGTCCAGTCTGAACCTCTCCTGGTGCAGCTTTGAACCATTCCCATGCATCCTGTCACTGGATACCTGGGAGAAGAGATTGGCACCTCAATGGCTCTAGACATAAAGTTCTCAGTATATGAATATATGTACTGTAAAGAACAGGTACTGTATTTATAAAGAAGACTGTGTCATTATTCCACATCTCCTTTAAGGCGCTGTTGCATAAAGTTGTGCAAAAGAGCAGAATAAATTGTAAGATGCAATAGATACAAGATTTTTTTTGGATTATGATGCAAATTCAGTCTTTCTAGTCCCCAAATTAAGCATTTGACAAGTAGACTTTCTTAGGTTAGATATATTATTTTCTTCATAAAGTTAGAAATGTCTAGTAAGGAAATATTACTGGATATTTTAGTCAGTGTCTGAATTAAAGCAATCTTGGGAATAGATTGCTTCATTTATAAGAATCTCTAATGAATTCTAGTTAAAATAGATTGGCATTTCTCAAATACTTAACATAAATCAATGGATCATTATTTTTGTATTCTAAATTTACTGTGTAAACAATGTCTACCAACCACTAGGTAGCTTTGAATTTCTTCAGATTATCTGCCCCAAGTGTGAGAGCAAGCCCACATAAACAACTATTTAATAAAATTTACACTGTATATAGCCAGTGGGGTTTTTGCAGTCTGTGTAGTTCCTGTTTGATATGGTTTAATAAAACCTGTTGAACATAACACACTCCACTTGAATGAATATTTTTCTTAAAGAAAAAAATATGTCTCTGCAGCTAATACACTTGTGAAACTGGAGTGATGAGAACTCTAGTGCTCTATCACGTTTGTTTTCTTAGGAAAGAAAATGGACAGTAAACGAACTAAAACTAAAATCATAATTTACAGTAGAAAAAAACCCGGGGAGATTGTAAATATCTTAAAGTAAAATATAAATTCACAAAATACCTTCTTAATTATAAAACTAGTTTTGTCTCTGTAAAAAAGTAAATACGAGGTACCTAAACAACTTCTGTTGTGGGATTCTGATGACTGATCATGACTCTTACTGTTATGACATCATTAAATTTACCATTTGCAGCATACGATTATGGTTGCCTGACTTATAAAGATGCCTTAGACTTTTTCACATCTTTTCCTCACAGTATTTAATACAAGAAAAGGTTGGGTTGTTCACAATGTTATTGAGGCTGAGACAAATATAGTGGATGTCACTTTTATCAGAAGGCAAAGATAAACGTGTTGGGGATAGGGAAATATAGAGATCATAAGAAATGGATTCCAAGTTAAATGTAGAAATATAACTGACCTATTTTAATCCTAAAATATACACAGATTTGTAATTCTGCAGATGAACCCAACGAATGCGATAGCTCAAAGATAATAGATTTCATATTTTTGATAAATTAAGAAGTCTTATTAATGAGGAAATAAAAAATATTCAGGGACAATGTGAGGAACCTGTTGTTTAAGAAAATGTCTATTTGTGAAAGAATAAGAGCAATCTTTAAACAAAATTCGGGTAGTATGTTATAATGAGGGTCAGAATTAAAAAACAGACTTGCAAGTGGAAAGAGAAGAACACAACTAAAAATACTTCCTGGCCAACAATTCGCATCCAAATGTATGTACTTTACTCAAATAAGAGTTAAAATAGTAATAAAGGAAAATAATTCCACTTATTTAGAAGGTAGAGCTGAAATGGAGCTCTATCTGAACTATTTTGTATGCTAAAATCTCTAGATATTTTGTGTTATCCAATGTAATAAGAAGTAAAAAATTTGGTGTGACTGAAGAACAGAATGTTTCCATATGTATATACTTACAGGTGTAAATAAACCCATTTCTATCTAGACAATACAGACTTCATGATGTTATAGCGTAATCAAAGCAGCTCCTACAAGCTTTGTGTGAGGGTATATTTTCTCTCTTTTTGAAATTTCTCGGAGTTTGTGGATGTCACAGGCTGTGGTGCTACTAATATGCTGACAACATCCTGCTTTGAACTGCTTTCCAAAAGAAATGGACAGTACCCCTAGAGGGATGACAGGTTGTCTGGATGAGATAAGCAAATAGATTTAGAAAATGCTGGCTTCAGCTTAATTTAAACAAGACAGAAATTATACTCTTACTGTAGTAAGAGGAAAGCATCTTGAGCATGCAGCTGAATCAGTGACCTCAGTCTCCAATGGAACCTGCCTTCGTGATGGTGGCAAAAGGGGTTCTTGCAAGACATAGAGGCTATCCACTCATTGTGGCAACGGATGTTTGGGTTTTGGGGTGTGTGTGTGTGTGTGTTTTTTTTCTCTCCCCCAAAAGAAGTGTGTATTTCATTCTGTGAAGAACTGATGATAAAGGACATACAGCAAGCTCAATTTGTATGATGTTTATCAAATCATGTCTTAGGAAGGTCAAAACTTCTAGAGACAATCATATCACAGCTGCTGCACTCTACTGGCTCTGCATCATTCTTAATAATTTAAAGACTTTCTCCTTAAAATTACAGGGCAAACTATATTTTGTGACTAAAAGTGATATGAACTTTATTTTAACTTGCAATATGACTACTTCCAAGACTTCTGTTTTTATCAGAAATTATTAAAAAAAAAAAAATGGAACAAGATGTTTCTGTCTTGCCAAATAAAATTTGAACCTTGCTTTCTCTAATGTTCTTGATAATTTTAAACTGCAAATGATTATTTACACGTGTAACAACATGTGGCTCTTTGGTATAGTTCCTATACCATCTCTGGTGCTAAGTGAGCAACTTCCCTCATGCTCCTATGTCTGAAGGGTGTGAATATCCATTACTTACATTTTTGTTTCCCTCCTCTAACAGGTTTCTACTTTCCCATGCAATTTTCAGTCCATTACAGATACCTGCTCCTTTATTTCCTTTTTTGTATCTGTCAGGCAAAGGAGTGGCTGTTTTTGCTGAGGCAATCTGACTAAACCTTGCTGGAAATATTAAAAAAAAGCTTCGACTTTTACAAAGGGTGGACTCACTTTCAGGGTAGAGCATATATGGAAATGTAGGTAATTATTAGTTATTGCAAATACAGATTTCACTGTAGAGACATCTGGATTTTTATTTAGAAGTGACTATTCAGTGCACCCATAGCTGTGCTATGTATAGAGTGTCTTTCATGGATTGTGTCTCAATTTTTAATCACTCAAGATGTGTATTTTTTATTAATGTCAGTTTTAAGGAAAATCCAAGGTTGCAGAAGTAACTTGTAATAACTGGTTTTTTAACCAGTGAAATATTGTCACAAGCAACATATTCTCAGCTTTTTTATAGAGCTTCTATTTTGTTAAAATAATCTCTTAGTCAAATTCATGGAGATGAGTTTGCAGAGACTAAGCAAAAGAAAAAGAGAATACTTTCTGGTTCTCATGTTTTGTTTGCAGGTTGATACAAACTATTGTCAGCTTTTTGCTACTTTTGGCTTTCTCTTCAAGTGGGGAGCTTTTGTCATCTGATACTTGGGTAGAAAATAAAGAATATAGGACGTGGTATCTCACTGATGGATGGTGGCCAGGTTCATGATTCTCATTGTGAACCTAATGAATACCAAAGTCTGAATTTCCATGGGGTTTATATTATCTAAGTCACTTGCTTTAAATCATTCTTTGCCCTCTAGTAATTTTTTTCTTGCTGATTCAATATTCCCATTGGGAATATAGGCTCAGTACAAAAACTTTATCATATGAAAATACAGTGAAGTTGCTTGAAACTGAAGGGAAGCTTGGGAGCTCAGCAGTTCTACAGCATTCCTGCGTAGTCAGAATCCTAGCCTGAAACCTAAAGGAGAAAACCATACGGTACAACCAGACTGTGCTTGGTGTATGATCTGAAGGTGTAACAATGTAATTCGGTGTCATGGTTTAACCCCAGCCAGCAACTAAGCACCCCACAGTCACTCGCTTACAACCCCACAGTAGGATGGGGGAGACAATTGGAAGGGTTACTACATTCTGTTAACAACTTTTGATCCTGTTACAATTTGAAGACCAGCTAGTAATGGTCATGGTACTTTTAGTAACAACTTAAACCAGACGTTAACAGACCAAGATGCAGTAATTAATGAGGTAACAAATATTCCAAATCCCTATAAAGAAATGTGGTTTTTATTTCCTTGCAACATAGAACACAATTAACAAATCTTGTAAATAAAAAATATAGCTATGTAAGAAGTCAGCAACAGAGTGTGAAGTTGTATGTTTGTTTGTGACTCTGAAAGCTGAACTGGTTGTTTATTGTTTCCTTACACACTGACCTCTGACAGAAATAGTCAGTGTGCCCAGACTTCTGTACTGTAGAGTAAACATGGAAATAGGACCCCTGTGGTGTGTGGAGAATTGAGATCTGCAGCATGCAATTGGCATCACTAACTGAAGTATTTCTGGGCTCTGGTTAGAAGAAAACTTTTTGTAGACCATCTTTCTCAAACTCCAGATTTCTGTGTCCATCTCTCTCTGGCAAGTTTTATTTCCCAGTGTAATTCTTCTGGCTCTCAGAGCTTGTCCACTCTACCACAGTTTTCTTGCCAATGGAAATCAGTTATTGTTGTCGGTGTTTTCTATGATGCATACATATGAACATGGCATCATGAGGTTAAACTGTCTAGAACACTAATTACACAAGATTCATGTCTTTCAGTTATTCCAGTGGCTCTCACTAGATGAATCATCGGGGCATTGATGTTCATGAACTTTTGAAAGCAATTAATCCATAGTATTTCCAATAGTTTTTTTTTTTTTTCTTTTTAAATGCCTTCAGCCCACAATGTTTGCCTCAGTGACATATTCAGCACTTTTGTGATGTTCTAAACATTTTAAATTTCAGTCAATACTAGTGGATTTGAAGAACAGCTCAACACATTATGGTGTTTTCTGTATTACCTAGTTTAAAAATGTGTCAAATTAGATTCTTATTAGTTAGTGTTCTTTTGGTTCAGGTTTCCACGAAACAATAAGAAGCTTAGAGGTTAGAATCACAAAGTCAGAGGATGTTAGAACTTGTTAGTGACTTCAATGGAACTGATATATATATTTATATGTATGTATACACACACATATAAATATATAATGTGTGTTTTAATTCTCTTCCCTAAAAAGACGCTTCTGTGAGTCATGTCGCTACCCTAGTAGAGCTGTAAATGTAAAGACTATGTTCAGGAAGCATTCACACAAGACAGCAGATATAGGTGTCTGTCTTCATTGCTTGGGAAATATTTTTATGACGCAGTGAACTTGGGCTTATTTTGGCATTACAGCTTCTGTTTTCACGTGAAAAATGCTGACTTGAGCTTTCTGTTGTGTTCCACTCTTGTAAATAGGTTCACCTAGTGTTATAGGCTAAGAGCTACTTTCTCCTGGGTTGGTTCTCTAGACATTTTGCACGAGGCTGTAGATTAAAACAGTCCTTCAGTATGTCTCCTCAATTTATTCCTTCTTCTCACCTTCTTTGACCTCTTTCATTCTCTTAGGTTTCACCTGGAAAAACTCAGAATGGCTTTTACCAAAGTGGAATAAACCCCCAGAATATTGAGTATCACACACGAGTAAGGGTAGGACTAATGTAGAGGTGATGACTTGTTTGGTTTCTGCAGGGCAGTAGCTTTCTCCAAGAGCACTCCCTGGTTTTTGGGGTTTTTTTTCCATAGAAACTGATAGTAAGAAAGCATGAACAAAAGATACCTTCATTTCTTGTGTTGTACATGTTACCCAGTGGTTGGAAAGTTTCTGAAAATAGCTAAGAGACATGTTTTTAATTATTGGATGAATTGGGAAGAAAATTGACCAAGAATTTGAAGTCAGAGATGTATAAAAGGTTATTTAGAAGTCAAAATAACATTTCCTGAAACAGTTAGAGTGACTGTGCTGGAGAATTTTAATTATATTTATCAAATACATCAGACTTCTTAAATCAGTAGTGATTGGTGTAATAAAAAAGACTTTCAAAAGGGTAGTTTTAATGAATGGTAATTTGAGATATAAAAGATTCTAAATATTTTTATTTTGCACCAAAGGTCAAGATTATTCTTAAAACAAATAAATGCTAGCAGCCCTTTCCATCATATATGATTGATATTAAGACATGAAAAGAGCATAATGAACGCTGTTGAATAAACTTTTTCAGGAGAGAGCAGCGATTTGGTAATCATGGTTGAATCCATTATAACATCATAACTGCATAACTACTCTCAAAAAGTTGGATCAAATTCTAAAAAAGAAAAGATCAGGTTAACGAACAAATGACCAATTTCAGGACCAAGAAGTAGGTTCTAAAACAGTGACAACTCTAGAAATGCTGGTGGATACCTTTAACTCCATCGAGTTTCTTTGGTACTGAAAGATGTTTGGCATTTCACAAAGGCAACCCGCGTGGTTTAAGCCCTACATCTTTATGTCTGCTATTGAATGCAAGTACTGAGAGCAGTTTGTACCTGTGCAAATGACTTCTACAAATGCCCCAGTTGCAGGTCGTGCTGAGTGCTACTATGAAGTATTGAGCACTTCCAGCTGCTAATGATACCAGTGGAAACAGCGGTTGGTTTTCATGCAAAGTCTCACATAGCAGTGGGTATTTTTGCTTACTTACAGGTTGAAAGCAGAACCAGATCTGTCGGTTATCAGTATCTGGGGAATACCTGTCCCCTGGAGTCAGGAAACATAATTAGGCTTGCTGGAAATACAATTAGGCTTCCCAGCTGCAGAGCTTTTTGGAAGAAAGTTCAAATGTTGGCTACGTACTTGTAAACCCACAACTTCTATCAATAACATTTCTGTTTAATTGACAGCTATGGGTCAGTGTTATGTTTGTCTTTGGAAGAGTTTATCCTCTCAGTTATATGCTTTTATTTTGATGTATTGTGGTGGTTGAAAGTATTACGTGTTTCAGAGTGAATGAGGGTGAGTAAAGTGTTCTTTTCACTGTTTTCTTGTTTTATTCCTTCGGTAAGGAATAGTTGGAGTGTTTGGTCAGTTCATTAGATAAGGCATGAATACTTCGTTTTATTTTTAACTGAAGAGTTGTGGAGAGACAGCAAGGCTAGAGGAAAGAAATGTCTATTTATTGTCAGTGATTTAAGGCAGGAAGGGATCAGACTGATTTAGAAGGGCTGACTACAGGATGTGGAGCTCTGCCTTGTTTTCCTAGGGAAGACATACTGGATGAGACAGTTGTCCTTTATTCCCAGGATTTTTGTGATGTGCTGGTAGTCATCACTCTAGTTCTGGTTTTAGAGACTTGAGGATGACTGAACAGATACCCAAGACATCTTAGTTATCTTCCAAAAGGAGCATAGTCCTCAAAACATTTGTATCATGAAACCCTCAGTCAGGTCTGCTATTTTACAGATGAATGAATCTTTTTAATTTTTCAATGTAATCATTCCTATTTGCATTTACATGTGAGTTAACGGGCTTTCTGTGATCGTAGTAGAAGTAATTGATTTTACAGAAGAAGGAAATTCACTTATCTCTTCCTAAAGATGTTTTTCTGATTACGTTCTGTATAGAGAGAAAGTTGAAGTAAATTCATAGGGATGTGGCTCCTGGAGTATCTTGGACTCAGAACAAACATAGACAGATGGTGCCGGGGTGAGTCGATCAGAAGCCTGGGGTGAGGATGAGTACTACTGGGTACAAAGTCTCATCTATGAATAACATTAACAGACGGTGAAGATTGTCACAGAGCAAAAAAACCCCAACGGTCTCACAGAAACAAAAATTCAGTTTTTATTGTGGCCTATTGGGAATTTTGATCTGTCACAAACATGATTCAATGATTCCAAAATTTGAAAGCTTGTCAGTAATTCCAGTTATCCATTCTACGTGTCACCTTTTTCTCATCCTTTAGGAAGCTTTACATCCATTTTATATTCCCTGCTTCCACAGCTGATTACTGAGGATAGTTTTATTTTAGGGAAGGGCTGTTCTTGGTTCAGTGCAAGGATATTCAACCAAGAGAACTTAGATCCTGTCAACAGGAACACAGTCAGACTTCTCATCTCTGGTGTAGTTCATCCACGGATACAGTCTGTGTCAGGAAACAGTTTTGGAACAGTTGTGGACCCCCCACCTCCCAATTATGTACCTAAGAGCAAAACACATTTTATTGTTTCTAGTGCAGTGTTTACCAACAGGGTGAAACCCACTAACATTTGTATGACCAAAGTCTGATTAACAGGTGACTTCTGACACAGCAGAATACTTTCTATCTCAACATTAAATGTGTATTTAAGGTAACAAATATATTCCAGCCATGTTTCATCATATATAGCGATGGCACTGCATTTGCCTTTTTACAGTATCTCTATTGAATCTCTTAAGAAAATGTTATGCTGTCATTTCAGTTGGAAACTGTTCTGTAAAAGATTTACTATTGAATTTGTGACTGCTTTGTGTATACTTCTTAGCTGTTACAATATTAATAACCTGGGCACACTAAATAAATATTCTTTCTTTGGTTAACCGCGTAACATTGATGAGTCGAGGTAATCCTAGGATCGCAACTTTATCTCCTCTGGTGATTTGTTCAAGTATTGGCTGTTACATCCTAGCCAATGCCTTTGCCTTTTTTTTGATTCTACCTTTAACGGCCAAGGAAAGATGAAAGGGAGATGTGTATATATAATCAACTTATTTTTGAGTGTTCATATTTAAAGAAAGATCCTACTTCCAATGCTGGAAACCTACTGTTACAGACATCCTATTGTAACAAGTTGATTACGTTACCAGGAAGAAGAACTGGAAATTTATCAGTACTGATATTGTGCCTTCTTTGAATAGTAACGTCTGGTCAATCCTAGATGCAAAAGACTTATCTAAAGTAAGAATGGCAATTGATTTTGGACATCTGGATTTATTTTCTTTAGGTGGAATTGAGCATATTCTGCAGTAGGGCTGATAATAGATATTACTTTCTCCAAATTATAATCCACAATGTCTTTAATTTAGGATAGTAAATTTGTCGAAAGGCCGTGGCAGTTGATGATACCTCGGTGAGAAGGGGCAAAAGGAGAGCAACACTACAAAGGATGGCTTTTCTTCTGCCAAGTGTGATTTGCTGCAAACGTCTCAGCTGGGCTGAACCCTCTCAGGGGTTAGGTCTGTAGGTCTCATTATTTAAACAAAAAGATTTATCAGGAATTTAAATGATGACGTAACGATATAGTAATCTACGAGCCCTGCTCAACAATATGAAAAAATAGAATGCATGAACATGAGAACTATTATACAGGAAAAAAATTGGTCCATGAAGAGCAGAACTGAGAATTGCTCTTCTTGTTGAAGTGCAATAACACTAACCCACATGCGAGTAGAATCTGGCTTTATTTACTATTTTTCCAAACAGAAGTACTCCAGGAGATGGCTTTAATAAACTGATATCAAAATCTTGGCAGAGAAAAGCCTTATAGGAAAACAGAATTTCCCAGTGCTGTCTCTGGGATAGTTCCCTGCCTTTGAGCGTCACAGTGCCCTTGCTCCCTCTGCTAGCCGACAGGGCCTGCCGTTATCGCGTGCTTCCACTCTGCGGGTTGATGAAGAGCGGAGCACGGTCAGCAAGCCTGCTGGTGGCTCGCCATTGTTCCCTTACAACCCTCATTTATAGCCAGTAGCTTTGAGCTCTTAATGGTTAATTAATAAGCTTTAATTAAGAGGTTAAAGGATTTAAATATAGGATTGAATTCTGATCTTCTCTCTGGCACTGATTTTCATTTTTTTTTTGGGTAGTTTTGCAAAACTCCAATTATTTGGAAAACTCAAGCATTATTGTTCATAAATAGTATTAGATTAACTACTATTTATGCAGTTTTTGAGGCAAAAATCTCTTATCTTTTCAGTCATTATCAAATACTGTTTATCTAAAATGGAGAAATACTGCTGTAACCTACATTAACATTATATTTTACTTCTGAGAAGTAAAGTTTGAGTTCAGTGCACTTTTTGAGTAAAGGGAAGATACGGAGGCATGGGTTTAGGTATAACTAGTATGGGGAAAATGGTTACACACCTTGTTCATGTACTTATAAAAAAAATCTCTCCTGCAGGTGAAAGCATCTCCCTTTGCAAACTCTTTACTCATAAAAAATCGTAATTATTTTTATATTTGAATTTCCATTTCAAGACTCATTTCTTTTGTTTGTTTCTAGAAGAGGTTACATTAACATGGTGAAAATAATTTATCTTTTGGCCTTGCTTCCTGTTACTTTTAAGATATGAACAGTGTGGAAAATAAGTCTTTTGGGAAACTGTTTCAAGAGGATCTCCCCCTAGAGTGCTGCTAGCAATATGGCTCCACTAGTGGTACTTTTGCAATAAGAATACTCATACAATCCAAAGCAAGATGCACCACAACAAACTACTGCCACCAGTTCTGGTGGTGATAATTCAGCATCAAGCATGTTGATGCAGTTTGCTTAGATGGAGTTGAGACAACCATGTAGTGAGCACAACTGAGACTTGGTTACGCTAGCTTTCCTAGCATTGCTCAAATTTATTTCCTGTTTGTTAAAAAAGGAAAATCATCAAGATAGGAACAATCCTGTCGCAGAGGTAAAAAGATAGGGGCTACTCAATAATTGAAAATGCTCATGAATGTTGTAAACAATGTGGAATGAACTCGCTCTAATCATGATACTATAATGTCAGGAGGTGTTACATTTCGGAGCCAAGACAGTCTGACCTATTATTTAGCATGTATTTATTTTGGCTGTATGTCTAATGAAAAAGTAATTTTACCTTTCATAGTAAGGATAAAAAAGTTTAGCACAGTAACTTAGTTATTTTGGGCATTTCTAAAACTACAGGTGTGAAGTGATGGGCTTCCTTTTGTAAGTCAACTGATGATGCAAATAAAGTAACCCGAGCGACTGTGAGAAATATTATCTCTGCTGGAGATGCCCTTTATAAATGTAATAACGTTGCAATGTGCTTAATTGCCAGCAATTGAATTAGCCTCTTTTTAAGGTACATTTGGTAAATATTGCATACCTTTAAAATGAAATCTAGTATAAAGTAAATAAAAGTATGATTTATGAAAACAAGTCAAATGCATGATAAACTGTGAAACGTTTTTGTGCGTTATTTGGACAGAATAGTAATTTGTGTACTTTTTAATAATGAAAAAATAAAGGTCTAGTAATGAAAAAGTATAGAGGTGTGGCCCAGCTTTCTTAAAATTGATATTTATTTGAATTCCTAACACAAAGAGTATCAGAAAAAAATGTAGAAATAGCCAACATGCAACTATATTTCTAATGTTTTTAGACTAATGTAACATTTCTTTTACAAAACATTTCAATCAAGTGGGTGAATCAGGAAGAAACGTGTAGCAGTAGCTATAAAAATCCGCATGGTTTTTAAATATAAGAAGTAGAATGATAGGATACAAATAGACTGTAAAAGGAAATTTTTATGAGAGTCTCAGTCAAGTATATTCCTCAGTGAGTTAGATTTCAGGTGAGAATTTTTGCATAGAGGATGAATGTCTGTGTACATCTGTCAACTGTGCATGGAAAATATCCAAACAGGAGTCTTAATTTTTGCATAAAGCTCATAACATAATAAGGGTGCTGCAGTAACTGCAAAATAATCCTAATTCTAGTTTATAAAGTTGTTTCCTGTTACAAAATAAGTCATAAGATGTTATTTCCCTTGTGTTTAGCAAGCAGCTCTGACTCTTCTTTCTACCTGGAACACTGCTGTGGCTGATTGACTTACAGGTCTACAAAATTTTGGGTTCTGGTTGGGGTTTTCCTAGACTACCGCAAGTGGTGACAGTTGTGAGCATCATGATTTTAAATGTATATGATGCTACGGTTGATGTGCCTATTTTACAGCAATATGCATGCTACAGATTCTTCCTGTCCTTTGTGCCTTCTTTCGTAGAAATTAAGGACAGATACTGGTCATCAGCAGCATGAGACTGAATACTGAAAAGAAGACTCATTGTTTCTGAAAACTCCACTACCACTTGGCCAAACTGCTTGGCAGCAGCAATGCATGATGATATTGTGGTATCAGTACAGCTGAAGATTGAATTAGTATCACCTATTGTAAGGTGTCTCTTTCTGATTGCATCCTTTCTAATACTCACTAAAACTGGAGCTCATGATGCATCTTCACCCTTAGATGTGACAGTTCCAAGAGTTCCCTTCTGTCACTATGACTATTCTTCCAAACTCTAAACCCAGTTGTCTTTGAGACAATTGTTCTTTCCCACCAGAATTGACAGAAATTGTTCAAGTGAAGTTGAAAGTATCTGGATATGTAAGGCACACAGAGTGATTGCTTACATCTTTTTTCGTAACAAGTTAGTAAAAAAAAAAAAAAAAAA
Organism: Balearica regulorum gibbericeps; assembly: GCF_011004875.1. Taxonomy (NCBI): domain Eukaryota; kingdom Metazoa; phylum Chordata; class Aves; order Gruiformes; family Gruidae; genus Balearica; species Balearica regulorum. Next base: position 22,360,966 of record NC_046185.1, on the reverse strand, counting down.
AAAAATCGACCATAATTATCTGTAACTTTTAATCTGTAATCTTGTAATTTCTTTTATTTACTTTAGCAGGGATGAAATATAAATGCAATGACAGTACAGATGCCCATCTTTAAAGATCCTGTTCTTGTGCTCTGCCACATATGCTTCCTGGCAGCTTACTTTTACTGGAAGTTCAGCTACTTTCTCCTGATCTTCATTGTCAGCTGAGGATTAGGACTTACAATTTCAGCACTTTACCAAAGCAGTTCCTTTGGGATCATGTGGATTGCAAACACAGGGACGAGGCCCATGGAACTGGAGATAAAATATTTTTAATTGAGGGACTGCAGCTGTGGAATGAACTTGGAGAGTTTCCTGGGAGAGTCAGGCACTGGAAGATTCCCTTTTTCAATTACAACTGGCATGGTTAATCTTACTTTGAATGAGAACTAAAATTACCTGTGAAGTGCCAGCCTTGTCACAAGGTTATAGAGCGGAAGGAAAACTACCGCTGTTGTGTATAACAGTATGGATTTAATCTGCCTGCTTGAAACTTACACATTAAAAAAGGAGTCCGACTTATATTTCCAGTATAGGTGGAGAAGGTACAGAAATAGATGGCAAAATTTATTAGAAGAATAATGAAGACTTTTTATGGAGAAAGAATGAGAAATTTAGCGAAGGATGTTTATTTTAGAAACAAATGAGAAAAACATGATGGGAAGCTATAGACTCATAGTAGATTCAAGAAGCTCTTTTACAGTTTTTTTTTCCTAATACAGGAGCAGCTAATGGGAATGAGGAAAAAAGATCCCAGTATAATCACCAAAATATTTGTATGAAAGTTGTGGAAACTTCTGTTGTAAGTTAGGATTTTAAATAAGATTTGGAAGAGGATAATTAGAATGTTCTCAGTTACACTGAAATAAACCACAGAGAGGTATGAAGATATTCAGAGGTGTAAAGTAATTTCCATCTGGAGTTATGAAGGAACCTCCCTTACTTATACGCGGCTAGTCTTATAACTGTCAGTTATGGAGAAATTGGGTAGCTTTTCCTGAATGATTTGGCCATTGTTAAACTATTGGAGCAATGTGCTATTCTCTTGATTTTTAAATGGCCCTCTATTTATTATAACTAAAAAAGAGCATTGAAAATGTCCTAGATGAATTGGATGTGTTGTTACATTCTGCCTGTTTAAGCCTTAATTGGGACTTTAGAGCTTTTTTTTATATTACAGATTGTAAATATACAATAAACAATTCAGAGATTAATTTTAGCAAACAAGAAGAAACAATTAGTAACAAAGATACCACTTCTCGGTTTAATCTTGGAATTAGTTTGTACTGTTGCAGAAAAGGTAGAAGCAAATGTCTTCTGTTGTTCTGAGGAAACCTGGAAGTAGTAAGTACAGCCAGGAGTTACCGACTTCTTTTTTCCTTTATATACATATTGTCTAGCTCTATCCTGATATCATTAAAACCACACAGAAATATGGTAACATTAATTGGGTCAGCCGTTAATTGGCCATATGTTCATCTTCTCCATGTTCACTTTTTCTTGTAGCCTTGCACAGGACTACTGTATGTAGCTATTGTTCACTGCTACCTCGCCAGCAAAGAGCAGCTTCACTGCTGCTAATAAACAAAGTTAATAAACAAAGGCTGCAGTTTTATTCAATACTGAGCATCATAAACAGGAAAAAAATAGACAGGTAAGGTAATCCTGCCAGTTGCAGCTAGACTTTTTATCTAGCTGACAAGTAATCTGTGGATTCATTCACAGGGTCATATCCTACTCGGTTATTAAAACTGAGGTGTTGGGTTCCCCCCCCCCCCCCCCACATCCTTTCTTGTCTTTTTACGGAGTTTCTGAATGTATTTAAATAAACTAGGTTCAATGATGTGACTTCATCTGTAGTTACAAACTTATTTAGGGACATACCAGATTAATTAATTAATTCATTGTGACACTGGAAGAGTGCAATGAGGGGAATATTTGCTCTTTTGTGAGGGAGGTCAAATAAGTTGGGAACAAAAGAGTGGTAAAGAGTGAACTGGAAGCCTTTGCAGAAAGTCCTAGTAAATGAAGAAATGAGACAATGGAGAGCCAGGGCAGCTTGAAGACCACATCTTGGCCATCTTTTACTTCTACGAGTGGCTTATACAAAGTTCTCACCGGCAGAGAATTTTTGGTTCCATTCCTCAGCGTGAGGCAAATGCTGTTAGGGCATAATAGGACCTCTTTACTCTGCTCCTTTGCATGACCAGGAGAGACTGAGAGAGAGATCTGCGTTTGGGATGCTCACTAGCTTTGCTGTAGCTTGCTTTTCCCGCTTGAGTTACAAGTGAGCAGCAGCGCTGGTACAAACCAAGGGCAAGGTCATTTAGCAACCACACTCCTTTCTTTCCATTTCCTTAGCTCTTTTTTCTTCTGTTCAGCATTTCAGGCACAGTCAGTGTAATTCACTTAGATTTAGGGTATATATACTCACAGAATAAAAATATGCGGTTTTTATAATAGTTCTTTCAGTGAAATTATCAGAAAACATAATGTCCCATATGTGTGAACTGCAATAACTTCTTTTAACTGCATATGTGTCTTTTTAATCTAGGATTCAGATTTTGGCCACCTTGTGTTTTTCATGTGAATTCAGTAAGAGTATTGAATTGATGAACAAATACTTCTGTGATTTGTGAGACAGGTAGTATTTTTCTTAGCGTGAACGAGGTAATTCCTTTTGTAAGTCTTTCACCATGTTTAGATCCTCTGTGACATCCTTATTCTGTGACTACTTAATTTCGTAGGCTCTTTAAGCATGTTCTTGTACTTGAAGTTTCATCAGTGTTGATCTGTTCCTATTTCAAATTAATGAATATCACAGAATAATTGATGTACGTTTTCCTTAATAAGTTAGAGAATGAGAAACATGAAAATCATGTTTTATTCCAGTTAGCTCCATCTGTAAACCAACTCAAACGATATATATGTGTAAAAAGCTAAAAATTTCAGAGATTTATTTCTACTGACAATTTCAGGGTGATTTACTCTATGTTTAGAAAAAAAAAAATAGAGTGAAATATTTTTTGCACCGACACTGCTCAACATGGTTGTTATTGTCATTATATGGCTTATATTTAACCTCCTTGTTCTAAAGAAAATACTTAAAATGCTAGCAAAAACCTCTGTATCTATCTGTTAAGTTTTGTTTTGGAGTTGGGGAAAAAAAATGCATTTCCCACCTGAAAAAAATAGTGAAGAATTCATTTTCCCCTACATTCTTCACTTGAACAGATTAAAAAAAATCAGATTATTCATGCAAAGTGCAGCAAATCCCATAGGAGACACTATGCACAGTTTTGAGATAAGCTTGGGAGTTACTGTTCCTGCATAGATTGTGGAAGACTGGAATTCAGGGCAGGTAGAAACTTAACATCTAGGTCTCTTACACTTTAAGTAAATACCCAAATGAATTGAATTTTATGGTATCTTTTATTTTCTGGACATTATATCTGAGATTAAAAAAAGTTAGTGAAAGTTTAGCTAAAACTGTTACTTTCAGCCAGTAAATCAAAGTGTCTCAAATGAAAAACTATTTAATTAGAAAATTCTGACTAGCTCTTTTCAATATCTCGGATTTCTCTCTGTTATTGTAAATTCCGGGGCGTAGATTTAAAAGTGGCATTTTACTCTATAGTTGTGTTTTTTAACTCTTTTCAATTTGCATTCCCTAAATATTTTTTGGTAGAATTTTTTAAACTGAAGTTTAAGTGTAGACATTTCACTTAGGTAGATGGCTCTGAAGTTAAACCTACTGACAGTAGAAAATAGTTAATTATTGTTTATTTGAGGAAACCAGACAGTTAAAGTAGCATGTCAATTCTAATGAGACTGGAGAGATTTCATTTTGCCAGCAAGAAGGTTAGTGGTGTGGATTAAGTGAATGTTTGTAGAGATCTCTGCTGACATCTAGTTTCTGTCAATATTTCATTTTCACTGGTATGAAAGCTGAAAACTCTGAATTGTGAATGGCATCAAGACTGTAGTTGTATTGTCTGCCTGGGGATGATAATCCATTAAATTTAAACAAAATTGGATGTGAGGTTCTTGTTTGAAGTTAGGCTTGAGTCTTTAATTGCTTAGTGATTTTTCTTTGTCTGCTAGACTCAAAGTACAATCATGGTCTTCTGAAGAGGAGTTTTATATTGTGCCCTTTTTCATTTCAGTCAAACATTGGCAAAAATATCATCTGCTGATTGAGAAAAGTTCTATTTTGCATTGCTGAACACAGTGGGTTTTTTTAAAAATAATGTTTTTTTTCCTAGCCTCCACACATCAGTATGAAAGCATAAACTCAAGTCTTTTCTGCCCATTGCATTACATGGATCTGAAAATACATGTGAGGTCATCGGTCAAATTTTGAGAGAGTTAACTATTTTCATAGTAGTTTATAAAAGCATGAAGTTTGTGGTTGTTTTGTTTTGGTTTGTTTTGTTTTTTTTAAATATTGGTAAAAATTAAGTCACTTTTTTTCCCACACTGCTGAGCCAAGTAGTTGTTGTTGAATACTTTTCCCTATGTTTCTGCTTGAGTTTGGACTTCATATTTCTTGTCTTATTCCACAAAGCCATTGTCAAGTACATAATCACAGAAATGCTGTTTGAAGGGGATCTCTGAACCAACGTCCCTCAAAGCATGGTTATCGCCAACACTAGATCAGGGCAGCTTGAAATTTGTCTAGGCGAGTTTTGAAAACCTCCAGGGAGGTTTTTTTTCAATCCCACGGCCTCTCGGGACAACCTGTTCTAGTGCTACACTACTCTCTTAGCGAAAAAAACTTCCCCTAATGACAACCTGAACCTCCCAATGTGCCAGTATAGTGCCTTTTGCCCCTTGTTTTGGATTTGCGACTACCAGGAAGAATCTGGCTCTGTAATTTTTTCAGGAAATGTTTAGATTAGATAGATAGTTCCAGGCAGGTGTTAGATCGCTCCTTAGTCCATTTGTCTTCACTGGACTGAACAAACCCAGCTTCTGTATTCCCACCTTGCAGATTACATGCTCTAGGACCCTGACCATTTTTTTGTTGTTGTTGACACTGGACCGGTCCAGTTTGTCAACATTCCTCATGAACTGGCAAACCCTGACCTGGACAAAATATTCCAGGTGCAGCCTTGCCACTGCCAACTGAAGGGGAAAAATAACTTCCCTTTCTCTGCTGCTCATACTCTTGCTAATGTAGCCCCATACATGATTTGTCCAATTTGTAAGGAAAGCACACACACCACTGGCTCATAGCCTGGTTTCCACCGTATTTTCCAGGGTTTCTTATCAGCAGAGCTGATGATCAGCCAGTTGTTTCCTAACCTCTACCAACACATGGGGATATGTGTATAAGAATATTCAGAAGTAGGTGTACTCAGTGATCGGTTAGCTAGCACTATTGTAAAAGTAGAAAGCATTAAGTGTTTAATACAGCACAGGGAAGAACTTTGTATGTTACCAGATAGTCATTGCCACCAGGCAGAAAAATCGTTGAATGAATGGACTTGGCAGAACTGAAAGCGAACAAACCCTTTTTGAAGCCTGGATTCCAGCCACATCCGTGCTCCGTGCCTGGGAATAGGAAATGAGGCACGGGCTACAATCAGTAATAAAACTTTGAGAGAAGTGTAGCCAGGAGATGAGAAGTGGCTGCTACATTTACATCTGGCCTCGACATCCTGGATACTTGGTTAACAGTCCCCCTTCTAATGGCAGATTTTAAGCAGCTTTGGAAATTTTAGAAACATTTAAGTGAACTTTTGGAAGGCAGGAATGGTTTTGGAACTTCTTGTCAGTATTAAGGATTTTTTTTTTTTTTTTTGGTAAAAAGCTGAAAGTTTTGTGGGCATTTTTGGAGAACAGGAGAAACTTCTGTGTAATAACAAAAGACATCAGACTTGCTTTTTTTGCTTGCTCATGGATCATCAGACCCCCCTGGATTGCTGCTTTTTGATTGATATTGAATTTCTCCTTTCCAGAAAGGTGTGGGGAACCAAGAATAAACAAAATTAAATTAACTCCATTCCAGAACAAAGCAAGTATTCCAATAGAAACTATTTCTTGACCTTGACAGAGCAGTCCAAGCTCTTACAGACAGTTGCTTTTGACACTGAAAAGTCCTCTATGCAGCTGTCTTGGGTACAGTACAGTACCAAAAAAAGTCTTGAGTAGTCATATAAGTCTCATGAACTTCACCACTGTAACTTCCAGCTGATAGGAGTGTGATTCAGGGAACTCATTCTCACAAGAGATGAAAATAAGCTTAAAAATAAGATTCGTAGTGTGGATAAGCATTTTGGCCTAAAATGCAGGTCATCCGGAGAGCCTGTTTTTTCAGTCTTGCAGCACGGATCTTGGCCACTTGCATTACCAGAGCGACTCACTGGAGCATGGGGACTGAAAGTCGTAGTCTTGGGATTACCTGAGTTCAGGCCCAGGCTCTGAAGTTTGCCTTGCTGCTCCTTAGTTTCTCTTCCCTGGTAACTGAACTCCTGAGCCCTCTCAGGCAGCAATGTTCTGAGTGGAGGCATGAGTGCAGACAACTTGAACAAAATGGAGTTTTATTTGCATTGCGTTTTCTGAAAAATACATGTTATACAATTTTTACTAAATGTGCTTCAAATACCGTGCTATTCTAAACACTTCATTATTGCTGCAAGTTATTAGTTTAGTTTTTGGCTTAAACCTTTGCAGACTAGATGATAAAAAAATCGTTATAAACCTATAAAATAGATCAGAAAGTTGTGGAACTTTTTTTGTTTGGTTGTTTTTTTTATGGACTTCCTAAAATGAATACTTTGTATTTGGTTTCAAGTATGTGTATTCATCTCCAGTGGTTCTGCACAATAAGTAGAACACATATTGTGTACAACTGATTATTTAATAGATTTTTAGTCTTCTGTGTTTAATTTTTTCTGACAGCTATCAATACATGTAGTATTTTTCTTGGAACAGTAAAAGATGTAATAACAAACTATTTTGGCAGATGATAAGTTGTTTGCTGTTAGAACAAGGGTTTTAGAAAACTGCTCTGTATAACCTTGAAAAGTTTATACTTTGAGGCAAAAGTTGTGGCCTTTACATAGATTCTTGTGCCCAAGAGGAAACAAAAGTGAAATTATTTCAGTACATGGGGTTTAAGAATTGGCAAAAGGCTTGTGCTTTTTATGCATCAGTGAGACTGGTAAGCGAATAATCATACAAACAAAGGCTGTAGATTATGAGGAAGCCACAAAACTGAATGTAACCTAAAATAAACTTGAAATTCAGCATAGATAATATGCTTTAAATGAAGAACGCAATGTTTGGCAAAATTAAAAGGCAAGCAAGGTTTCAGAGATTACATATGTTATTGATGGAAACGGGCCAGACTACCAACTACCAATTATACACTGTTGTCAGTGTAAAACCTTGAAATGTGCCAGGTTCCCAGATTTCCAAATATTGTTCTCAACTTCATTCAGCTCTTTCTTATTAGTAACTCGTGTCCTGCCCCGTTCAACAAAGAACAGTCAACAGTGAACTCTTTTTTTGACCCAGTGAGAAAGCAGAGGAAGCCACTTCACCCTGACTCCACAAATTCCTCTTAGGGCAAGGACGACCCTCATGTCCTTCTCGTGGAGGCCAGAGACATGACGCCTCTCACTGCTCTGCTACAGGCCAGGAGGCTTGCCCATGTCGGGGGGGAAAAAGGGCTGAAAGCGAGAGAAAAACATGCAACTGCTATGTCTTGAGGACGGCCTGTGGACTCAGAGTGGAACTCGAGTGGCAAGAGCAGGAAGATTCGAAAAATGACACATAAGCAACATGAAGTAACCTGCTTTCCTTCTTTCTGGAAGAGGGTCAGTGGCAGCTGAGAGGTCGAGGCTCTGGCTTTGGTGCAAGAAGAGGAGGCATGCCTCCAGACTTCTGTGTCGCCTGATGGAGAGAGGGACCTGCCTGTTTGTTCCTACAACTCCTCTATCCTAGAACGTAAAGTACTGTTTTAGGGGAGTTTTCCTGAAAAAACAAAGCAAATCCCAACAATTCTTGCCATATACATGCATATGTGTGGTAAATAGTTGGTTGAGATAGATAGTTTTTAACTGACTCAGTGTAATATTTGTTTTGGTAAGAGCCTCTCTGACACTTCTGATGAAATAAATTTATTTCTGAACTATATAAAGGACATATTTCTGCATTAAGGAAGTTGGTCTTCTGCATTTATTTTTTCCCCAGGAGGGTATTCTTTGGTCTATCTTAGGCTTCATGTGTGTTTTGTAGTAACCTCATCTCAAGAAACTCTGGAAGGATAATTCTAAAGAAAAATAAATCTCTTTTGCACTTTTAATGTTTTGGCTAAGCATACCGTTTTAATGTTTCATAGAAAATGCTTAATTTGGGGGGTTTTGCTTGTGTCTGTTCAGGGAGCTAAAAAACCTGCTTAAATTAGTTTAATAATTTTTAGATTGCTAAAATTTACAGTCCTATTAGCAAAATCAGGTGAGTCGAATTCCATGCTAACAATCTCAAGATTGCTGTTCAGACCCCTTTAAATCACACAGATAAAACCAAAAAAGGGATCAAAGTTCTTTTTGTTTTCTTTTTGTATTTTAATCTCTTACAGTATGCTATGTCACATTTTCCAGCTTTTTTCAGCAACTAGAGGAGCTCAAAAAATATAACTTTTTACCATGAAAATTAAATTTCCCATGACATCATTTGCCTTCAGAAATAGGGACTTTGAGAAAAAACTGCCATTATGGAACATGAAGTGTATCTGTAACTTTGGTCATAGTGCATGTGAGATGTATATGGAGATTTGATTATTGTGGGCTCAGAAATACAATCGGAGTAGCGTGCCTGAAAGAATCATTGCGGTTCTGCATGCACATGGCAGCTGACTATGAATGTGCTCCTAGGGCCCTGGGAATGGAAGGTAACGTGTGCGTGTGTATCTTAAACTACTGTCCTGATTTTATACCTAAGGTAGTCTTCTACCTTACATTTGGCAGGGAATGACATATATTAAGATATGAATGGCTTAAATGATTTATAAGAACTTGTTAGAGGTAACTTCTTATGGGCTTGCACCCAGTGCTTGAAAAGTGCTTTTAAAAAACATTTTAGAATCATTGTTCTGTGCAGTATTGTTGGATAAATGAAGATAAGCTATGTCAAGAGAAGATTTATTTGTATCTGTCTGGTGGAATTAAGTAGAAGTACACTTGGAAGAATAAATAAGATATATTTTTTCTACTATTAACCAGTTTATTGCCTAGTGCCATGGGCTCTTGGATCACTCAGCCCATGTTTTCTACTGTGGTGTTTGCAGCTAACAGCTGGTCACATCCTAAAGCAAAATTACTTTTCTTTGCAACAGCTGGACTGTGTGCTGCATGTTATCAGTGTGGGGCTTCCTCCTAGAGTTTAGCTACAGCGAAAAAGAAGTAATTCTTAAATGTTACGCTTCTGGAGCATCATTAATTATATTTTCTTTACTACAGTATTTATCTCTGATTTGTGTTTTGAAATTGCAATTTAGTGATTGCAAAGTATTTGTGGGCTTAAATAAAACGACTGTTAATGATCTCTTCTCTTCTGCAGAAAATTACATCAGCAGTTTGAAATGTATAAGGAGCAAGTGAAGAAGATGGGTGAAGAATCACAGCAGCAGCAGGAGCAGAAGGGTGATGCCCCAACCTGTGGCATCTGCCACAAAACAAAATTTGCTGATGGCTGTGGCCATAACTGTTCATATTGCCAAACAAAATTCTGTGCACGCTGTGGAGGAAGAGTGTCTTTACGGTCAAATAAGGTATGGAGTTATGAAAGTTTAGTAACAAGCTGCTTGTAAACTCAGCATCTCATTGCTTATGCATTCAGATCACATAGCTGCTGAAGCGGGTTTCCATTAAGGAGGTAATGATATCTACTTTAGGGGCTTCTAAGACATCTGTCCTCATTTCAGATAACTTCCATTTGCAGGTGGGTTTGGGACTATGGCTTTTAAATTAATATGTGCCACATTTCTACTAACACACTCATGAAGGTACAATTCTTTGATTGGAGGATTGAATCTCTGTATTGGAGACAGGGCTATATACCTGGCGATCTAGTGATGCTCATGTTGAGAGACTGATTATTACAAGTTAGAGCAAGGAGTAGTTTCTTTTCTTCGTGCCCAGGCTCTTCTGTACAAAATTATTGTAAAATTAGTGTTAGAACAGTATATACAATATGTTACGGAGTTTTAAAATGTTTATTATCTATTACACAAATCCACATATATTATATATATGTACATATAAATACACATGCATACATCTAAGTATTTTTAGGAAAAAATTAAATACACTAACAATATAGAGTTACAACTATTATACTGGTGTTTATTGTATAACAACAGGTAAAACAGAAATTTGATTTTTTTAATACGTTTGATCATAGAGTAAAAAATTTAGCAGAACTGAAGTTATCACGGAAAACAATTCTGAGATCAGTTTATTTCAAGATTTTAGATAAAGTGTTCACACCTGATACATGTCTTTCTCAGATTCTGGCAGATAGTTGTGGAATGTTCATGACAATGTTTAAGATGTCTTATGCTGGTCTTTTGTGAAAACTTATTTTGTAAATCAATACAATAATTTAATAATTGAGTATTTATTAATATAATATTTTGAGCATTATTTATTTCCATAAATATATTTTTTTGTTAATTGCAAATATGATGCAATCTGCAAATATTATCTTAATCTTTTGGAAGGTAGAAGACAATCATATAAACGTTACATATTTCTTTGTCCAAGATTGAAAGGTAGGCTTAAATAATGGACTCAAGTTTTTGATTGACAAAGTATAAAATAACCTGCTATTTCCTGATATAAATAACTGAGATTATGTGTAAATCTCTCAAACTGCCTTGGATTTTTTTAAGGTAATTTTAAAATTTTTCCTTCAGTAAGCTCACATTTTTATTGTTTTTATAAGTAACTAAATCATGTTACTGGTAATAAGAGATATGATAATTTCTGTATTAATTTCATCTGATTATAAAAGGCAACCAGGGCAGATATTTGAGTCATTATGTCTATGTACTGAGAAACATAGAAAAAGTGCATTAGGAGGAAGGCTTCATCTCCTAATGAAATGTTCTGATACATCATTTAGAGTGTCTTTGGCACTGATCATATGAACTTGGCAGATATTTGTCTGACTTCGCTTGACAGATTTCCAATGAGATTCTTCCACAGCCTCTTAGGTCATTTGTTCCACCGCTTCACCATCCTCACCATAGGAAGCTTTTCTTACTGTCTAGCCTCAATTTGTCTTGCTGTAAGCTGACTTCTCCATTCAGTATTGCGACTCTGTTCTGCAGCTCTTCTCAGTTGGCTTTTTTACTACTAATGTTGATAATTTAGTGTGATAAATAAGCTTTTCTGTCTCTCATTCATTTCTGTTCTAGATGATTTACAAATATGCTGGACAGAGCATCTCTAGACAGATCCCCTGTGAGGCTTCGCTGGTGATACCTTTCCCTTGAAAAACCCTGTCCATTTATTCCTGTTCTTTTCTTCTTAATTAGTTAAGTTTTCTCATGGATGAATGTATTCCTATTCCATGGCAGCTGAGATTCTTTAAAAACCTGGAAGCCCAACTCAGCAGTAAGAACAAATCCTATTTACTCACTTACTCTGTGACTCCTTGAAGGAATTCTAATACATGTAACAGAGATGAATTCCCTTTACTAAAACCATTCTGACTTTTCCACATTTTATCATAATTTATTCATATGTTGCTAATTTTATTCTCTAATTTGGTTTCTATAAATCCATCCAATGAGGATGTCAGACTCACTTTTCTATTATTCAGTTGATTTAACACTGAAATTCCTTAAAAATGAATGAATTGGCATCATATTTGCCACCTTTTATTCTTCTTGTCAATGAAAGACTCTGTATTACGGTTAATAGTTACATATTTTAGACTTGAGATGTTTTACGCCGAATATCATCTGATTTTAAAGATTTGTTAGAGATTTTTATTAATTGACTCACTTTATAGCTTCTCTTTCCGAAATATCTGTTCGAAGTATATCGTCCAGTTGATTCTGCATAAAATAATACTCTAGAGGAAGTATGTCTCTAACCACCCTGAAAATGAATACAAAAGAATTAATTCAGACACAGACTGTGGCAGGCTCCTATTTATGATCTCTTTTATGCCTATGCACCTTATTCCATGAAAATTATTTTTGGTCTACCAGAATTTACCAGAATTCATTCTTTTCCATTTTCCTTAATGGATAGAACTTCAGCTTCTTGAAGGATGACTTCTAATAGCTTCCTGTTTTAACTGTGCTGGATTTTCTTCAGCTTTTGTAGACATTTTTGGACAGGATATACATGTCTGCTTTGGACCTTGTATAAGGTGATTCTTAAACTCTCTGAAATGTTCTTTGATGGAGCCGTTTGATCTGTTTGTGATCTTTTTCATAATATCAAGTTACAAGCCAAATTCATGCCGTTTACATGAAATTCTGCTACTAAATAGTTTAGTACAGACCAGTGTTAGCAGCATGCGTCTCAGAAGATGTAGAATTGCAAAGAACACTTCTCTTTCAAAGGTCGCAAGGAGGACTACTGCTTACGAGCTTCATGGTCATGAGTAGGAGCAGAGCATGGAAATGTTTGACTGTTTTCAGAGCATTAAATTAGGATTCTCAGAATGATTGGATGATTTATTCCTTTTTCAGTTTAATTACAGTGCCTGAAATATAGGCATTAAAATTCAGTTCAGGTTGTACAAAAATTATCATTATGTGCGATCAAACAAATAAAATTGCTAATGGTGGTACTGCTGCTTCTGTACTGCTTATTATCTTAGTGAATGGGAGAAAGGGACCTTGAACGGTCATCTTTTGTATTTACGAACAATTTCAGATTGATTAAAACTGAAATAATAAAACACATGACAGCAAGCAATAATTGTAATATAGGTACCACTGATATACAAAATATACTACTGTTCTTTTTTTATTATATACTGATTTATATAAGGAAATGCACACTGCATGAGGCAATAGACTGTAGAATGACGTTTATGCAGCTGAGAAATTTACATGTGAAAATATTGGACAAATAAAGCTTCCAGATAGATATAACTTTGCAGTGAATATAAATTTCAACAGCTCAGAATGCCAATTCAGTAAACCCACATTTCACTTGTAGAGGAAGAAAACAATACTTGTCTGAAAACTTAATTTGATACATGCTGAATACCTTCTTTCAGGGTGTTTGCTATCACTTGCAGCCACTGAAACATCCTTCTCTCTTTGTCTTTGAACAGTAAAAGTAGGATATTTTCACTTGTTTTACAGGACCCAGCAACTGCGTGCGAAACACCTAAGGTCTAAGTAGGGAACTTCTCTCAGCTCCCTCTGGTTCTGTGAAAGCTTGGCATTCTGGTTATTTCTCTGGGGCTACGTTTGATTTTTCAGAAAAACATGAAGTTCTCTCCTTGTTGAATGTTTCTAATTGCAGGACTTGCAGTGTGGCCATCCGTATGGAGTCACAACCCAAAATTTTAACATGCTTGTGCTAATGTGTAATCCATTTCATTCTGTTGACAATTGGCAAGAACCAAAGAATTAGTCTGTTGCAATCAGGATTTCTAAGTCACAAGGATTTGAGATAAACTCAGTGATATCCTATCGCACACAAATAAGTTGGTCCTTAGGGGACATGGTTTGATTCTGCATTTCTCTACAAAAGACATGTGACATATTGCAAATTTAGGGAAAGGATTTCTGTGAACCAAGTGTGGGTTTCTTTTTATTTTTTTCTTTTCAGTCTACTCCATGTAACACCTGTAAAATCTGATAACTTACAACTGTGATCATCTTTCTGGAGAATCTTGGTACAAGTATATCTGAAAGAAGGGAAAGTCATTTGCTAAATTATTGAAAGACAGTGTCTTATTTAGAAGTTATAAAGATGTAAAGTTGTAAATTTCACAACCAGAGGCTGTAAAAGTTGTCCTTCTAATTAGGATGAATTTCACCTCTCAGTCTCTCCATGAATAGGATAGAGTTTGTATTATCAAATGTATTTAAGACTTCCAATCTGAAATCTGGTCCTGATTATAAGAAAGCAATGTTAATGCCACAGTGAACAGCTATGATTGGTAAGACTTCTCTAAACAATGAACAGCTCAGTTTTATTTGAGGTGATTAGCCTCTTTATTCTTTCAGAAGTTATACCCAAACTTACCAGGACTACGGTTCAGCCAGTACACATCATGGTCCTTAATACCATCCCCCACTCCTTCTCCAAACGGGGTCTGGCCGCCTGTGCTCACGGGCAGCTCTGATGTGGTGAGCTGTAACCTGGGATGAGTCTTGGGCAAAGACCTGTGGGAGAAGGGGCAGCAATGAGCCTCCACCCCCTCACCTGGGAGCTGCATTTCGGCTTAGGAACTCAACCTCAGTCCCTGCCTGAGCCGCACTGCTGCCTGTCCGGGTCCCTCACTGACCTGAATCTGTAGGTCTTGGCTCTGCTTCATCACCATGGACCTGCTGGGGACCTGAATTCTTCGCTGACCCTAGTTACAGTTCCGGACCCTACTCTACTCCTCTTGCATGCATGCTGTGGGACACAACCCTGTAGGTGGGCTTGCCTCATGTCACCTGTTGTACCCTGCTCCTGGCCCTCCCCAAGCTGCTGATCCTGCTTGTGCCTGGAAAGTAGAGAAGTGCGCTGTTCCAGCAAAACACTCCTTCAAATTGCTGCATTTAATACTAAGAGTAAGAACCTTGCCAGAGCAATGGGTTTAAGCTGAAGGAGGGTCAATTTAGATTAGATGTTAGAAAGAAATTCTTTACTGTTAGAGTGGTGAGGCACTGGAACAGGTTGCCCAGAGAGGTTGTGGATGCCCCATCCCTGGAAGTGTTCAAGGCCAGGTTGGATGGGGCTTTGGGCAACGTGGTCTAGTGGAGGGTGTCCCTGCCCATGGCAGGGGGGTTGGAACTGGATATCTTTGAGGTCGCTTCCAACCCAAACCATTCTATGATTCTATGAACAATCATTTTGATCCAGGAGCTATTGCTCCTTTCCAGCCTGTAAACTTCTGTTGCAAAGAGATGCCTAGCAGAACTGATATTCAGAATCTGTGTTTCTGTATTGACACCTTGGGTTCTCTTGATTCTTCAAAAGAACCTTGTGATTTCGATACAAACTATGTGGATATGATCAGTCCCTTCAAATGACAATTGCACAAACTATTTCTGTTATTAATTTTTTTTATTTGAAACTATTTTCATTTGGCAGCTCTTTCGAATCTCATTAAACAGCACATGATGGTCTCAATTTCAGCAGAGGCTAGGCATGTTTGAACTCTTCACTGTTTCAAAGCTTTCAAAAACCTTAGAAGTTATTATGATCCTGACACAATGAAGAACTGATAATCTTAGACAAACGGTTAGTTTTAGGCACTTAAGGTGAAAAAATACTGTCTCGAAGAGTTGCTTTGGCTCATGCAGTCAGATGCCAGATTGACTTTCTAACAGATTTTTTTTTTAAAGGGTAAGGTGTAGATATTGACCCGTTCTAGATTTATTTTGAGTATGGGATGGAATTCCAGTCGTTTTGCTAACATTTTTATGTGTCTGAATATTCATGGCATTAAGGCCTTTCCCCATAAATCTGATAGTAAAGCGACAGAACAAATACCACCGAAGTCTAACTGACTTGTTGCTTTTTTAGCATCAGTTCTTTGAGAACTGAATTGAGTAATTTCTTAAATGTCTTTGCTATTGAAATGACTGACTAGACTGTCTCTCATATGGTCAGTTATGTCACTACTTAAATTATACTACTATGAACTCAAGAATGTTTGACAGCAATGTGAGGGAGGCAGCTGAGAAGCTGGAGGTAGTCTTAGGTGTCTAGTAAAGCGTGACAGCTTGTCTTGAACTTCACATATCTTTATATTTCATAGCCTGTTTCTGAAAGGAGAGTTTTCATCCTGGAGGTTATTCAGCATAGGTAGATTGTGTGAACCAAGACTTGATTACTGTTATGATCACAGTGTGAATGACAGGATTTGGAATCTTAACTGCACTTTCAAATCCACCAATTTTGGAATTAGTGGTTTGTGTCGGAGTTTGAGACTCTTCATTATGCCATTAATTTCTAAGAGAAATCTTTCCTCTTCTTTTAATATACAGTTTATAAATAGATGTGTATATATATATTATTTTAATTGTTGCCTAACTGGTGTTTGTATTTTGGGATATCATTTGAGCTAACAGAGTGAGATGTCTCTACTGATAATAACTTTGATACACAAGAATTACTGATTAACCAAGATTTTCACTAATATAGTCTGAGAGTTTAGGAAATGTGAGTTGGTATGTTCTCATTGCGTACAATCTTAGGATGTGTTTTAGTATGTATTTTATCTTTGCAGATTAAAGTTAAGTTTGATTTTTGGAAACTCTTGATTTGAACACAAAGTAAGATCTGACAAAATGAGACAGTGATGTAACAGAACAGTATTACCAGATCAATATTTATGAGCCAATAGTTTCTAACATTAAAACATCATGACACAAGTGTAGATATTAGAAAAATTATCTCAAAACTCTTAAACTGTCCTCTCTAAAATATATATAAGTGTTGTAGTAAGAATTTATGTCTGTCTTTTAAATTTTTTATTTCCGAGTTGTCTCGATTGCTGGTTTGTATGTATACTCCCTTATGTTGTTGTCTGAATTTACTTTTCTTGTCTGAATTTACATTTTCTCTTGTGTATTATGGTTTTACTCCTCACAAGTGTTTTAAAAATCCTCATATCTTAGGAGAAAACTAATGAGTGGAAAAAATAGATGAGAACATAATTCATAGTATGAACAAGTGCAGATCATCTGTGTGTTTGCAGAAGACCATTAGAATAATTATATAGGTAAAATTTTCTATATATAATTGTAACATGATTTGGTTAGACTGGAATACTATGTTAGAACAGCTTAAAAGTAATCAGGACAATGGATAAATTATATTAATCATTGTTTTTGGGATAGAGATAAAATTGGGAAAGAAATCCATATGAATGACAAAACAGAATGTTTAAATACGTGTACACGTGTTGTGTGTAGGATAAAGTTATTAAAAAGGGATAATATAGCTAGATTTTCAGCATGAGTGAGGAAAAAGTATTGTAGAATAATTGGGTTGGAAATGACCTCCAGAGGTCGTCTCATCCAACCTGTTGAATTACACTAGTTTTCAGAGGGCCTTGCTCAGCTGAGTTTTAAATCTTCAAGGATGGAGATTCAGCAGCCATTCTGAACAACCTGTTCCAGTGCTTGACCACTCTCATGATTAAAAAACAGAAGAAAAATTTACTTATATCTAATCTGAATTTCCCATGTTCCAACATATTTGTTGCCTTTTGTCCCACGCTTCAATGTGTATCTTTGAGGAGAATACTACACATAATACTGCTTGTCATCAAATGACCAAACTATGAGTCTTGTACAGTGAAAGTTATAAGGAAATAGCACAACTTCTAAGCATTTTCTGGAAATGTTGTGAACCTTATTTATAGTCTGTTTTAAAATTTCAGGGAGAGTGGTGCAGTGTACAATATGAAAAACAGAAGGTAAAACATTAAATTATTAAGACATTAAGGACTGTGCTAGAAATGGGTGATTCTGCTCTAAAGAATAGTCAGCCTAGGCAGGTAGAACAGTAAGATAAGCTATATGATTAAAAAAAATATCAAATAGTCAAGGTACTTTTAATGTCAAAATTTGTTTTCTTAAGGATCTTGCCCCTTTTAAAACCTGTAAGTTTTAACCTCTTCTTCTTAATATCTCCATTTTTCATCTGTTATCGATTGTTTTAAAGATGTTCCTATTTTCTAGTTTGAAATATCACTGTGTTTGTTTCCCATTTTTTGTGAAACCTGCTACCTTTACTTTTTTTTAAGTTTAATGTATTTAAAATCTTTATCTTCTTCAAAAGTGAGGATGAGAAACCAAAGACTAGATGTTTCCATTCAAAATATTATTGCAGTGGGACAGGAGTCCTGCTAGGAAAGTAGCAGAGCACCTTATGCTGTGCAGATAAATATGTCTCTGCACACCGAGTGCTAATGCTGAGGAGTCCTGTGATTTAGATAGCTTTCAATGATATTTCCTCTTTGTATAACTGAGAATGCCAGTGAAACTTGTAGCATCTTTGAAAATGCTTTAATCTTTTACCACTGTATATAGGATCATACAATAAGTTGGGTCAGATGGGACCTATGGAGGTTATCTAGACCAATCTCCTGCTCCAAGCAGGATTAACTTCAAAGTTGGACCAGGTTTTCAAGATCTTGTCCAACTGAGTTGTAAAAAATCTCCAACCTCCTTGGGCAACTTCTTTCAGTGCTTAACCACTCTTGTGATTTTGGATTTTTTTCTTACATCCAATCCAATCCCTGGATTATTGCATTTTGTCCATGAGTTGTGCATCTTCAAGAAAATTCTGCCTTTGTCTTCCCTATAGCTCACCTTTAAGTAGCTGAGGAATGCAAGTAGTTCCCCTCTTCCCGCACCCTTCCCTACCCCAGCCTTCTTTTGGCTAAACAAGCCATCTCCCTCCTCTTCTCCTTGTATATCATGTGCTCTAGTGCCCTGACTGCCTTGGTTGGCCTCTGTTGTATTCCCTTCTGTTTGTGTGTCTAGTATTGGAGGGAGTCTAAAACTTCTATAGGAGCACAGGAGCATAAAGTTACATGTCATATAGGTATCCGAACAACAAAGTTATAAAATGAGTCATCGCCCTTGTTTGGTGAGCAGTTGTATTTCCGACACGACTAAGTGCTTAACTGCATGTTTAGATTTAGTCTCTGTATTGGCATGTGAAATTAAGATACCAGAAAAAATCATCATTCTTCATTCACAAAAATGGGAAATAGTTTTGACCGAAGGCATTTCTAACTTTTTTTTTTTTTAAAGTTTTACTCCATTTATGATTTTAGACAGCTAAAAAGACAATTCCTTCAAGGAAAATAATAATCAATGGGAATGTTTGTATTTCATATTTATGGGTATGAAAAAGAAAGTATAAATAATACAGATCTGACATGACATACAGTAAACATTTGTGACAAACTCTGTCTACTTATGCTTTAAAACTACTATTTTAAAGATGTATTGAATGACTAACATGTAGTTATGCCATTCTGCATACCCTGTATCTGGCTGTAGTAAACAAACATTCTTCATTTCACCAGATTCTGCAAATGCAAAGCATTGATGCATGCTAATCTTTTGCAATACTGGGGTCCAAGGCATGTAGATCTAAATTCTGCATCCTTTTTATGAGATGCCCCTTTTGTTTTATCAAGGTAATTAGGACATGAATCCTAATTTATTTTTAGGAAAATAATTTTCTTTGTGCAAATTTTTTTGTACAAATATTTTCTTGGATATATAAAATCATCTCGATTTAATGCATGAAAGGATTACGAAAATTATTAAAATGACATATTTTTCACTAGATCTTCACTGCTAGGGGAAGTGAGACAGATATATACTAATTCCTTTGATATTTGTTTGTTTGTTTTACTAACAAATACTACTGCTTGCTTTCAGAATGAAAGTGACTCTTTCCTTCTTTGTCTTTTTTTCTGTCCTTTCCTTCTTGCTTTCGTGGATATGAACTCCAGGAGGACAAAGTGGTTAGAGCCTTTTCTCTGTCTAAAGTTCTTTTCTTTTATGGGTAGACTTATTTCCTGGCCTACATTTGCTTTCATTTACACAGGTGTAATTCCTGCTGAAGGCAAGGGGAGTTACTGTCATTAAAATGAAAGCAATGTTTGGCATGAGAGGCTTACCTGTTTTTCAGATAATTTACTAATAACCTGTGAGTTGTTGTGAACATTATGCATGATATTCCTCTCTGTTTGCAGCTTTCATGAGCATGCCCCTACTTTGCCTTTAGTTTTGCAATATGATATGTGCACAATTAAAAAAAATGAAATAGGTAATTGTCTCGTAGGTGTTTCTCTTAAAAAAATACAAGTTATTTTTAACAGAGTGGCATAAAGTAATTAAAATAATTTTTGCACCCTGTGGTAGTGACGGTTGTATCATTGATATGTGTGCACTCAACATTTTAGCTTGTAACTTTTTTTCAGCACAGCAGTTGAGTTTTCATTTTTAATGACAGTACAATTAGATACCAGTAAACATTAAGAAAACATATTTATTTTTAACATTTAGGAATATGCCAGAAAAGTCATGGAGTTATCCTTAACATATAAAATATTTTCTAAACTAAATGGTATGCAGCCATTCCTAAAATGCAGTGCACATATTGTATTGAGCATAATGTTGAAATAATGTTAGACGTTATGCATGTCACTGACACTGTGTTTGTCTTGCTAATATTACACCTACAATAAATATTTTAATCTGATTTTATTTTACCTGTGTTTAGAAAAGATAGTATAAATCTGAATTTGAGAATAAGCCTGGATATATTTCAATATTTTACCAAATTAAATGTGAGTATTTAAAAAAAAAAAACCAGAATTGAGAAGACTACCTGAACTAGCGTAAATCCTCTCTTCCTTGAAAATCTCTAGTGTATTATAAAGAATTGCAATTGCAAAAGCAACTTGCCCTGTAGTGCTTGGCAAGTGAGTTCCTATATTAGATGGACTAAAGAAATTCTTCAGCGTTCATGTGCATCTAGTAAATATATACACAGAAATGTAATTTTTTCTTACTGATAGCAGTGTCAAGGCTCGCATTTGACTCACACGTATGGTTCAGAAATACATTGCTTCATGCAGAAGTAAGCCATCTGCTCTTGTTACCTTTTAGGATATATTTTTACTAGCGGGCAAGCAATCTCTATATTTTATGCAGATATCATCAAAACAGATACTTCAATATAAACAGGATTTTTTTTTTTTTTAATTTAGTGTGATACAGCATTTATCAGTAGGTCAACCCACTTAGAGAATCCTTAATATTACTGGTTATCCTTAATTTTCTGGTGTTAGCACATCAGAGAAGCTGTGAATTCCAGTATTTCTCAGGACACCTATTCTGGATTTTGTAACCATAGAATGTGCAAGCACAATCTACAGTGCTCCTTAGATAAAGCTATAGATACTTGGTGGCTGTTGGTGGTATGTTGACCAAATTAAACAGCACAGATTTGGAAAAATGAGGCGTATTCAAAGCATCAGGTCTGTGAGGCGTTAGAGAGTAGAAAGACATTTTAGTATGTCCCCTGTAGAAATCTTGTCACATCTTTTGATAAAGATTAAGACTGTAGGGAAAAGCTGGGACAGCACCTGGTGTTGAATGATCGTGACAATCGTATGCCAGTCTGCTGGTGCTATTGACGGTGGGGGGGAATGGAGTTGGACATGAGTTCTAGCTGTGTTGTAATGATGTAGTTGCACCATTAAACAGGCATGGAAGAGAACTTATATTACATACTAATACCACTTTGGAGTATAAAGCTCACTGTGCCTTTTTCCACACAGAACTTGGGAATGACTAATGAATGTCCCAGTCCTTCGTTAGTTTGCTATCACAGTACATAAAGAAATATTTTTGCAAAATGCAGACCCAAATGTGTCAGAAAGGAATAATTTATGTTGAGTTATAAAAGAATAAGATCATCTCTGAGAAGGAAACCATTGACTTTTTAAATTAAAAAATAGTGTGATTAGATTTTTTTTTTCCGTGTTCTGGATTTTTTTTTTCTTTAAATAACAAAGGTACATTTTAAAGGATTTCCTGCATTTGTGTCATTATTATTCAATCAAAATGTGACTACGAGGTAGAGGAATGCTCTTTCAGAAACCAGAGCCTATTAAGGCTGATTGAAATGAAGTTTATTTCAAAAATTAAAGATTCACAGGTTCATCTTCCTTTTACTTAGATTTTGACAATTATATTCCTAACCAAATAACTTCATTAAAATGAGCGATACTATTAGCTAGAGTAATGAAATTGTACGGCTATATCATCAAAGATCATGGAAGGTCTAATTAAAAATAACTAAGAAGTGCAATACAGTTTGTGCAAAAACATCTCTTCATTGCAAATAGTGAAGAAGCAGTAGAATATTTTAATTTTGACTGAATGTTTTCCTGAATTTAAATGAAATTATATACTACATGCCTTTCCTTGGAGGCAGTGGCTTTAAAGTAATCACTGATATTTCTGGAGAAAACAAATAATTAAGCAACCTAATATGTGAAGTTTTTGGAAACAATTGGCAGGAGAAAACATGGTTCCTTCTGATTTAGTTTCCTTCACTTGCTGGTCATGATCTGCCTCTTTAAAACTTTGATAAAATCCCTGTAAAGTGTTTAGTTGTGGACATTTGAGGTTTAGATACATCAGTTCATGTTTTTCAAGTGTTCATTTTCAAGTGACATGAAATGGGCAAGTCAGAGGCCTGGTCTTAGGAGGTTCCGATACTTTCTCTGTTCCTTCATCTCTTTTAGTGGGTTCAGGAAGTTGTTTTTGGGGAAACTGTTTTAAACTGCTACAGGTAAATCAAAGTCTTTAGCAAAACTGTTTATAATTTTGTAAAGGATAAACCTAAGGAGCCATGCTAGGGAACTACCTCCTTGTTCTGTCTTTATTTCCTGTGCAAGTGGATAAAACATTTAACACTCCTGAAGTAAGTCTTCTACCTTTGTAATGTTATGCATTTTGAAATACTTAAGACACAGACAAATAGTTTGTCGTTAAAAATCAAGTCTTCAACCTTCACCAGTCTTAAGAACCTGTAGATTTTTTTTTTTAATAAAGTCATCTCAAAGACTTCTCTAAGTAAATTCAGAATCAAATGTATTTCCTGAATAGTTTCCTTGGTTAATTTCCCTAATAACTTGACTGACTTTGGAGTTTTATTTGAACTTTAATCATTAAATTGAAGTTTAATAATTTTTGAGAATCCTAGACAGACTTCAGACAATGGCAGTTATTTTTAGCAAATTAGTCTCATAAAACAATTCTATATAAAATTACATTAGAAAAGATCAAAAGCAATTATCATAGGGCATTATTCTCCCTCCCTTTGTCTTACCACAGTTAAAACTTCCTATTTCCCAGTTTTCCTTCCCTGTGTTCCAGAGTAATTAATATTATTATTCCAGACAGGAGAGACCAAGGTCGTAGTGAGAATGCTTCCTGTCATTTTGTGGAAATTTCACTGTTAAACAGGAGAGAAAGTTTTGCTCATTTTACTTCTGCCTTTCTGAACAGGTCCTGGCCCCTAGCAAGAATCTTTTTTTTTTTCTAAAACATGTGCGCTGCGGATCTGTACCTCCACAGTGCCCTACAACTTTCTCACATGGAATTGCACAAATGTGCCAAGTATTTGTAGAAACCATAGGTTGCTCCTCCTGCCGCTGCCTTCGTAGTATTGAAAAATACCTGCTTGGGTAAACTCTTACCCTATTCTTGTCACTTGACTCTGACTGACTTTGTGTCTCATGAAACACATGCTGAGTCTCATCAAGGTTTCATGGGCTGTATATGTGCTAAAGGATATGTTTTTCTTTTTTTATCAAAAAAAAAAGTTAATTTCCAGATTATTGAAATTTGGAAAAAAATTTTTTACAGAGAGACTTGCAAAACCAATAGCATGTTTCCTAGAGTTAGAATACCTCTGACAAAAGCCTGCTGTACCTGCTATTATTTAGGATCATTTTCTGAGATATCTCTCTGCTGTGGGAAATTTAATGATTTTCCTCAGCTCTTGAGTATTGTCTTTCAGATTGGGATCTCTAAAAGTAATTCAGAGAGTTGGCAACTTAGACCTTCCTGTCTTGGGCCACTTGTCCTAGGGTGTTCTCTGATCCTATTTCTCACGTATCCATTTGTCTAAGCTGCTCTCCTTTACCTTACTCTGTTCAGAGCTCACTCTTGTTTCCTTCCTCACTGCAGAGTGCACCTCCAGTAGCAGAAGGTGCTTTTAACAAACGGCACTGAAAGCCCACAGTTTTTCTGTCTTCTATCTCTTGGAGTTGGATTGCAAAACACAAGTAAAATGGACTCTGTAAATATATTTAAATACTAAGCTGCTTCTTTTCTCCCTGTCGAAATTACTCTGATTGCACAGTCAAATCATGTTCTCTACTCACAAATATATTACCTAGCTTTCTGTTTTCACTGTTTTCAAGACTGTCACGATGTGACATGTAATGGAATGCAGTTGGTATACATACACCGTACTAAAGTTGCAGATTTAAACTTGCCTGAAACCCTGCTGAAGAGCACACATAGTAAATGCATCATACCGATGGTTAAATTTGCATACAAATGTTTTCTCTGAATTAGATCTCTTCCCATGTGTTGGTAGCTTTGGCAGCCTTACTGTTATACCAAGATACGCTCTGTGTTTGCCATCACAGTCAAGGAACAGGGAGATTACACTACATTGTAGTCCAACTTTGTAGGTACTTCTGTGAGCTGCTGGAGAAGTTGGGGGGTAGGAGCAAGGAATAAGACCTTCTTTTTTTTTTCTTTTTTTTTTTTCTTCATCACAATGCTCTTTGGCCCATGCACAGATCAATGGCATACTCTCCACAGTGTTCAAAGAAAGGAGGATGTGATCGTAGGAACTGCCAGTCTCCTATTCCAGCTTCTCTTGTATTTGAAAGTTAACTGGAAAATAAAAAGAAAACAACTTCTTGACATGATGGAGCCTCAGAATGGTCTTAACTAGTTGAATCTAATGACTACATGGGGTTTTGTCTATCTCTGTAGTGACACTTTGCTTTTCTTAGCAAGCTCCATGCTTGAAGAACACACTCAGATATGTTTCTTGCTTGAAAACAGATAACTAACTAGAAGAGTAAGTAAATCTGAAAATTTTTTTACAGCCATATATGTACATGTTCTATATCAGATGAGCAAGGGTTTATGTGCCCAAAAGCTTATATATTGTTTTCACCTACAACAGTCAGTGTAAAAGCTACTAATTACTCCTGTAAGCTTTGTTCTGGTGGTGTAATTTCATAGTACAGAAATTAGAAGTAATTGGTTAGATGGTACTGAATTTCTGAAAAGCATTAGTGTTGATTTAGAGAGAGCCTGGTGGAATTAGAGGGGCTAGCTTTCATTTTGCTAACCATTTCTCCTATCCTGATAGCACTAGAAATTTATCTTTTAATTTCAAACTGTGCAAAATAGATCCATTTTCCATTTAATTTCTTCTTCAAGCGATCTTAAAATAATCCAATCTTAAAATGTGTATGGAAACAGTGTAATAACAATATTTACTTTATCACATCAATATATTTTTGTTTTCATTTTTGTTCAAATTAATAGAGCTATTTGCAATTCTGGAACCAGAAAATGAAACAGTTCTTGAACAGTAGGTTATATTTGCCACCTGTTGCAATATTCAGAAACCATATCATGTGCTATTAAGTTCCAGGTGTAGACCTTTATCAAAGGTAGCTCAGCAAATTCCTTGTTCCAGTCCCAGGTGTGTAACAGCACACCTAGGACTCTCTGGACACAGTTAGACATTATGGCACAGCAGGGGATGGTATAAATGTTTAATTATCTAGATTCAGCTTCGGTGGCTGGAAACCAATGTCTATATATATAAATAATGAAGACATTGCTAGTAATAGAGTAAAGCTGCAAACCTCCCAGGGTGGTTTTTTTTTGTTGTTGTGGGTTTTTTTGTATTTTTTTTTTCCTCAACTGTTTACTTAGAGCTTTATTTAGATAGTGTCTTCAAGGAACAGTTTATTGATAGGTTAAGGAATTAAATGAAAAAGGCCTTGCACCTGGGTTAATATTGTCTGTTTGCTGTTTAGATCTGCTGTGTGAAACAAGGAATTTGTATGGCAAATATATCAAACATTGGATGCACAGGCAAGACAATGATTTAGCATAGTATGAGTGACTTTATATAGACAACTTCAGCAGATATCGGACTTCACTGCATTCATGGACAAATGAAAACAAATGTGAAAAGTACTGTGTTTAAATGAGATGCCATCTATGAAGTATAAATAGGAGGGTATTTGAAAATTAAAAATTCATTGGTTTGAATTATTATAAAGATGCCTTCATTCAGCATCAAGGAGATCTACGGAAAAGCCTGGATTTCAGGTAGCTAATTCAATTTCAGTCAATTGATGTGTGCTAATGTCTGTAGTTTTTCGAGAATTAGTTTCATGTACTTCACAAGAAGTCCTTCTTATCATCTTAGATCTGCAAGAAATAAAGTAACTATTCTTTGTAAACCAAACACATTAAAAAAATTAACAGGAGTTCTGTTTGATATTGGGGATATTATGCTTTCACGAAATAAATCCCTAGAGTCTTTTTATACTGATAGAATCGTAGATGTATCTTTATTAACTGAAGCTAGAATCTTATTCATTTAGTTTACTATGTATACAGATACACCTCCAATTAATCTTTAAATGTTTAAACTTCGTGGGCAGTGTTAATCACTAGTGTTCATTTAACCTGTTCATCTTTCAGTTTCAGTGTAATTGCTACATAACTTCAGAGTCATGACCTGGTTAATTAAGGTGTTCTTGCTCTCAGATACTTGGTCATGTGATTATGAAAGATGATATTTATTGTTGTGAAGGATTTGGATTTCTTACAGTTCAAGGTAGGAAATGTATGGTATCTCTCCAAGAGGTTAGAATAATTTTACCTGTACATTGAATACAGGGTTCAAATGCTTTTTTCTCCATGTGTACAATTGTCTAGCCGTCTGTTTGCATTCAGTATTAGTTAATTTTTAAACTATAACACTGTAATTATTATATATTTTTTTAACATATTGATTTTGCTCTGTACATGGGAGGGAAACTCGTATATGTCTCTTAATCTGCTTTAATTCTTTTTTAGTTTTATCTAATCCTGGTTTTGTTTTCTTTTTGTCATGGACATCATTGGGAAAGGCCAAAGAAAACTTTCACTGTAGTGGATGTCTGGCCTCAGTCATTTGGGAAGAGCATAATTATGACATCAATCTCAAGTGCTCATAAAAAATGTCTAAAAAAGTTATTTTTTTATTCAATAGAAAATGCTTTATTTTTATGGGTCGTGTTGCAAAGAGGTGGTAGGGGTTTTTTTTGGTGGTAATCTATGTTTCTGGACTCTTTTTAGATTATTGTGATTATTTTTATTTTATAGCTTCTTTATTTATTTATCTTAACTGGCTATTTATAAGAGACTTTGAAATAAAATAGCTATGATCCTGCAGCATTAGACTTCTGTAATTTCATTGTGCCAAAAGCTTAATAAAATACCATAGATATATTTTGTATTGTGAATAGGATTCTGATACTTCTATTGTAGTTATGTCACAAATTTAAAATTAAATTTTAAGTAATAATAAATATTACCCTTATTAGGCTTTTCCTTTTCCTATAACTTTTAGTTTTTATTAACTTTATTTATTAATCTTTCCTTCTCAGGTTTAGTACAACACTACCAGCACAAATTATCTGGGGATTATTTAAGGAAAACATCTTGCAAATGAAACACGTTAACTTTTTTAGTAAATGCATGGCCCTTCTTTTAGTGATTTGTAAATAGGTATACTTTTATTTATGGGTTACCGTTCAGATCAGCATGGGGTTCTGTTAGCTGAAGCCTCCTGCAGGGCATAGGTGACATCCTGAACAAAGAAGGCTGTGAACTAACTGGGTCCTTTCATGAAAAGTTCCAGGCCTTAACATAAATACATTGTTTTGACTCTGTATATAAACGGCGGAACATATCTGTGAAGCATATGTCCTTAAGAAATTATCTGCTGCAAGATATTTTGAATCAGAATTTTCATAAAACTTCTGTGATCAGTCACTGTTTCAGATCTTTCATAGAATGGTTTGGGTTGGAAGGGACCTTTAAAGGTCATCTAGTCCAACCCCCAAATCTTTGTGGTATCTTTGTCAAAAAACATTCATAAATAAATGAATAGAAAGATAACTAGAGAAGTAGGCATTTGATATGAAAGCATACAATGTCTGAGCCAACTGAGAATAATAGTACTGTAAATCTGGTTGTAGTCTGCAGTGATGAAATCAGTGAGTTTAGGAAACACAACATTACCTCCTTCAACGAAGGTGAACACCACAGATCCAAACCCGCTGCCCCAATGTGCCACCTTGTTCCTGTCACTGTGATAATGCTCTCAGTGGGTGAGATGCTGTAGCAATCTACATTTATCCAGCCTCCACTTAACCTGGGAAGGTGTGTTCTTCACATCTTTTGATGTGGAAAGGCAGCGCTAGATGACATGCACGTATTGTAAATTTGTAATTTACATTGTAAATTCACATCCATGCTCTCTCTTATTTTTCCCTTAAGCATGCAGTAGTTCTCACAGCTGATGCTGAATTGAAAAGAGTGTGTCTCTAGGCCAGAAGGACAAGAGCTGTATATAGGTCTGTGAGTTTCCTCTTATTGACCTCTTCAAAACTAGTATTTCTTATCTTATTAGCAGCAGTCCTGGCACATGAGAAGGAATCCAACACTGAATTTTGGGAACTAATGGAACCTAAATATATTTTGGTTTTAGACACCCCTGATATAATTTGGATAGTTTTTTAAAACTGCTAGACATGAAGGATCCTTTTTTACTCAAAGTAGAAGCACAACTCTTTCCATATATATCAAAATAATTCAGTCCAGAGCTGGTTATATGCTTCTGTTTAGTTACAATAAACCTTAAAGCAGTCCTTCAGAAAGTTCCTGATGTCATATGAAAAGTAAAAAGCAAGTCAGGTTCTTGCCCCTGTCATTTGAAAATTCTGCAATAAGGTCTTTGTTATGCCTTTACAATTGTGGTTGCCCAGTGAGGGAGCTGCAGCTATTATTCTTAAAGTCTGAGGATATAAAAAAGTTACTGAGACTTGTCTCATAAGTCTCAGCATTTACTAGATTTTCTACAGTTGATTAGAAAGCATTGCAAACATGCTACTTAGGCAAGGATCTTAGTTATTACTATTGTAAGTCCATAAAAAGTGATTTTGCTGTGGAATAGAAGCTTTTTCGTCCTGGGTCGTGGTTTAACCCCGGCTGGCAATGAAGCACCGCACAGCCGCTCATTCTCTCCGTGGCCCCGGTTGGCTGGGGGCGGAATCGGAAGGGTAAAAGTGAGAAACAAATTTGTGGGTTGAGATAAAAACAGTTTAATAATTAAAAAGAAGTAATAATAAAAAATAAAATTGTAAGGAAAAGAGAAAAAATAGTAACAGAGAGAGGAGAATAAAACCCAAGAAAGACAAGTGATGCAAATGAAAACAATTGCTCATCACGAATCAACTGATACCCAGCCAGTTCCCGAGCAGCACACCCCTGCCAACCTCCCCCCAGTTTATTGCTGAGCATGATGTATGATATATCATATGGTATGGAAAACCCCTTTGGTCAGTTGGGGTCAGCTGTTCCAACTGTGTCCCCTCCCAACTGCTTGTGCATCACCTCCGTCCTACCTGCTGGTGGGGCACTCTGAGGAGCAAAGCCCTTGACGCTATGGAAGCACTGCTTGGCAGTAACTAAAAAGTCAGTGTGTTATCAACGCTGTTGTCAGCACAAATTCAAAACACAGCCCCGTACCAGCTACTATGAAGAAATTTAACTTGTCCCAGCCAAACCCACTACATCCTGTGCCTTTCATCCTTGTAGTTGTGTGTGATCACGTTCTAATGCCGGTTATAGTTATATACATGGTGATGCTAATTTTGATGTGAGCAGTTCTTCCCCTGTCTTATGTGCCTTCTGCTTATAGGAAATCAACTTGTCAAATAGGAATGAAGACATAACTGATCCCAAGTAATTCTGCAAATAAACCTTTAGTAGATGAAAATATTTGCCTTTCCAATCACTTTGACCTGGGTCCCAAGGAATCTTTTAAATTACTGAAGTTTTATTTCATCTTCACCCTGTTTTTCTTTCACAATCAGTAAAATTGCATGAAGGTGGGGTTTTTTGCCTGTACTTCATAATTTTAGTGTTATGAATGTCTATATTTTGAAGAAATCATCCTTTACAACTATGAACTTAATGCTATGTCCATGTGAGGACCCTTATTTGAAGGGATGAAAATGATGAAAGTATCTAGTTTTATTGACTTGTTTTTTTGAGTAGGATGTTAGCAAATTTAGAAAAAATCATAGAAAACTTAAAAAAGTGCATATCCTTACTCAATAGACTTTATTGAATGCACGTTCCTCTACTCATCCATTTAAATATTTTACCATTTTCTGACCTGTAAATAAAGATAGCAGATTCTGATTTTAGGCCAAAGAACTGCTATTTTCACTTCTTTTGGTTGTAGTGTAACTGCACTAAGATTTAAAAAAAAAAAATTGTAATTCATTTTTTGAAGTAATTTCTCTCTGAACCAAATTTTTTGTCTTTTCTGATAGGACATTTGAGAATGTTCAGGGAACTGCTCTGAAGACATGAGAAGAAACTATGCAGCATTCTTATTGCTTTGACGTTCCTTTTGTAAAAATTGAAAGTGTACGTACTGTTTGCTTCAGAAGTCAGAGCAGGTGTGCATTTACTACAGTGAGATTAGCTATCTGTGAGGTTGTTCAAAAAACATTTTTCAGGCACCATATAATGCTGAACATGATATAAGAGAAGTGTAGTTCTATCATATTGCTTCAAAACCAAGGACAGTTTCCATTGCTCATTAGTATTAGCTGAATCACAGACGGGTACAGCAGGCTGTAAATTGTGTATCAGCTGTGTCTTGGGAACATGTTTTTCAGATTAGATACATTAAAAACCAGAATACCATCTCCCTTTTCTTGTATTATATCAGGTCTTCTGTGTTGTCTATTGGTAGCGTTACTGCCTTCACACTTAACTAATATTGATCTAAAATTAATATTTTTTTTGTAAAAGAGTTTTTTCCTTTCCTCATTTGCAGATATGAGTCTCATGGAATCAGTCTTTGAGAGTTTTTTCTCTTTGCAGCAGTTTAATTGAAGCTGGAGCAGTTTTGCCTTTGCAAACATTAGTTGTAGTGAGGGGAACCCTCAATCTTTCAGAATTTCTTTTTACAATTTACCACTTTTTAAAAAATCTTTTGAAATACTATCAGTGTATTTTGAAGAATGGGTTGGAATTTCAGTTCTAGAATCCACGATGGTAAGCTGATCTTCATAAGCTCAGTTGTGGTCATCCATTACATAAAACCAGGAGGCAGTTTACTGGCATACTCATTATCTGCCATCCGCTTTGATTTAAACATATTACTGCAGCTAGTGTCCTAATCGTAAAAAACAGAGAACAAAACCAACCAAAAGACTACAGAAAACTTTGTCAATGCTTCTATGACACTTAAATTAGGATTTCAAACATTTGATTTCTTTGTACTGGCAGACGCAGGAAAAAAGAGAAAGAGCTTTCAAATCAGGGAATAAAATTAAAATTCTTTAAGTATATTTTTAGTCAATTACAAAAACCAAAACACGTTACTGGTTCTAATTTGGAACCTGAGAGTTCCTGCTACTGAATGCTGTGATACTATAAGCTGTGCAACAGAAATATAAGAAAATCTTTACAGTTTTTTGGTCAGTTTAATATAGTTAAATGAGGCTTTTATTTGGAACCAGCTATTTTAAAGATAAACTAGATACTGTTGTGGTAGAAAAAATCTTTAGAAAAAAAAGAAAAGAAAGAGATGAAACCAAACCAAACTGTTCTAAGAATAAAAGTAGTTAAAGCATTTTGGTCTTTGACTGATGTTAACTGTTGACACAGGGGATTTTGCAAATTCAGAAAGATTCAAGGATTTGCACTGTGGAAATTTGTACTTCATATATTTGAAGAAATCCTAAAGTACCTAAATTTAGTTTTGTTTATAGAAAAGCTGACGCTATAGCATCAACAATTGCATCAGAGAACACTGTAATACAGTGCAACGATTCAAATACTTAAAGCCAGGTGTTAGATCAATGCAGGGCCTTTAAGCCTTTCAAGTATCTAGATTTGAAATCTAAAATAAAATAAAAATAAAATGAAACAGGAATCTTTAGAGAAATCTGGCTAACTTTAGAGGTTGCTGACAGAAATGCTAGAAGTATTGAGAGAAGACTTCAAAGCTTTTGTAACAACTTTCCGAAGCCTTTTGCTGTTGGTGCATGGCTGCATCATTGCTCACACGATACCAGACTAAAGCCCACTAGAGGGAGCCAGAAATATTTTATTATTGTGATGCCAGGTCAGTATTTTAGATGATTTCCATTTCTACTTTTCATCCAAGTCTAGGAAAGTGTAACGTAATGCTGTGTCCTTTATGGCACATTCTACTCTGCATGTCATATAGTTGTCATAGGTAAGGGTTTGTTTATGCCCCAAATCCACGAAACAGGAGCTGTCTGCTGTGTGAGGTGATTATTTGAGGTAGAGCGTGCCAGCAGTTACAAACTTAAACGTAACAACTAAGGAAGAAAGGGATGGCTTAGTCAGAGATATATAGACCACTGTCTTCTCTTCCAGTAGAATTAAATATAGGTTAGATCTGGTCCAGAATGAGGAACGAAAACACATATACCTTCACATACTGAGAAGATAAAAATTTCTTAGGCAAACTGCATGTCATTTCTAAGGCACAGACATAGTTTCCAGGATATACTTCTAGAAAGCATTTTATTCTGATGCGAACTTCAAATCCTGATGCGAAGTTTGTCAGGACTGAATTACCTTTATAATTAGGTGATACTCTTTGAAAAGTCTGCTAGTTGTTAGCTGCAAACTGAAATTGTACTGTGGAATTTTGAAGAGAGATGTTTCCTGTTCTTACTTCATCTCTATTCTCATATTAGGAATTTGGAAAACGTGAAGGACTTAAGGTATGAGACTTTGCGTTGTTCTGCTTTATACTGTCAGTTCCCATACACATA
Organism: Balearica regulorum gibbericeps; assembly: GCF_011004875.1. NCBI lineage: Eukaryota > Metazoa > Chordata > Aves > Gruiformes > Gruidae > Balearica > Balearica regulorum. Next base: position 22,328,023 of record NC_046185.1, on the reverse strand, counting down.
CTGTGTACTTGAAGTTTTACCGCCTTCTATCTCTTTCCCCGCAAGAGGGAAGGATGCAAAAGAACAATAAAGTAGAAAGTGGTTGTTAAACTGTAGATACAATTATCTGAGTGAAATGCGAAGCAGTACTTACTTTAGGGAGGGCAATAATTCTCACTCATAACACTTTCAAAGCCTGCTAATTTATGCCAGCAGTGAAGGGGAAGCATTCACCTAGCTACTTCAACAGGCTGCTGAAGTAGCAGAAGGACTTTGCATATGTGGAATTTGTAGATATTTTTAAGGAAGAAATAATTTTGGAAGTACAGAGAATTGTCAATAGGTATAAAGTAGAAATGTAGGCTAACTAGATGTGTTTCCTAACAAAGGGGGTTATTTGACACTGGAATTAAAAAAATAGCTTTATTTCATTGGAAATAACTTCCTTTTTCCTTTTGTAAATGTGGCTGTTCTCTTCAGCATATTGGCAAGTAATATATACCTGACTGTGTTAGGTGTCACTCAGTCTGTTGCTTTTCTACTCTTAGTTCTCCTTTTCTATTTTGAAATTCTGACATAGTGACATACATGTAAAATATTTTTTTAATCTTAACTTTTCTTACTGTTTCGTCAGAGTTAACTGTGGCTGCATCTCATGTAGGCATAAGATGTGTAGCTGTTGTAGCATGCAACTCAGTGTAGGTTACCAGCCTGGATAGCATAGCGTAGCTAGCTGGTTGAGGGAGGCGATTGTCCCACCCTTTTCTGCACTGGTGCGGCCCCACTTTGAGTACTGTGTGCAGTTTTGGGCGCCTCAACGTATGAAGGACGTCAGACTATTAGGGTGTGTCTAGAGGAGGGAAACCAAGATGGTGAAAGGTCTCAAGGGCAAGACTTACAAGGAACAGCTGAGGTCACTTGGCTTGTTCAGCTTGGAGAAGAGAAGGCTGAGGGGTGACCTCATCGCAGTCTACAGCTTCCTCAAGGTGGGCAATGGAGGGGGAGGTGCTGATCTCTCTCTGGTGACTAGTGATAGGACACGAAGAGATGGAATGAAGCTGCGTCAGGCAAAGTTCAGACTGGACATTAGGAAAAGGTTCTTTACTGAGAGGATGGCCGGTCACTGCAATAGTGGGAAGTGGTTACAGCACCAACCCTGCCAGAGTTCAAGGAGCATCTGGATGATGCTCTTAGTCATATGGTTTAGTTTTAGGTTGTCCTGTGAGGAGCAGGGAATTGGACTTGATGTTCCTTATGAGTCCCTTCCAACTTGAGATATTCCTTGATTCTATGATTCTATGTGTCTTATTTTTTGTCTGAGCTTTGCAGCTTGCACTGAGAGCTGTGCTGCTGTGGCTACATTGTTAGGGTATAGGCAGCAAGTTTATGCTAAGTGGAAGAACATTTATGTGGGATTCAATACAGCAGCAACTGCCTGATAAGCATCTCAGTTTTTCTATTACCATTCTGCTACATTTCATTACAGTTGGATCTTTCATTTTTCTCAGACAATTTCAGTAATGAGTGATGACAGAGATGATGTAAGTGGTGTAGTTCTGTTGACTTCAATTTAATGCTATTTGCATACATACCCCAGGCTTATTGTGGTCCTGTCACATTTGCTCCCTTTTTGGCCTCTTATTGATGTTGATATCATGTCTTGTAGTACTAAATAACCTGCGAACACTTAGTGCTATTCATCTTCACACTGTTTACAAGTGTTAACTAATGAATATGCTCAGCACCTCTGTGCTGTAGATCATTTGTTATTTTTATTAGCTGGTTCTTAATGAAGCTGTGACACTAGTACAGAACTTTGAACACAAAGTGGTGTAAATAACGTCTAATTGAGACTTTCAGGCAACAAAATTCTCAAAATCAAATGACTGTAAGGTATTATAATACTTTTACCAGTGCCTTTGAGAGTAAAAAACTTTGTAAAATAAAACAACTTGGAACTGTCATTTGGATATTGTGTGCCAAATCTGGTGGAACACAGTACTTATTTTGCCTGAATTAATTATTATAAAAATTTTAAAGAAAATAAGAAAATGTTGTAATAATCCTTTCTTAAATAAAACTCAATATTTTTAGATATCCTGTATTTGTGTTATAACCTGTTAGTATCAATCACTTTTCTATAAAACTGTTGAAAATTAGTAATTCTAATGTCTATTTATATTACCTTACTCCATCCATAACTGCCTATTTATATTTGTCTGTCAAAAAATTTAACTGCCTTTTCTCCATCACAAATTTTTAATTCATCAGCAAAGTTGCTCTAACAGTAGTGTCTACAGAGAGAATTATTTTTTGAGGAATTAAAGGAACAGAGAGGCAAAAACAGTTGGACTGAGGAGTCCAAGGAACTCGTTTGTGTGCAAAGATGGCTAGGGATTAGGGTATAACAGTTAACTGTAATTTCTTTGCAGAAGACTAAGTGATACAACACCACCTAGAAATTACTGGTTAAACTGAAAAATAAGGATTAATTGAATAATGATATAGGGGGGAAAGCTATAAGCAGCTCCTTAGCCAAGTTTCTCAAGCATTAATACTGGGGAAGATCTTTAATATTTTCACTAGTGGTCTTGGCACAGAGAAGAAGAATGCCATAATTAAATACACTGGTGACACAAAGTTGGATACTTATCAGTACAGGGGAGCAAGGGCATACTGTATAATAAAGAACCAGATGACCTTGTGAACTCTAGTAGTTTAAATGAGTGAGATTAAATAGCACTAAGTGTAAAATCAGAAATTTAAGGACTACTAAGAATTTGTACTCTGAACTACAGGCCAGGGATTCCTATGTGACTCAGTCCTGCTCAACAGCCCTGTATTCTGCTTTCCATAGCAGCGTAGCTGTGTCCAAGCTGCTTATTGGGAGCAGTTCTTGCTCCATGCGGTTCTCCTGCGCTGTGTGCTGGCATTGTCTGGGAGATGCTGCTTAGCAAAGGCCTGACTGTGCCAGGAAGCGCAAGAATTAACAGGCAATCACGGGCCAGCACCTGGCCCGGTGACATGGTTATGTCTTGCTAGTATAGGCATAGCCTGAAAGAGCAAAATCTATTTGGTCGTGAAAAATGAAAACAGAGAGGGTATGTGATTGGTCTCTATGAAAACATCAGGCAGCAAACACTGAGGAGAGAAAGGAGCTATTTAAATGGTACAAGAATAAATAGCAATAAATTAGCTTGGAATAAATGAGCACTGGAAATTAAGAGACATCCTCTCCATTCTAGCTGTAGGATTTGGAAAAGTGTTTCGACAGATTTTGACCTCATTATTTCTAGTTAATTTTAAGATGGAACTTTATTAAATTATAAAGTTGTTAAAAAAAATACTCTTGCCTGAAGCAGCAGGCAACTGGAATCAATACACGAGATCTCTTCCTATCCAGTATTCCTATTTAGTGAGCTTAAACTTGCTGAGAAAAGTGACAGCGACTGCATGCTCCGTTCTCTTGCTTTCCTAAGATTGTTACAAATCTGAAACTTCAGTAGAGGTATAGCTTGGTCAGCTGTATATTCTCAATATATTACATAATTATGCAAGTTTCCAAGGTTAAAGAAAGACCTTGTGGAGCTGTGTTGTAGATTCTGTTCGCTTATGGCAGGTTTATTTCATGCCCAAACCGATCGCACTTATCTAATGAGCCCTCATGGCCCTGTTGAGTACTGTGTGGGCTTACAAACTCCGTTTTGGAAGCAGCGTAGCTGTATTTGCTGGGATGTAACACTCACTAGTGTGTACTATGTTCAGATCATACCTGGTTTCAGATTAGCCATTTCCTCACTGGAAGTCTTTACACCATCTAATTCTTCACGAAATCATGAAAGCTCATGAAGGAGTTGTGTATGGTCAGCATGGCACTGTGCAGGAATTATGCATTATTTCCAGTGGCATTGACAGAAACACTTTGGACTGGATAGTGTTGAGTTGTGCTTGTGCCGTAATGAAAAAAAGCAAATCAGTGCCTTTACAGATCTTGAAAAATATCAGTTATGTTGTGTGTGAACTGCTTCTTTTTATACAGTATAGTTGAGGAAGAATGTGCTCTGGCTTACATTAACCCACCTAGATTAGTGTTCCAACTAACAGTTTCTAGCTCTATTGTGCATGCGGAAGCCTTTTTTACATTTTATTGAACATAAATAATATGTTTTTCTAGTCAAAAGTCTTATTCACTAATTGTACTCTTAGATAAAAAAAAAAGTTTGAAGAAAATAGCTAGTATGTGCCTTAAGGATAATTAAAAAGTTGATACAAGAGAGATGCACTGGCATTAGGATGACAAACAGAGTTAGTACAAAAGAGTGAGTATACCTTTTTTAAAATTGTAGTCACTTGTGATATTTTTCTCTTATGCTTAAAAGATAGAACCATGTAACTATATATACTGTATCAAACGCACAAAGAAGGAGTATATGAGATGTTAGTGTCATACCAGTATTGCAAGCTTTCCTGCTTTTATTAACTGGTATTGGAATCCTTGTGGTATTTAATAGAATTCTGGGGGATGGATATCCATTTGCCATTATGGATATAGGGCCAATAAAGATTATAGCAGTTCTGACATTTTGTCAAACTGATTATAACTTTATTACTTGCATGAAAGTGGAAGTCAGTACCATAGCACAGACTAGTGGCATAGCAAAATATTGAAAAAAAGGGTAATCTTCATCAGCTCTTATAACAGTCACAAACTCAGAGGTTATTTTTGCTCCTGTAATATACTTCACTGACTAAATGCATTAATTTCACAGAAGGAAAAGGTGTGACACAAAACTTGAAGGTATCCCACAGGTACGGTTGAATGAATAAGGTAGAGTTAAATGGATAAATAGTAAGGTCTGGCCTCTGTTTGCTATAGTGCAGTATCAGACCAGACTAGACTAGAATATTTTCAGTTGGAAGGGACCTACAACGATCATCTAGCCCAACTGCCTGACCACTTCAGGGCTGACCAAAAGTTAGAGCACATTGTTAAGGGCATTGCCCAAATGCATCTTAAACACCAACAGGCTCGGGGCATCAACCACCTCTCTGGGAAGCCTGTTCCAGTGTTTGACCACCCTCTCAGTAAAGAAATGCGTCCTCATGTCCAGTCTGAACCTCCCCAACCTACCATGCAATGTCAATAATATAATGAATTTCTTTTTAGAGGATATGAAATCTTGCAGATTCATTTTGCTTTGAAAGAGAAGCAGTAAAGTTGATTGATAGAAAATAAAAACCTAAACCATCTTTAAGAAATATTTCACAGTATCGTAGCTACCACAATTTTTTGTTCTTAGTTACAATCAAATAAATCAAGAGTTGTTCTGTTGACCTTAAAACAATTGTTTGGGATTTATTTTTATGTAGAAAAATAGTTACCAAAATGCAGGTGCAAATGATCATAGAATCATTCAGTTTGGAAGGGACCTGGGATTTATCTGGTCCAACATCCTGCTCAAAGTAGGATCGACACTGGAAAAGAAAAGAGAAAACCTATTAAGTTTCAAAAAAGAGTAGATGCTTAGACAGAAAACAGCAGAAAAAGTAAAACAAGATTTCTTTGAAAAAAGGTAGAAATTAATCTTGGGAGGGCCCTCATGTTTACATGGTGATGACTTGTCTGTACAGTCAGAGCAGTAATATGAATTGGAAAAGTTTCTGCTTCATTAAAAATATATCTAGACGCTGCTGTTTACAGTGCATGACCATAAAGTAGGTGTGATTTATTCCATTCACTCCCAAATAATGAATTTGTGTCTTTAAAATAGTTCTTAGTAACTGCAAAAGAAGCATCAGTAATCTGGACCTGAACCTCTAGAATGATGTCTCTATAGATGAGCCCTAAATCCTCCAGCCATTGTAAAAGGCTCTGTGCTTTCCAGAAACACGAATGTTGGCTATTGATAGCACGTGCTTTGTGTAAGTCTTACACAGTTGTAGGCAGTTGCTTCCATTAAAAAGGAATATCAAAATTAAAAAAATTAAAGGAAGCACCTCATAGAACGCAATACAAATTCTCCCTCCCCAATAATGGAAATCAGCACTCAGCTGTAAGAATAGGGATTTCAGATGGGGAGGTGGGGGGGAAGGAGAGAGAAGTGAATTATTATTTTCTAGAGCAAACATCAGCCATTTTTTTGGTGGTATATAGAACCAAATAGATAGGATTTTATATTTTAGCTAACTTCAGGAAGTCTCCTATTCTAATTTAAAGAGCTTTGAACTCTAAATAATATGCAGAGTACCAAAAAGTTTTACTTCTAACAGGGGCAATTAATAGTGCTGTTGCTATTTTACTGGAAGACTTTGGGGGATTTTAATGGGTTCAGAAACTAACCAATAATGAGAAAAGCAGTTCAGCCTCATTTTCTGGGGAGACAATGTTCAAAGTGACCCTCACAGTCCCAGAACCAGGAGACTGATTAAACTTACAGTTCTTGGGAAACGCTGCCATATTTCAAATAGGCAAAATGGGGAAAGATCAGCAGAAATTGGGACCAGAGGTAAGGAAGATAGCGTTGGGCCCTACTTATACCAGGGCCACATTCGCCAAAGCTGTTTAGATTTGCTATGTAATTGTAACTTCCGTGACTACAGAGGAAGGTGACTCATGTCACTGAGTGCCAGTGCTGATTTGGCAGTGTCCATTCCACGTCAACATAGTGACTATTGAAGAGACGAAGTACTCCTTCCTCAGAAAAATTTCTTTGATACAGGGTGGCTGCAAACATTGCACTGCTCCATAATGTAATGACATTATTTTGTATCTGTGACAGATTGAAAAAAGAAAAAAAAAAAAAAAAAAAAGACTAACTGTAGTATGTTAGTAAACATGATTAGTTACCTTGATGCTGGACCCAAGCAAAGTTTTCCTACTCTTCCATTTTTCTTCCCCTTCCTTTCAATGCTGTGTTCTTGTTACCTTGTATAATGTTTAATGAATTGTATCTTACATAAAATAAGAGGAAAAAAACCCCCAACCCACCACATATATATTTAAACCAAGTGAAATTTTCTGAAGAACACTAGCAGCAAGCACAGCAGTTAATATAATGCTAATATATTAGGTGCTTCTGCCAACCAGATGAACTCTCAGAGATTTGATAAAACCATAATAATAAATTTTACTGTCCTATGGAAGCCTTCCAGTACGATTTTGCACCTCTGCACACCTGTAATTCAAAGTAATATTGCTGATGAGGATTTGGTGTAATTATTTCTTAGATTGTAGTGTCTAACTGTCAAAGTCAGGCCAATATGTAATTAAATATACTGTGCCTTTTAATCTAAATAAAGTAAGATTTCCATTTTGTTCTCAGAAGTTTGTGTTAGGCCATCTATAATTATACTTAGGGGAACAGTGAATGGTATTTCGTAAGGTAGCTGTCTTTTCACATAATTTATCTGAAAACATTAAAATGATTGTCATACTATATCCTTTTTATTACATATTTTTGCTTTAAAATGTCTGCAGAGGTAATTTCTTTAAAAGTATTTTTTCCATTTTATTGAATTTAAAGTGGTGTGTGAAATGTGTTTTGAGGAATTTCATCTAATAGACAAATTTATAATGTTTTATTTAGGACAATACAAAGGAGTGATTTTTTGTGCATTGTGTCTGATGTGTCGATGTGAAATGGCTGATTATTGCAGGTTATGCGGAATTTATTTTTGTGGGCTTATGTAATAAAAAGTGCTAATATTATCTGATGAAAGCTTTTGGAAAGTGTTAGAAGAAGTGAGAGCATGTTATGAATAATCTTGTAAAAAATGATGAAGAAATCAAAAATGAGGGAGAACTTGTTTGTTCCATGTATGGAATTAATCTTTGTGAATGGAAAGCACATGGAAGGTTTGAGGCAAATCTGTCTAATCCAAATTCGGAATACTTCTTTTCAGTGTTGTATAATAAAAGAAATTTGTCTTAACGAAACAAATTAAATTAAGAGTTAATGTGAAAATGTCAGATTAGATCTATTTTGTGTGGTTATTTTCACACTTTCCAGGAGAAATTTATTTCAGACCTTCAGCAATTCTTATCCTGGGCACTAGGTGGTGCTTCAGCCTTTTGTACCGGAATGCACAGCTCGACACAGAGCCACTAGCGCTTTAGATTCTCGTTTTAAACTAGTACTAAAATAACGATTAGAGAAGTTGGAGAGCAGATTTTTGTCCATTTTTTTCCTTTTCAAATTGGCAATGTTCCCATGTTAGGGAGAACTGACACCCATAAATTGCATCACTGACGTTCCTGTACAAAATACGTTCAAAACTGTTGAAATCTTCAAAGCGGAGGTTAGGAGATTTGAAAATGGGCGTAGTAAGTAGCGTGAGTACTTTAGAGAGCAGATTTCCGATGACAGGGATTAGCCCTTTTTCAACGACTGTTTTAGAAGGGAAGCTTCTGTGGTTCTTCTTTGTGGATATGTCAAAACACATGTATTAAGCGTGCAATCCACTCGCGTATTGTCCCCTTCCCTCTGCTGTGCTGCCGTCCCCGTCGCATGAAATGCTCTGTCCTGGTGGGGACTCGGCAGGGACACAGCTGCCCTGCGTGTGAGCTGCTGAGAGCTCTGTCGCAGAAGCAGAAATCCTGTCCAGGAATATGCCGCCTTCCCGTCTGTGCTCTTCCAACACTATCTTACATGGATGTCTGCCATTTAATTGAGAGCTCTGAACTGTAAATTACCGATATTTTTTATTGGTAATTACAACGATTACGATCTTATCTACGATAAGATGGAGAAGTCAGTTTAGCCCTGTACTAACTGAGGGCTTGAATTTCTCTGTGCTCACTGAAAGCACCTAAATTTCTGTGTGTGCGTGACAGATGCCATTCCGCTCACTGTGTGTGATTATTTGAAGCTAAAATTATAACTGCTTGGGTCAACACGATGGAAGTCTACATGTTGAAAGTACATTGGAAATAAGGCTTTATCAGACGTGTGAGCTATAAATATTATGAAACACTCTTAGAAAGACAGAAAACTTTGAAACATTTTTCATGCATATATTTTCCAACATGAAATACCTTAAGTAATTTCTTTTTTTTAATTTTGTTTCATGAGGTGCTTTCAATTTAAGTGCTCATATTATTTCCTGCAGGTATGACACAATTACTTTGGTAGTCTGCAAGAAACATTGCACAATGGAAACAGTTGGAACCAGTTTGACTTCAGCAGGGCCTGGGAGAAAAATATGATGTCTGTCTTGAAGTGTCACTGACAGGCAGTGAAAAAACAGCTTCCAAGATGTAGAGATGGAAATAAAATACCAGATGATGATACAGTAGATAGTGACAACAAAGATAGGCGTAGCATCTTTAATAAGGGACTGGGTTTGATCAAACTTTTATCATAAAATGTTTACTTGTTTCATATGGGTCTCATGGCACTGACAGTTCTCTGTCTCATTGCTTTGTTTGTATCTACCTAGCTTGGCAGGACCCGAGGTTTATGTTGAAACAGATCACTAAATTTTGTGTGCCATGGGGAAGAGGGTAGGTCAGGAGTACTCTTCCTGATTCTGCTTTTAGAGGAGGAGATATTAAATCATATCCATTCAGAAGGACCTTTCATTCTGTTGGGTACAGGAGAACAATATCGGTCATTCCAGAGTGCATTGTCCTGTGACAAAATGTGACTATCAGTCAAGGACATAGTTGCTCAAGTGTTTAGACTGTGATATCTAGTTTTTGTTACATTTTAACATCTACTAATGGAAGGAAAAATAGCATACAAAAGATTTGTGTGTGTGTGTGTTATCTTGTAGTCATTCAAATTGTTATATATTTTGATACCTTAATAATTGTTTCAGGTCTGGTCCTTTCATTGCGCTGACACATATGTGGAAAGTTTAGAACTTCTTTCAGCTGTGTACAAACCAAACAAAAATATTAAAGGTTTTTAATTGCTATTGATTAGAGAAGGCAAAAATACTTCTGTCTTTGGGGCTGAAATTTCAGTTTGGAGCTTTTGTGTACTTTCTGACTTAATTAGCAAAGCTAAACCAGACCTGCTCTTAAATTTGTATTTGAATGATGGCCAGGCCTGAAGCATACACAGTATTGACCTTTGTTCTCAGGACACCTAACCTACTTCAGACAGCAAGCTGCTACTCAGGGAGTCTCTCTTTGACCCTCAGTGCTTTGATAGTTTGTTCTGTCTTGCTGAAATGAGCAGACATGAGTTCTCATAGATGGAGTATCAGCATTATAAACGGTTAAGAAGGAAGTTTAACAGGATGGGGCATATTGCCACTATTACATGGAAAAGTGATGCCTCCTTTTCCTGCCCCAGCCTGGCAATTTGTGAATGAGGCAGCCAGTGAGTTTAATTTGAGTACAAACCTTGTATCCGAGTAGCCTTCTATATGAAACTTTCATCAAAACATTTTTGGTGAGACTGGACTAGACAGCATGGTCCAAATTTTCTATGAGATAACTGCCTGGAGAATAAATGTAAGACACAGACTGCAGCTTCTGAAGCCTTTTCTGGTGGACGGAGCTGGATGTATTGTGGAGGTAGAAACTACATTTTCCGTGTGATTAAACCATTGAGCTAGCTGCATTTAAAAGAATAATGAAGAGCATTACTGTAAGCCTTTGAATGTCCTGTACTGTAAACCCTTGAAAAAGAGGCAGTGTGGGGTAGGATTAGAACTGGAGGCATGATAACTAGATTGAAGGCTAAGTGTAGACATTCCAGGAACATGTAGTAAAAAAGATACAAATTTGTCTGTGAACTAAGACAAAAATATATAACGAACACAAGACGTGAGTTAAGGTTGAAGAAAAAAGAATATTAAGGAGTGAAGGACTAAACTTGCAGTGAATTAATGCTATCTAAAATCCAAATTTTAAGATAACATAATAACTAGTTTGAATGTGCCATTGCATTAATAACTGGTCTGTTGTATTTGATTCATTACATCCTGATTTATACTCATGGAACATAAGAACGGAAAGTGAAATTAACTTACAGATAATTGGCATTGGCAATTTCCTGGACTTGCCGTATGACAAAGGTGATTGAATACAAAAGCTTTGCAAGCAAGTGTGTTTTAGAATATTAAAAAAATCTCATTACTACGTGCAGGATCTCACAACTGGGAAGCTGTAACCATTTTAACAATTTAGTAAGCATACAGTGAAAGCTAAATCTTGGCTATGAAGTGAAGAGACTCACCAGCTTATATATTGTGCTACTTTATTTATAAAATGGCTTTAATTTACAATAGCTTTGAAAATCAAGTCACTCTTGAAGTCAGTTTCTTCATGTAAACATAAGACACAGACCACCGCTGAAGTAAATCAGCAGAGCATTTTCAAGAATTACAAAATTACTTGTCTGCAGCAGCAGAGGATCTGTTCCAAAGTTCCTTACTCTGACTTGAAGAGGGACCGTTTACAAGGATGTGCAGTGATAGGACAAGGGGTGATGGTATTAAACTAAAAGAGGGTAGATTTATATTAGACATAAGGAATTAGACATACTGTGAGGGTGGCGAGGCACTGGCACAGGTTGCCCAGAGAAGTTGTGGATGCCCCATCCCTGGAAGTGTTCAAGGCCAGGTTGGATGGGGCTTTGGGGAACCTGATCTAGTGGAGGGTGTCCCTGCCCATGGCAGGGGGGTTGGAACTAGATGGGCTTTAAGGCCCCTTCCAACCCAAACCACTCTATGATGCTATCACTTGGTAAGAGAATGGATTAAATGTTTAATGGATTTTTTTATTCCTTTTTTTTTTTGTGTCATCCTATCATCCTCAACCTGTAGTCTTCATTTTCAGATCTTACATTTACTGCCATTGGAATGTCAATATGTAGATCATTTACATTTATATGGCTACTATCTGTGGTTTTCCTTTGTATTATAAATGACGAAGCAAAAATAGAATAAAAGTATTTTTGTGTTCGTATTTTTTTCTAAAACAATTTCCTCCAAGATTGTACAAATGTATTTTATTCTGCTGTGGCTAAATTATTGTAATTTTAATAGAATGAATTAAAGTAGTATTCTTTCTGCCTTTGGAAGTGTCAGCAATCAGTTGATGTATGCTTGATGAAAACTTCATATACAGTGCTTACAAGCTAACAGGTTTTCCATTTAAATATGTCTGAACAGGTAATGTGGGTATGTAACTTGTGCCGAAAACAACAAGAAATCCTCACAAAATCAGGAGCCTGGTTCTACAACAGTGGATCGAATGCACCACAACAGCCTGACCAAGAAGGTATTAGAGGTTTGCGGAACGAGGAAGCACCTCAAGAGAAGAAAGCAAAGCTGCAGGAGCATTCGCAGTACCAAGGACCATCAGGTGACATATCCACACAAGTTTTGGACAAAAACAGATCTCAAGGGCTCACAAGACAAGACTCAATTAAGAATGGTTCAGGAGTAAAGCATCAAGTAACAAGTGACACAACATCAGACAGGTAAGAAAGTTTTTAATGTTTATACTGATAAGATCTGCCGAATTTATGCTACAAATTTTATTTTATCTTTTAAAGCTTTATCTTATTTTTATTCTGTAGCCTATAAAATACATACTGGGATTTTTGAAACAATCCTAAGAAGCAGTAGCTGAGGAGTTCTTATTGTGTTCAGATGGTCATGAACAATGTGTGTTCTTCATTCCTTCTCGTTAAAAAAACAACATGGAAAATGACAATTGCAGTGTGACAGAGCTTGCCCATGTGCTTGCAACTTTGTTGAATCATAGTCATTGCACTGTACACAATGTTACTCTATTTCTTTTGTGGCCACTAACTTTATAGCAGAACTTTTGTAATCCAAAATAGGGCTCAAAAAAGCAGGTTAATGGAAGATGGTGGGTGTTCAGACTACCAAATTAAAACATCTGGTAGCACTTGCAGTATATAGTATTGAAGATGGTGAAATCTTTGTGTGATGACCTAAATCTTTTCATGGTTTCTCAGTTTCTTACTGTTAGTTATTGTCATTGGTATGAAAATTTTTTTCTTCACTGGTTTATCTCAGTGTAACTTGGCATTGGTTGAAACTGTGGCTGTTTCAGAGCTAATGTAGTATAAGACCCAGTTTAGCCAGAGGCTGGAGCTGGACCTTCCTTCCCTTTTTCTTGATGTGATTGTACCACAAGGCACCAGAAGGCTCTCAACCTCTGTGGCTATGTTTTACTGGAACACAAAAGTAAAAACTGTTTTGTTGAATAAACTTAATTTCTTTCTAAGCAAGACCAGAATAGAACTTTAAATATGGTGGGAAGGGAAAGAAGGGAGTGAGCTTGCTCACGTGTTTTCATGGAAATAATACCCTCTATTTCCAGAGACCTCCACCTGCCCTGGAATTTGGCAGCCAGAGCAGTATAATCTGGCAGCCTTCCTCTGCTGCCCAGCTATGACCTCGTTACAATATTTATTCCGCAAGCTTGAAACAAGTTAGACAGCTGTAATATCTTTTATGGCTAATGTAATTAAAATTGTTTTCCTTTTCCCTCACCTCTTGTATTCCACCATATTTTATTTCCTGTTTTTGGTCTTATTTGGGAACAAAGGGAATACAATTAATATAAGCCTTTTTGTTTAACTTCTTCTGCCTGTTACCCTTTGCTCTGATTTCAGCTGATGGGTTCAGCACTTAGTGGCTCTGAGTGCTCCTCAGTTATATGTACAGTCTCTGAGAAATACAGCTGGCAGCTTAACTTGATGCTAAGGAGCAGGAGAGAGAGACTGATTCTCTTGTGGTTCTTTTTGCTTTTCCTTCCTTAATTTTGCCAGGAAAATGGTATCATACACAATGTGACGATAAAAAAACCCCCAACCCTTCTTGTTCTCAGCAATAATTTAACTCTGCAAGTGTTTTTATATTATACGCATGCAGAAAGAGAGAGGGAGAGAGGGATATGCAAATAAATATATAATTCAGATATGTACTATGCATTTACTCTAAGAAGAGTTATGTGATAAAAATGGACAGTATGACGTAATATTTACAAACAGGAAGAATGTAGACTTTGTGCCTGAGAGCAGAACAATTCTGCTGATTGTGATCACTGCTGCTCGACATATTTTTTAAATCCAGATTGTTTTTTCAGTCATTATCCTCTTCCTGTTTTATTTGGATACTAATACTAGTGTTCCCTAATTAACATAGAAGAGTATGCTTAGAATATATTTATGATATATACTACATGCTATTGAAGGTTAAAGGGTCTTCTGAATAATTTTCTTCCCTAATGTTGCTCACATTAACTGTCTTTCCTTTGCTGGAGATAACAAAAAAGACTCTTCTTCGATGCCCAATCAATGTCTGATTGGTCGAGGAGAATATCAGCATCTCTGAGAGAGACTATCCCAGAATTCAAGGGTGAGGATAGGCCTTAAGTTTGGACCTGTATATGCTGTGGTGCCATTGCTACTCTCAGCAATAAGACTGGGAAGGCTTACAATTTTATGACATTCAATCGCTGTTAAAAGCAGAAGGTAATGTAATATTATCTTTCTACTGAAGTAATGCATAGAATATGTGCCATAATTTGTTATAATTTTAATATTAAAATTTATAAATCCATATATGTTCTGCTTATTAGTATTATCATTATTATCATTATTATAATTATCATTATTATTGAGCAATTTAAGAAAACTCATTTTGTCTATTTGAAACTTGCAGTTGTGGTCAAGCAATTGTATATAACTTTTCCTAAAGGCTTCTGGTCTTCTGTCTTCTTTTCTGAATGCTTCATGTTATGTTTGTTTGTTTTTTAAACATTAACTGAAAGAGCCAGCCGGTAGAGAAACATGTTATATGGGAGATCATCATGACAGGGGTTTTTTCTATTCTAGGCAGAAATTGAGCTGCTCTAGTCTGGTAGACCATTTGTCTAGATAAGCTAATTCTAGGAGAAAAATATGGCCATTCAAAATGTTCAAAATAATAGGGAAATAGCCAAAAAAAAGTCTCAAATATTTAGAAGTGGTTGTTGTTTATCTTGCACAATGTCAAGAATAGAAGTAAGCAGAAAGTGTGAGAACTACATTGTCTGTTTTATTTTTAATCCCAAAGACATTAGTTTTGACACAAAAATAATTTAAAAAGTTAGAAACAATAAAACACTTGTGAAAAAAATATTGCTGAGACTCTATATACTTGGCTTATTATGATTCAAATAGAAGGGTAAAATGTCATGTTTTATCAAAGTTTTTTGAACATTTGCAGCTTCCTTTGATGATGCAGCAATCATTACTTAGTAGTTCTTTATATCAAGTATCATATATCTTATCTTGGTCATCTGGAGACCAGTTGGTCACAGACTAAAGGGCAACATTCACTCCTTGAATCTCATGAACATCAATGCCATTTCTGTCTCATTCCTTACTATGTCTTTTTTGATTGTGCTTTTTTTGGTTTTCCATTCTTGAGTAGTACTCACCGTATTTTTTCCTGTTTTCTTTACTAGTATTCTTCTTCATCGAAATAATATTCATTGCTTCAACCATTAGACTAGTGTTCTGTTCCCTTGATTTATGCAATAGTCCCATTTGCAATTGATAGATCCCAAACTGTTCAGACACAGATAGGTACCTGACTGTAGATCCTCTTTGATCTGAAATTTGTTGCCTTAAAAAAGTCTGGGATGCTTTTTGGATTGCACGTTCTTCAAGGACGTTTTTCTTATATTGGATCCGTTACAGAGGAAAAGAGAAGTCAAAAACTATTCAGGAACAAGTTGTATTTACTACCAGCAGAATAGTTTTTCTTTCTTTTTTTTTCTTTTTCTTTTTTTTTTCCTGCTTCATAATCAATATTTATAATCTGCCTTACAGTGCTTTTACTGCTTTCTGTGTGTGTAGTAAACCCATGGAGAAGGCAGAGGCAGCAGGCACACCACAGGATCCAGTGTTAGATTACGTTCAGTAATTGACCATTTTATATTTGACCTTGTTTGAGGTGAGACTAGCATAATTTGTATCACATGGAGATTTTATTCTAAGGGCAGTTGAGAAGTAACAATATGTAGTGCTTTTCACAGACTTAACCTTCTGAGCAGAGTATGGATGCTGATGTAGTATAACGCTAGACTCCCTGAAAACTGCTAAATGATGTGAATCAACAAAATGCAACATACTACTCTATGTAATCCATAGGCTCAGAAGGTCCATTCTGAGGTCTGCTGTGCACAGATGGTAGATTTATGGCTGTGTGCACTGTGGTTCTTTGATTTCTACTATTCAATTTCACATTAATTCTGGGTTATATAAAAGGGTCCTTTTAATTTTATTCTTGATCAAAAACATTCACGTACTCTATTGTTCCCAAGACTTAGGCTACCCATCATTCAATACATTGTGTTTTCTTTCTAGCAGCAAAATTATGTGAATAGACATCATCTTTTTTCAGTCATTTTGTAGCAGGCAATCGGCTTGTGAAATGGTTGATTTCTTCATTCCAAAGCCTAAGCCAAAGCAAATGTTTATAATGTCCTATTTAAATGTGTACAACATCCTAATAATAAAAGCTGGGGAACAGGGAACCTTAATGCTGATACAAAGCTTTTTTATGTGGCATTCTCTTTGCCTGAATTGTTAGATCTTTAGGACATGTGGCCATGCTTGAGTTGTAAAATAATTATTTTTCCTGCTCTTGGTAGGATTTATTGTAAAACCATTTCTGTCATTTTCCACATATGAATTCAGTGTTTTAAACTGTAAATCTTTTCTGACATTCCAGAAGTGTTGCTTCACAAACCACTTTTCTATATACATGGCATTTCACAATCCTTTTTAAGCAATAGTTCTCTTGAACTAGGAAACAACCCATGCGTCTTCCCAGTGCAAGGTTATGATCACATAACTATTTCTAGTGCCTATCTGAAATGATCTTATGTAGTTCAGGTAGATGTGAATGATTATGTGTTGTGGGTTTTTTGTTTGGTTTTTTTGGGTTTTTTTTCCTTCCCCTAATCCATCCTGTATGAATCCAAAATGCTTTCCAAAATCTGAAAATTTCAGCTTTGAATTTACAACATATATTTCTCATGCATTCTATTAGTGTAAGAAAAGCTCTTCTCAAGGATATTTTTCATGAGATTCAATGCAAAAAAAAAAAAAAATTGTGAGAAAGTTTGTTTTCATGTTTCATGAGTCAATTTATTATTGCTGCAACTCTCAGAGGGTGAGCCATGACAAAAAAAAGAGAATTGGTTCTTGGTATCTGTAAAGATCATGATCTGTAAGATCATGATTTGAAGCAAGACTAATGAATAAATCTGCCTGAACCCTTTTCAGATTAGCTGTAAGGATATGAGATTTAAACATAAAAACCAGAATGAAAACAACAAATTGATAGAGTGAGCAGCTGCAGAGTGGCACAACAGCACTATTTATTTTCCAGGCAGGCAGACACAGATAAAATATATCCTCCTTCCCTCTTCCTTCCCTTCTCCTTTCAAAGATACATATGTATTTTGGGGGTTCATTTTCTATGATCCCTTTCATCTCAGAAAAAAAGAGGATTTTATGGTGGTTTCCACACACCATAGTGGGTTTGGAGGACGCATTTTATTCTGAGTAAGAACTGCAAACAAGACCATTGAGGCTACTTGGGTCTGGAGATGCAGATTTTGTGCGTATATTCTTTATGGAATGTATACAGGTGTTTTCCACATCTAAAGGTTTTATTCTATTGCGTTACCAATGGCAGTAGAATGAAAGTGGTCCTCTGTGTCCCTTTGATTCCGTTCTTGGAAGGAGTGCCAGTATGAGTTGGCAGCGTAGGATCTGTCTTTTGGGACTGCAGTTGGGGATGTCGGGGTGTGAACAGGGAGGAAAAAGAGACCAAAATAAGAGGGAAGAGGAGGAGAGAGGAAAAAGCAGGCATAAGCTAGCTGAGAAACATCAGAGAGCAGCATGAATTAAATAAATGAAAATGTGTGTCCATCTGTTTCATTTTATAACTTTTTCAAATGTCTCTTCTTTAATTGCTGGATTATGAACAACTGATACTGAGACCACCACTGATGGCAGTCAATTGCAATTTAACGTACAACAATGTAACGTTAAAGAACCACTCAATTACATTTCTTTCTGAAAGGCTGAAAACTGGCCATTTCCCAAGATTCTCACTATTTTCCTTCTGCAACATCTATGACACAGCACTGTAGGGCAGCCTCTGATTTTGTTTGTTTCCGAGTACCTGAGTTGAGAGATCTTTAGCTCAGATGTCTTAAAAAAGCGAACAATCTTTGCTCAGACCTGTGGAAACTAAGCATATTTGAAAGCAATCTCAAGTAAAATAGAGGCATTTTAACTTTTTACCTGCTTTTTTCTACCTGCTGCCATATTTACAGACAGTGAGAAATATTAAAATAATTGTATAGAGACAGTGTTTAAAGTAAGGGAGTTGGTATCCAGGAGTCAGACTGACAATTCTGTGTGCAGATTTGTTTGTGCTCAGAAGTATCCATTAAGGACAACAGTGTCTCTGAACTTTTTAGAATTCTTTATGTGAGAATTAACTGACATGAATTTGGTTTTTTTAACGTTGTTGACCACTGCAGTAGAAAACCCCTACAATTGCTGAGAAAGCATTATTATATTCTTTCACTTCACGAATAAATCTAACACTTTGTACAAGTGTTTTGCAGGTTGAGTTTAAAATTGAATCAATATTCTTTGTGCAGAAATTTTAATGAAATAATTAGACACTTATGGGAAGGATTAAGCTACACCTACTTATGAGGATGAGTAAGAAGTTTGGTACCATCTGTAATGCAGAGTCTCTGTAAAAAGTTCCTGAATGTTGCTGACATTGTCTACTAACAGCCCAGACTACCTATAGGAGGTGTACTATGCTTCTACCTGTTATTAATAGGCTGCAACGAGTTGTAGCATCTCCTTTCTATTCTAACTTCTGGAAAAGAGGGGGAGCTTTTTCTCTCCATTACCTTTGCAGAACTGTCTGTCTTCCGAGAAACAAAACTACTTGTACAATTCTGTTTGTCTCCTAACGTCGGCTTTGTGGGTCTCCCACTCACGTGAACAGTGACACCAGCGCAACATGCCAGGCATGTGTAGCCACACTGTCCCTTCACTGTGGTTTTTCTGAGTTGTGCATTGCTTCCCTCCCTCCACTTTTATTTTCCTCAAAGTAGCAGAACAACCAATAAGCTAGCTGCTCTGGATTTTTTTCTGATTATGTTTTATTACAAGAAATACTACTACTTTTTTTGTTGTTGTTAAAGCCAGCTTTTATCTAGCTGTAGAATCTGTACTGAGTGGCGTTGGGCCTCTGACCAACGGTAGATACAATTTGGGATCCTTTTTTAGGGAAAGCTAATCTGTTTGGAGAAGAGAGAAAGAGAAGAAATGTCCCTAAACGTAGCTAACCTACCTTAATAAACAGTCTGAAACTGCCGTGTTTCTTTTCAAACATTAAAGAGTATTTTAATTAAAGACATAACAAAGAGATTGAATTCCAGCTTTAAGTGACAACCTGAACTCAGCTGTAATCATTCTCTGCACTGAGCGAATCTCATGTTGGTTTCAGGGAATTTCATTTTCACAATTTACTGTAGAGCGCCTTTTCAAAAATACTTCCATTGCAACATGATGTTTGTATTTTGCTTACTGTTACTGATTACTTGATTTTTTCTTAATTATGCATATTTGTTGCATACCGCTTACTGTAAACTAGCACTTCCTATCTGACTTCTCTCACTCTTACACAGAATGAGCTCAGGGAAGTCTTGATATTCAGTGCTGATATTTGGTATCTTTGAAGCAGAATGTCACCTTGCATTGCATAGTTATGCTTCTGTATGTCACAGCTATGTCTTTAACTGTGCTACGAGACCATTAACAGTCTAAATCTGTAAACACAGATCTCAGCTGTATCAGAATATTGAACATTTTTATGAAGTGCTAACTGCAGCTAACATTTATGGAATTAAATGTAGTTTTGCTTTTAGCTAAATTGACCCTGAAAGAAAACAATACCAGAAAAAAAATTGAAGGTAGTAGCATTTTGAATTTCATTTTTTAAATGAACAAGGCCAGTACCTTTCTGGGTTGAGCCTGTCTTTGTAAAGAGCTGTTTTGTTGACCTTGCACAAACATGAATGTTAGAGCTCACTGTGTGTTCATAATCCTTAGTTGTGCTGTGCTCTGTTCATTGGAGGCTAATTTCTCTTCAGAAGAATAAATAACAGATTTTGTTTGAATTTCATATTTACAAAATTGGTGTGTAAAGGTGAATAAGTTACATCTGCGGAGTGCAGCTGGGGGAAATGGCTAACATTTAATGAAGGACTCTGCTAACACAAGTTTGTAGTTTCTGGCAGTAGCGTGGTTCTGGAATCTGCAGAAGGCATTTCAATGAATGGCCTTTTATTTTCATACTTTTTACCATATCTATATAGACAGAATTAAAATAAAATATGAGAATGAATAATTGTTACTGGTACAAACTTTTTCTTTGGCTCTTTCTTTGTGCCTCTAGAAGTCACAAATGATAAAGTAATCACTTCTGTAGTGCAATTTAGCTGTCATTTGCCTTTTACGTGGCAAGTTTAATAATTTTAGTAAATGTCAATCTATTTTATTAAGTCAGATCTAAGGAAAAAATATTATAAAAAAATGACTGTAATAGGACCAGGGTGACCATATTTTTATAATTAAAAGTTACATTATTAAGCAATACTATTCTGTTTTCTTCCTTGACTTTAGCTTGATTATTCTGTTTCTTTTTCTGCCCCTTCTTCAAGCCAAATTCTTGTTTGTCCCTTTATCTTCTCTGGAATGTCTTTATCTAGTTATGTATTTATTTTATTAGCTCATTTTATTTTGTGTATCATCGTTTCTTTCTCAGTGGTGCAAGTTCTTATCAAACTCTGGCTAGACATTGGGAGTGTTTTCAAAGATATACCCATGGTACCCCTTCACTTTAAGACAGACATTCTATTCTTCTCTAACTCAGTTCTTTTTCTTTCCCTTAGCTCTAGCTCACCTCTCTTCCTCAATTTCCAACAATTCTGCAACCATTCACAAATGTCCTTTCAGATTTTTGGTAAAGTAAGAGGAAGCTTCTCTCCTAAGCTTTGAGAAATCTTAGTTTTGTGCCTTTCGGTAAGAACAGGCCTCACTGCGTTCTTTGCTAACCAAAAGGAAGACAGTCACAGACATTTTAAGAGAATAGAGACCTGTTCCAGCAAGGTAGTGCAGGACTACTTGGATATTATGAAAAATTTCTTCACTGAAAGTGTTGCTAAGCCCACGGAAGTGGTTGAGTCACCATCCCTGGAGGTATTTAAAACGCGTGTAGATGTGGTGCTTAGGGACACGGTTTAGTGGTTGGACTTGGCAGTGCTACGTTAACGGCTGGACCTGGTGATGGTCTTAAAGGTCTTTTCCAACCAGAATGATTCTATGATGATTCCTTGTTTCTATACAATGTCATTTCAAGTTAAGTAGAAAATGTAGGTGACCTGAAGTCAGTGACTCTTAACTTAGAGTGGAGTTTTAAAATCCAAGGTAATATCTATGTATGGTATGCAGTGGGTTGTGTATATGCAACTTGTTTCGGCATCTCTGCACTGTGCAGCGCTGTCCCCTGTAATCACGCCCTGCTGTTTCAGAAAATGACATCAGAAAGTGCCCATTTTTGCAGCACTGTGCTTCCTGGAAATGTTATTAGGAACTTCAGTAAGTGTATCATCTTCATAGAATAACAGGAGGTTAAGTTGCTCCAAACACAGTTTTCCCAATTTCTGGTCCAGTGTTTTGTCAGCTGATATTACATGCTTGACTGGGTCCCTAGATGTAGTTTATCTGCCAAAGTAAGTTTTTATTATGCAGCTTGTAATAGGATAAACTACGAACTTTGCTGCTGAAACCCCATTTTCTATGGCAAAAAGAAAACAGCAACGACAACAGTTCTTATGGTAATATCTTGATAGAAAGCAATGCATTTTAGCTGCAAGAGGTTATATTCTGTAATGACTTTGTGAAAATCCTGGACTTTAAATGATAAACTTCCTTGATGATCACTTAAAAAAAATAAATAAAAAAGTAGTCATCAAGGCAGATGAGATTAAAGCAGAAAGCATCTGATTTTCTTTGTAATTCCAAATAAACTGGGAAGCTTCAGAGGGACATTGCATTCTAAAGTTCCAAATCAGTGCACAAACCCAATTTTTTTTTCCCAGAGGTAGATTAATTTTAATTAAATCTTGTTGACTCTGGCATGAGGTGCTGGGCTGACAAAAATGGACCTGCCTCAGTTGTATCTTTATGCTCCAGTTAGAACTGTGAAAAATATTTAAGCTAGAAGGGGAATCTCACTTCTTGAATATAAAAAATTAAACAACTCAATAGTTAGTTCAGCAATTTCACCTCCTCATGATGCTGAGATAATTGCATTTTATTTCTAAAATGGACATGTAATGATTCATCTTCCAGTACCATTCATTAACAGGGGTTGGAACAAAAAGGAATTCTTGAAAGAAACCTGAAACTTGGGTTTGTATTTCATAAAAAACAATGTATATTTTGGGTGCTTCCTGTGTCTCGTAGCTCAAGTAAATACAATGATCAGAGAATTTATTTTCATTTAGAAAATATGTATCAATATTTGAAGCAAGAAATTGGATCTTTGAATACAAAATAATTTAATTGCTACTCAGCAGATTTTTTTTTTTTTTTTTTTTGATGCAGAGATTCTTCCCTAAATGAGAACATCAATTATAAAGACCCTGAGAATCAGAGTGAGAAGGAAAAGAGTAAGGAATGTCACTTAAACAATTGCAAAGGGAGAAATACTTTGTAGATGAGACTCACTCAAAACAAACTCTGGAGCTTTGGATAGTAAGGCCAGTACTAGCAGTGTCTCAGCTTCTTCTCCTCAAGAAACTTGTTTTGGATGACGATAAACTACATTTCAGTAATGACTGATGCATTGGCGTAGATCAGGACCTTTCATTCTTACCTACTTTAATTCTTCGCTCCTCCTTCAAGTAATTAAGAACATGTATAAGAATGCTTGTTTTCCATTTGTAGGTATTCACAAAAGCTGTCAGTTATTTTCAGAGTTAAGCCTGGTGAAGCTAACTAAACCAGGAGATTTCCCTCAACACAACCGTTTTAAATTTCATGCTTTATATGGCATATGGGTACTTCTGTCAGAAGCAATTTTTTCTCTCTGAAAATGAGATATATTTGGAAATTTATACTGTGATATATCACCAAGTATCATGAAGCCTTATAGTTATGATAATCAATTATGAAATTAACCCTAACCCCCTCCCCAAAGCTTTTAACATAATGGCCAGGACTGCCTTTACTCCACTAACATAAAACTCCAGTATTAAATGGAAATCTTTCCAAAGTAAAATATTTACACTGCCTTAATGCTTACAAAAGCCAGGCTCCATGACACTGTCAAAGGAAATGAATTCCAGAGGTGTGTGATCATCAGGAAAATATTATTCTGGTCTTCCAATCAGCTGAAGATAGGAGCAACCCAGGAGACCATAAATCTTATAATGACATGAAAGGAAGATAAATTAGTCTCTTTGAACTCATTCCCAAGATATGGAAGGCTCCAACTTTTATCCAGTGTACTGAACAGCAGAAATTAATAAACAATCCAGTGCATAGATGTGTTCTCTTAGCTCCTGTTTCACAAAATGAAAAGGCTAATCTTTATCTTACTGTCATTTGGACAATGATCTATCTTCTAGTTTACACATATCTTAGCCTTTGTTTCCATCACAGATCATCGGGACACACTGACACCCACCACAAGTTTGGAGGCCTTTTAAGGTCCAAATCAGTCATCTAAAAGTAGAGATACTGCAATAAATCTCTTAAGATATTTTCCAGGTGACTAAAAGGAATTTCTAAAATTAATTAAACTTCCCAGTTCACAGGGAATGAGAGTCAATTTCTGCAATGTATAACCACCATGGCTCCAAGATCAATGTAACTGTTACTTTCTTTGCATAATAAGGAGCTTTATGATCAGCCTGGTCACTCAAAAAAGTGTTTGTATAAAGGATCTCATCCCAAAAGGATGATAACTGTGTATTTCACACAGAAAACGCTATCTCTTTACCTGAGTCTGTATATTGAAGTCATCACTGTGCTGGGTGCATTTACGTTGTTGGTAATCATCAGCGGACTGTTGTAGGATTCAATTTTTGTGGTCTGCTTTGTGCTAATCACGTCCTCTCTTAAATTGGTATAAAATGGAGAATAAGGGATATAAGTACAAACTGCCTGCGAGCACTGAGGAAATCAACTTTCACCTTGAATACGTCATCCGGAGGTGCAAAGGAAAGACAGATGTCTGAAAACTGCTAGTGTGTTTATTTTCAGCTTCTGTTTTTAGTATTTTACATTATCAATCATGCATAATACTTTGTTAGTAATATTTTAAATCACCTTTTTTGAAAGGTGGCAAATGTTAACTTTTGGTGAAAGTGAAGAACAAAAATCTCTTTTGTAGCAGATGAAGTTTTCAATGCATTGTTTCAAAAATCAATCAAATCTCTGTTCTAGGCCAGCACTTCTTGACTACTGAGACACATCTCATTGGTGAACCATCCAGAACTGCAAATGAGGCATAAAGCAGGATTCATGTACTGTAATGAGGTGCAAAGAAATATCAATTGATTGTGAGTCAGTTGAAGGTAAAACTGGTTGAAATATACTACTCTAAATTACGCACTCTGCAAGGTGCAGCATCTACTGCATATTGAGCCTGCTGCATCAACGTGTATTACACGAAGTCTGCTTATTCAACCAGAGTATAACAGCTTTCTGTTCCTGTCAGGTAATGCAGCTATTCCTTTACTCAGGGAAATGAAGGCTCAGTTAGACCTTTTCTAACTCTGCCCATTTCTTCCATCTTAATAGTATTCCTTTAACACTTCTAAAAATTTCATTTATATATTTTATACCTCATGCATGAACATGCACAAATGTATATATTCACACTAAAAGCTTAGGGTATATAGCCATTTCAGTAAACTGTTGGACACTCTGAGGAAAGTGGAGAACTGATTACAAGATCATTCTATGACCTAGAATTTAGAGACATTATTTTATGGAGAAAACAGATGTATTTCTCCTCTAGGAAGCCTACCAGTCCTGCGGATATGAAACAAAATTAGCAGTATGTATGAATTATTTCAGTACAAACTAGAATCATGGTCTTTCGGGTTGAAGAAATAATTTCTACATTTATTAGACAAATGCAATTTTTTGCCCCACCAGCTTTTTAGATAAATTATGTCTCTCTGGTCAGGGCAGTGGGTTAAAAAAAAAAAAAGTATCCCTACATTTTAGGGCTTCTTTTTTAATGTGGAAGATCTACCATCAGTAGGAATATTGCTAGAAAACATGCAGATCCATAAAATGCCTGGCTTTATGCACAATTAGGAAAAAGGGAGAGAATGTGCACACCTGGATTTTTTTTCTGACATGGTGTCAGAAAACAGCCAAGGCAGGAACTGGAAAGTGTTCTCAGATCCAGCAATAGAAATGCAACCACAGAGTTATATTCATACCTCCTAAATCAGGTACTTAGACAAGCGTAAGAACACTTCATTAAACCTATTTTTGGGCACTCATGCAATTTTTGGTCACATGAATTTATTTTTTTTTTCATGCTCCTCTTTCTATTGATTATACAGGAAGAAAAAGTCTAGGCTTCTAAACTATGCACTGTAGTCATCCATATTCAAGTGGAATGAATAGGGGTGTCTGTGTTATTCACTTCAGACAAAATGATTTAGACAATCTAAATTCAACCTCTGAATTTGCCTAAAATCAATAACATCTTCATTTTTAAGTATAGGATTCCCTAAGCAAGGAATACTTGGAAATGCACAGATCTGGGAAGTGAGGCAGGAACTAGGCACTGGACCCTTGTTGTAGACCAGAGGTAGGGAACAATGTACTTAAAACTTCGTGTTCAGTGTTGGTTTTATGAGCATGTCACGTGGCATATAATATTATTATCAAAATAGCAAAATCCAAAGTGCCTTATTCCACTTGTGCTGGAAAAAACCTTCAAACTCAACACTATATCATTTCATGTTTTTAAGTCACAAGATACAACGTGTGTTTTTTCTCTAGTTTGTGATGTGCCCTAGCAATGAAGCTTTTTGTTTCACCATGCAAGTTGTATATATTGTGCAATATTCAGAAGGGTGAGAAGGACAGAGATAAGAGAAATGATTAAAATTAAACATTTCATGTAATTATTGTCAACTATTCTATGCCTTTTCATATTTAAATAAAATTTCCCATATTGCCTTTCAACTAATATATTAAAGAGAATTCCATGGAGAGATTTGAGAAGCCATAATCTGTTTAGCAAAAGAAATTAACCAATAAGTCAAAATTATTCATGTTAAAGATAGCTTGAAAATAATTATACTGGGTGGTATACCTGGTTCTGAGGCATACCTACTAATTCATTTCAAGAAGTATTGTGGTATAGTCTATCATCATTAATAAAAAAAGGATTTGAAACGATAATTTTCATCTATCCCTTGTCCAATTTATTTGGGTTTTTTTCTTCTATCTTACTCATCCTGGAATGTGCAATTTGTATGGTCAGTGCCAGTTTTTGTGTGCCCATAATAGGCCTAACAGCAGGATTTCCCAAGTGAACATATGGCACATTTCCTAGTATCTGCATAAGGAGCAAAATCAGACCTATCATTGTGTTATCTGGGTTTTAAAAAAAATGTAGATCTTTTTGACACTGAAACTATTTACTATAAACAAGTCACCTACCATTTAACTTTCACAAGTCTTCATTTTTTCATTTTTTCCTTTCATAGATTTAGAATTTAATTAAGCCCTAACTGGTCAAAACAAGGTAAAATTTCAGCTTCCATATATTTTATTTGTAAAATGTATTCTTTCCAAACTAGTAAGTATGCAGGTAAAATTTCATGTTTAACTTGCTTGCCACCTTTTAGAAAGTTTTAAATCCATACTGATCAGAGGATCATGATTATTTCTGTCATTTGCTTAGACCATGATGAGACGCAGGGCAATGAATTGTTTGGTCTCATCACAGAATTTCAGCACACCTGGTTAGGGGCAGTTGGCACTTTCCCGCTTAGGAAGTCCAAAGCTGATCTAGAATCTCCCATCAAGACTTGGCCTTTTGGTCTGATGCAGTCTATACTCCTTGACTTTCTTGGGAAACTATACATGTCAAGGTTAATTCTGTCTTTCATTAAAAAATAGACATTTACTTGCCTTTTTTCCCCCCTTGTGTTCTGAGAATTTTCGGAGGGGGTAATATCCAGATTCCTGTAAAGGTGCAAAATGTAAATTGACAGCTTATCTTTGTACTTTATCTTGAATTTAAGTAGAGTAATTAGAGCATCCTCTTAACCATTCAGAGCGTCATGGTAGTCGCTGGGTGCGTCTGTGACTGAGGAACGGTGCACAGACTGCTTCCACTGGCACTAGAGCGGTTCCAGTATTTGGAAACGCGCTAGAGGCGTAGTGCTGAACTGTGCTTTTGGGCCTCGATCCAAAGACTGTTGGCATGCAGTGTTATCCCTGATCTCACTGGAATTAGGCTACGGAACAGTTGCTGCTACAGGGAATGGTAGCTCAACAGACTTTGGAACAGCAAAGTTCTAGTACCCTAAATACAGCAAGTAAGCGAAGGGATTGGGGTTCACACATCTTATCTGGAGCACTGACACTATTCTTATCTGTAACCTGAACCAGATCACTTACCTTCATTTCCTAAAGTATTTAATAGATAACGTACTTAGAAGGTTTGTGCTGACCAACTATTTTTGTCAAGCTCATTCTAAGGATAAATTATTATTATTTCATTATTTGGTATTACCTCTGGTGGAACAGGAGATAAACTTTGGTGAGTCCTTTGTGCATGGGATACCATTAGCAGCAAGTCCAATGGAAACTGAGGAATGAGGGAGCTAAATACAACAGAGACTGGTGGTTCCATGAGCACCAAAATCAATACAGCCTATAATGGTGTCTCATGTTTTTAAATCCTATTTCCTCTGTGACGTGGTGGAGGATCACAATAACATAAGCACCTTTTCCTATCACTTATGATAATTTTGTCAAACTTAAGACGGCAATGATGTTGCTATTTACTGACCATATTCGGACTGTCTTTCTGCTGCCAAAGTCAATGGGTAATGGCTCAGTTCTGCCCACCCTTCCTCTATGCTCACGGACTTTCTTCTCCTATGATGGTGCTGGTTTTCACACAGCTTGCTGGAATTTAGCTCTTTTAATATTATGCCCATATAAAATTATCCAGTCTTCTCAAGCATATTAATCATGATGATGGTAATACAGACAGAAAAATGAACAAACAGACTGTCCAAGTTTCTAAGTCTCATATCCTTGGTTTAAAATCTGTAACTTAGGCTAAAAGGAGAGTATAGAGTACTATTAAATGGCTAAATGGGAGGAAGATGAGAAAAGAACTATATGAATATGGATGGAATGCCTCAAAAATGAAAGTAAGGAGACAGGGAAATGTGGAAGATACTGAGATAAAAAATGCAAACAAGAAGAAACAATATTTCATGGTTGAACACAAGGATGAAGTGACTGTCTTTTATGTTACTATACTTTGTTAGTGGATATCTTTTATAGTAAGGTTTGGTCTCTTAACTGGAATTTCAGTATCTTCCATTGAAGATCTGTGACCTGACTACCAGGGAATAAAATCAGTATCACTTTTCCATTCTCAATGAATGTTTAACTCAGTGAATTAAATAGTTCTTTCAATATTTAATTATTTTACGGGAGAGAGAACAGCCTCAACAGCGAAGACAAATTCCCTTTGGAATAACCAAGAGGGTGTTGATGAGGACTTTATGGGCATACTTGAGGAAGGCAGAAGAGAACCGTAGGACTCAGTTTTCCATGTTCCCAGGTGCTGTTCTAACTGCCAGACTTCCTGTAATAAGAAGAAGGGTGCATTTTGAATGACTGCTGAGGCGCCAGCTCAAGGAGAGGATTCATTATTACAATTCTTGGGCAGAGACTGATGCTTCCTTGCAGCCTGGATTTAGGTACTTTTATCTTTTTGGGGTTGGGGCTTTATCTACATCCCTCTCTTTATTATTACCTATCCTAGATATTCAGGATACTGGCTTCTATGACTCCTATTCTTATGTGATTAAATTTACAGTTGTAGATTTTGCCTTAGTTCTTGCTAAACTTCTCTTGTGAAACTGAACCTTTGAACATTGATGTGATGAAATACCAAATGAATGCGTGCTTTCCCCCAAAAGAAAGTCTGGTTGCATTACACTTGCAGTTGCAAAGCGACATGGCCATCCTTGAATTTAAGTTAGTCCTTTAAAACCATGTCCCAC
Source organism: Balearica regulorum gibbericeps (assembly GCF_011004875.1). Classification (NCBI taxonomy): domain Eukaryota; kingdom Metazoa; phylum Chordata; class Aves; order Gruiformes; family Gruidae; genus Balearica; species Balearica regulorum. The sequence goes on along the minus strand of NC_046185.1, from coordinate 22,298,664 downwards.
CTTGGAGCATCAGTTTGCTAGTCGGACCCCAAATGAGCAGTCTTATTAACTGTAATAATATAACACCATCCAATGTGCAAGACCACTGTTGTTAATTTACCTGTCTGAAAAGCATTTGCTCAGATGTTTTTTCTTTTCATAATGAGAATACTTAAACAGTCAAATTTTTTTAATCCTAAATATTTAGCTAAATGCTTTGGTAAGGGCATATTGGAGAGCAATGTTAGCTGCATTACAGAAATCTATGTGCTGTTAATTACCCAATTTTATTTAGTGTCTAGATAAAAAAAAAAAAGATGTTTGACTTTCTGTACATTTAAAAAAATCCCACTCTTACCCCCAAACTCCAAGTGACTCATCTCTACCATTTTCTTCTGTGATTCTATCAAACTACACTTACGTAATATACAGTAAATTATAATGGAATTGAATCCAAAATTGTACTTGATAGTATCTTTTATCGCAGAACAATCTTTGCCGTATGAGCTATAATCTATAGCTTTAATGAGGTTGCATGACTTTACCTTGTTTAAGCTACAACTTTCTGAGAAATGTCTTTTCTGTGTGGCTATAATAAAGAAGTCATGCCTATAAGTAATGTTTGAGATAACATACTTGTACATATTGTCCAATTTCTTTGTATAATAGGTTTACCTTACGAGCTTTCTGAATTCTGGAATCAAATTCAAAGATATATAATCTTATATTTGAAATATAAATGTTTTATATAAATTGAAAATGTCCATGCATACTTGGGAGCTTTCTGGAATAACTTTTCTTCCAAAATACTTGTAGCTGGAGGGTGTTTATTAAGATTCAGCTTGGCTAGAGAAATAGGTATCTGTATGGATCTCGGTGTAGCCTGGCTTAATGGATCCAATGATGCTTTCCCAGGCTTGTCTTCATTTTGAAATAGGCTGTCACCCATCTCAGGCAGTTGCTTAGACTATCTATCTGGTAGTTTTTTTTTCCATTCTGTGCAATATCTTTAAAGCACTTTTTGTTCATATCTGTGAAATCCTTTGTAAAACTGGTGTAGAAATGAAATTTATTATTATTAAACCAGAATTAGCAAGAGTGTGTACATATATATGCAAGTATAAATACACAAAATACTATAAGAAAAATCATTATCAAAATTATTTGAATCAGGCCCTCAAATGTTAGGAAATGCCACAATTACAAGCGGTTGGCTTACCTAGTCCATATTGAAGTACACAATTAGGAGTGTTTTGAAAAAAGAAGCCTGTGCATATAGAACCTCTTTTTCTTCTAATATGGATATTGGAGGATGTAGAGCGAATGATCTGAAGAAAAGAAAAAGTGAGCTCAAGTGTAAGGAAGTTAGATATCAAATAGGGGGAAAAATTAATAATTCCTGTCTTTTTCAGAATTCTTACATGAGGCTTTTAATCTGGGAATACTGAGGATATAATTTCCTAAATCTTAAAAATGACACTAAATCACTATGCCTTTCACCACAGAAAACTTGTTAATACAAAACATACTGACACATTAGAAGATCACTAACAAGATTGACAGAAGGTAACTAGTACCTCTACTGTTTTGTTCTCAAACAATGTTAGTGTATAGGAAATAAATTTTATGTGTGGTTCCACAGACTTCTTTTGATTGTCAGTTCCATTCTGGTTCTGAAAGGACTTCAGTGGGCACAGCCTACTTCATGTCACCCCCTCCGACCTCTTTGTGCTAGGCCTCTTTGCTTCCTTGATTCTTCTCAGCCCAAATGATTCTATATTTTGGAAAAGGTGGAAGTACCTAAGAAGGGGGCTTAGTGATAAGTCTACATGATAGGGTCAGTACAATAATACAGGCCACTTACTTAGTAAATATGGGAGGGAATTGTTTATTGGCTGAAGGGTCTCTTGGAGAGCAATAGAAGGATCAGGAAAGAAAGACCATTCTGTTTATTTTTCTCTACAATTTTTTTTTTTGATATTAAAAAAATGTAGATTTCTAATCAACAGTAACTTCAATCTTGACGAAAATTCCAGCTGTCCAAAAAAATGTGTATTTGCACAGACCCCCTGTCATTATAGCTCAGTTTTCTGCTAGTAGCAACTATGGAGTATTTGCCTTTAAAATTATCCTTTTACTTTTATCTTTTCCGTATTAAAGGCTTTACTTGCATGAATACCTGCAGAGTACTCTTCATTCCTTACCCCATAATTTAATGAAAAAATTAGAACTTTTAAATATGTATCCCATTTTGTCAGTAGTTTTAGAACAATTTTACAAAAAAAAAGAATGTATGTCACAACTTCCATTTTAAATATCTGAAAATGAAGACATAGAAAGGTGAATGTCAAATTCAGACCTTGGCTGCAACTACAGGAGCATTTTGGCTTTGATGACCGTTCATAAGGCATGCAACAAAATGGTGATGAAATTGAAATATATGGTAAAATATTGATCTTGTACGTGCTCCGTGGTCAACATTGTCTCTGTTAAGTTGTGCATATGAGACTAATAATTGTTTGCATAGCTTGAATCGTTTGTAAGATCATTCCCTTTCTTGCAGCAGATATGAAAATTTTGTCTTTTTGATGGAATGAATGTAAAGGCAAATTTTCTTATATTACAAACATGAATTCTCTGTAATGTAGGCAAGGTAGTTACCAAGTATTAAATTTTCATTTTATTATAGCAAGATAGCCATAAATACTCATTAGCTCCTACTCCAGGATCTCAACAGTTACCAGCTTTGCCATACATATAGCCTAGTACTTTTTACCACAAATTGTAATACATATTTCAACAAATATTTCCATAATGCACTGTATGCTATAGGCATAGAAACAGATATTAAAAACTATTTTGTGTAGTATTTTGTAGGTTTTCACAGGAGTTTTGGGAACAGTTTTATTAGCGGATATTTTCTCAATTCTTTTTTTTTTAATATTTAACATGGGAGTTAGTAGGGAGTCCTCTGTATCTCTTTTAGAGGGGCCTGGAAATGAATTAATTCCTATTTCCTTTCTTGCTTGAAAATCTGAATTGTAGCTGCCATCCTTCTGGCCAAAGAAGCCTGGATGGGTCCTCCCTTCTGAGCACATCAATACAACACTTTAATTAGCTGGAAGGTTGCTTATTCCCATATCTTCTGGGATTAAAATCGCTTTCAGTGGAAGAGCTTTAATAATGGCCCTCATTTCATGTTGGTTTATTTGGAGATTTTGTAATTAGTGCTAAGATGTTAAAGCTGTGGATAGAAAATGAGATATTCTAGGGAAAATCTTTTTAATTGTTATTTTTCAATTTGACAATGATAGAATATATTCAGTAATGTTATGTAATGTCATCCTCTGGCACACGCATTGAAAGAAAAGAGGAAAAATATGTTTTGTAGTCAGTGATACTTACTTTCTGTACATTTAATGGTATTCACCCTGCATAATACGCTGCAGAATCTCACTGTGCTCTGTTAGATGACTGATTCTGCTTCTTGCTCTTTGACTTCCTATACTGTATGCGTACCGGAGACGTAGGCTCCTAAGACAGTGGGTTTTCCTGGAAGTAGACAGGTATGGAGCACCCGAAGAAGTGATTGATTTTGCTCGGTTCCATCATGGCTGATTCTGCGCAATAAACTTTTAAAAGATGCTGAAGACTTCTTATTTTGAAATGTAGTACATAATGTAATGCAGCCATTCCTTCTAGTGATTGTTCAAGTTTGCGTGATAAATCATTGCCTTGATGCTGTACGTGCAGTACCTAACAGAGTAGTTACGAACAGAATGTATACTGTTTGTTTCAGTCATGAATTGATATTACATTTAAATATTTGCACTGAAAAACCTGTTATCTCATGTAAGGTACGGTATAGCTTTTCAGATACGAGACGAAAGGTCTATTGTTACAGTCTCAGTGCTACATGTTATTTATTATATGAAGAATATTTTTAGAGTGGTCTTTCTGTCCTGTAGAGCTGTCTTTACATTAAAAAACTCCCCAAACCCTACATACACGGTCGCCGACGTTAGTCATTTTTACAGGGGAGGGAAGGAGGAGGGGAAGATGCAGAAATCCTCCTCCTCTCAGACAGTAGTAACAGTGTGAGGATGCCTTGTCCTCATTTTTTTTTTTACTTCTGAGATTTTATTGCTGGCAGCCAGATGTGCTGAAACTCCTGACGACAGCATCTATTCACTGCGTGTTTTTAATAGGCTTAGAGAAATATGAGTAGAGTACATGAAAGCAGCTCAGCTTCACACTTCAGCTGGGAATGCCCAAAAAGCTTACTGCTGTTTAGAATTCTTGCTACAGTCAGGAGAAAGCTGCACGGGTACTAAATCTTCTACGACTGAATTAGAAGAATAATGACTGTACAATTAACTATCAGCCCCTGCTCATTTAGGCACAGTTTTTACAGAGATCAGGAGAAATATGGAACTTGATTGGCATGTTTGCATTTGATGGTGTGTGCAAAATAGATGACTTTTAAGACAGGTGGTGAAGAAAAATAGAAGGGAAGGAAAGAGAGAAAATGCAATTTGAGACACTGCGCCAGGTCTGCAATTCTGTTTTATCTCATTTTCATGGGGTTTTCTCATCCCCTCCAAATATTTTACAAAATGATCTTTTTGGACAAACGTTGAACAACACTAGGTAAGTAGAAATGAAACATTTTTGCCTTACCATTTCTATGCTTATGCTGATAGTAATCTATTTGCATGTTTTTCAGTGGAGTACTTTCATAATTGCACTCTTAGATATTAATATTTTTATGGTAGCAGTGAGTCTCTTCTGTTGTTGCTTTTCTGTTTTATGTAAGGATTTAAATGAGAACTCAATCTGCAGAAATAAAGCCAGTGAAGACAGAATAAAATATTTAAAATGGTTATGTATCTTTCAAATACATTAGCTACCATTAGAAGCTAGCATTATTAGCTGTAATCCTTAAAGCATATTAAATATTCATAAACAAATTTGTCTGAGAAAATGATTTCTATGTGGATGTGGCAGTGAAAGGATTAAATGCTCAAAGATGTGTCTGTTTAACCATACATAATTTGCTGGAAGATGTAAATTAGTAGTCCTGCATAGCATTTGCAAAACAGGCAGAAAGCAGTTTCTTATTTTTAGAAGACTTAGATTCTGTGTGCGACGCTTTGCAATAATCTTTTTAACTGGCCAAATTATAGCTGATCAGTGGATGCTTTGCAGCAGGTCAGTCAGCTCTGTAGGCTATCCTTTTCTGAATAGCTATTGTTTTGTGGGAATTCGAAACGATAGGGAGAAGTTGATGTTTATTGGTGTGAGATGGTTATTAAATTGGTTTCTTAGGATTTTTTTTTTTGGGGGGGGGTAAACTGAATTAATAATGACTCGTTTTTGTGGCATTATTCATTAAACATAGTCTAATACTGGTCTTTAGAACTTTTTCATACTGCTCTTAAATATTAACAATAAAAATGATTAAGGATTTTATCTAAAAGAGTGTGAGTGCAGATCAGGGACAAAAAGAATCCTGTAGTTTTTTATAAAGATAGTGCACTGATGGAAACATTCTGGAAAAAGGGTGGAAGTAATATTGCAGAGACTATATCCAGCATTTTAATTTTCTTCTCTGTATCTGTGGGAGAAATCCCTTTTAAATGGGACATTATTTCTTAAAGACAATGATATTTGCACTTAATACTTCAGAAAACTGTTATAATTTTACTTCCCAGAACGTTGTGGTAAGGATTCTCTCCCTTACTGCTGGTGTTTCCTTTATAAATATTTGAATATTTATTTAATGTTACTGTGTTCAAGTTTTGATATATAGGTTATGAATTTCTAATTAGGCATGCAAAATGATGGAGGTAGCTTTAGTAATCATAATCACTTTAAGGAATTAAGATTTTTTTTAGATATATATGAAATCTGTAGTCAATGAGATTTTTCTCACATCCCTTTGGTGCACGGTGAAATCTTTGAAGCTCTACAAAATGGAGCAATAATTTATGTATTATCAACTGTGATTGTAAACCCATGCATATTTCCAAGTGCATAGTTTCAGGCCTGCAGCAACCAACAAAGCCCTTAGCAACTGTTCTAATCAGCTACAGACCAAGTCCTGATTCTCCGGATCTGTTTTTGCAGATCAAAGTGCATGCTTTTTGCAGATCAAGGTGCATGCTTTTTGTTAATTTTTTTCACAGATACATGTGCACCGTGCTTTTAGGTGCGTACTTTGCTTGCGAGTCTCTGGCAAACGCTGCATGTGGTATCGGTTTCAAATCAAAAGACATCAGAGAATCATTTCATTGCGTTTGCTGTGCCTGAGATTTAGATTTGTATTTATTCTAGAAGACTGGCAAACAAGAAAGGATTGTTAGGAAACCCAGCCTCCTCCCTAGTATGGGCTATCTTATTTAGGATGAGGATATTTCTATATTTATAAGGAGCAACGTTGTGTTTTTCTAGGTACCCATGCTTTTGGCCCCAAGAAAACATTGTGCAATTTTTCAACAATATGCAGCAGTGATGACGAGAGACTAAGTCATGCTTTCTGTGTCTTCTGAAGTTAAAGTTAGTTGAAAGTTATTTAAGGTTATTGAGTAAAAAGAGCCTTCCTTCTGAATAAGTATTACTATTTAAAACGATCTGGATAAAAGGGCTTTGAAGAAGTCATCTATTGAATAGTCACTAAAAAATCTTGCTGACATTTATTTTGGAGGCTAGTCCTTTTTGTTGTCTTACTGATTAAAAAAAATGTCTTTTATTTTTGCTAATTAAAGTATATTCTAGGTAGATTTTTCACTTAAAGCTTTGCACAATTAATGTAACACACTTGCTAAAAACTAATTGTTCATGCATTAAGAGTTAATGTTTCAGAACTGTGGTAAGGAAAACAAAAATACCTCTAGCATGTAAAAGATTCTGCTTTGATGAGGTATAATGTGGTCTGCCTCTTCGGACTTTGAAGTTAAATATTTTGTCAGACTAAAAAGAGATGATCCTTTTTCTTTTTAAGGTTTTTTTCTTTCTGTTTTTACATCTAAAAAGTAAAAGTCAGAGTCCAGAAAGGTAATGGCTGACATTAAACACAGAATGATTAACTGCTTCTTACACAAAATAATAATGTGAAGAAAACAGGTTAATGCATACTAACAGTACAGTAGATAATGGAATATAAATCAGAAAGTTATAGGGAACTAGGTAATATGCATATAACTGTAACTGAAAATACATTCCTATTAATTTTCACATCATCTGTTCTTGGAGTTCTTCAGTTCTTCTGAAAGTTTAGATACGCTGTGATTTTGTTGCAGGAAAGCCATTTATCTCATCCTTTGTTTTCTGATATTATACCAAACATGAACAGGAGTATACACTAAATTGGTTTATATCATTTCCCATAGAAACCTTAAATGAGTTGGGTTTTTATTTGCGTATTTTGTGCATTGCAGTAGCTGATGTGAGAGGACCCGAATGGTATTAAACTCCTCTTGAGTTAGATTGATTTTACCACTGAAATGGGTTTAGGTATGCTCTGCTAACAGCTTCTGTTGGAGGAATATTGCAGTTCAGTTCTCTCTTTTGCCAGCTACACAGCAACACTTTGCTGTAAGGTGCTATTTTGAGCGTAAAAGGTGGTTAACTGGGCCTTCCTCCGGGTCCTGCACGTCTCTGTCTGACACTACCAACTCCAGCCAGGTGAAGCAGTAAGAGCTACGGCTTCCCCTCAAAACTGTGTTTCACCCACGCTGGGGACTGTAGTGCTATTTCCTGTGTAATAGGTTGCTTTCTGTTGAAAAATGATTAGAATTACCTCATGTCAGGAAGTCACAAGAATCATTTTGCATCCTTAGCATTTGGTAAATAGCTAGTTTGTGGAATAAATTCTCCATGTGTATGGGAGAAGAAAGTATTGGGAAAGAAATTGGGAGACCTTTTCTGAAAACACACTAAGCTCTTACATTACACCCAAATTTCAAAGCAGCATCTAAAGGACCTTCAGTTTTTTTGCACTCTAAAATTTTTTTGATGACTTTCAGTGACATACTTTTAATTCAAATGACTGAAGACAATGAAATAAAGTTTTTAAATGTCTTTAAAAACCTTTAGTTATCAGATAAGCTGGATTTTCTGATTGCCATTCTTCACTGAGAGTTTAGTGTACAGATACTGTGCTGTCAGATGCTCTATTCGTAGCAGCATGCTTTGCGAAGTCACAGTTGCTTTGGGCAACATTCAGATTAACACATCACTGCATAATGGCGAGTATCCTTTGTGACTAAAATTGATACAAACTGTACAGAACAGTATCAGGCCAATTTTGCCATTGCAGTATATATTAACAGCTTTTCTCTGAGAATGGAAAGCCATGGATGTACCTAAGCCCAGTTTCTCCCACGACACGTTGTTACTTCTTTGTTACAGCTATGCGAAAGTGAATTTGTTGTCGAGATCGGCCACACAGGGGCATAAGATAACTAATATACTGGGCCTCAAAATAGTACAGAGGCTGCTCGCAAATTCTATGTACAGCAGAGACTTAGGAATGGTCTGTTTTAAAATTGGGCACACTTAGTTCAAAAAAGTAAACTGTATTTTCTTTTATTAAATTAAACCCCAATATTTTGAAAGATTCTTAAGAGTTTTCACTTTTTCAATCCCTTGGTAAGCATCTTTTACATAAATACATTGATTTTCAAAAGGTTACTAAAATACCTAATAAATTAGCCTGTTTGTGAAACCAGATGTTTACACAGAAAATATCATTTTAGCAGAAGCATATGATTTATTTTCATGATTTAATTTTCTGTTTTGTTTCCTAAATATACCTATGAGCTATTTACTAATGCTCCATTTTATAATGAAGCCATCACATGATGTCAAGAATTACTGGCACACACAATTGTTATTTGTCATGGTGCAAGTAATGATTACTTTGACATTGAAGGAAAAAGATCATTTTCTCTTCCTTGTTGGGAAACAATTTTGTCGAGATATTTCTCTAGAATAGATTTGAGGGCTTTTTCTGACTCTGTATCAGTTCAACAAAGCAAGCTCTAATTCTGAGAGCATATTGCATTTTCAAATACTATTAGTTGAAGTGCCAAGAATGAAAGCACGCTGATGGCGTTAGAACTGAGAGTGTATGGTCCATATTCTGACATAAAATAGTGAATAATAACTGAAACTGCCTCTCCTCACTTTCAAAAACCAGCCTATGACTACCTTTAAAAATTTAGTTTGTTGGGATTTTCACATCTGCTCCCTTTTTTACCTCCAAACTGGATCCATATAATCCTGTTTTAAATAGTTTCCTCAAATTTGCAGCTGATGTTCTTTCTCAACTGAAATACCATGTAATGTTGGAAAAAAATCCAGAACTTTTGTTTGTATTCCTACTGTGAATTTTTTTCCTTAATGACTTAAGGCATAGCAAAGCTATTTCTTCCCCCGGTTCTCAACTGTTTGTGTCTTGCATCAGACACAATCAGAATTCCAAAACTAAGCTAACACCAGCCCTAGATGTTTATATTACTTCAGAGAGGTTATCCATGTCAAATGATCCTCTATATTTTTTCTTCCTAAAATTAGAAGCATAAGCCATATTCAGATGAATCCCTGCGTGCATATGTGTGTGTGTGTGTATACATATATATATATATAAACTTCTGTAAACATGAGGGGAAGACTGGTTGGGACAGCAAGTTGTATATAAAAGGCAGAGACCCTTACATCTGTGTGTTTGGTCTTTTTTGCACCTTTGCCATGTGTCCCTCTTATAGAGCACTCTATGTCCTCTTTGAGCTGCAAATAAGTACGTCTAACACCATCCGTCTTTTGCCCCTTGATTTGCTGCTGTGGGAGAAAGTGGGCCAAGTAGAATGAGTTTTTAAATCTTCTCCTCATCTTTTTATTTCCCTTGGAGGAAGCAACTGAACGTACTAACTTGCCCCAGAGATATTTCTTTCTGAGAAGAAGAGTTCTGTGTTCCATCCTGTCTTGGCAGCTGTTGGGTTTTGGGTTTGTTTTTTAAATCCCTATTTCTAGGAAAAAACCATCCCTGTAACATCCTGTTACAGATATTTTCAGAGAGAGAAAAGTAAGAGATTTCCTTACAGAACCATTTCTCTTCCCATCTCTTCCAGCTCTGGAGAGAGATACCTTCTGTTACTTCCACCTCAGTTGCTACAGATTTAATAAGGTGACATATGCTTCCTCCATGAATCTCACAGAGCTGTGGATATTTGCAGCCATAACAGGTTTCTTTCTATTCTCATTGTGCATCAGCTGCTGTTATCTGATGATGGTAATAAAATCCTAGCTGGCATATGATCTTAACTTCCCACCAGGAAGAAAAAAGAGGATGGGTCAGAGGTGGATAATTTATCTCGATTCAGATAGTATGTTAAATGGACAAATTTAAATCATCCTAAATTTGGAAATGATTAAACATGCCTTATAACTTGATTTTGTTTTTCCTCACTTGGGTGAGAGCAACAGAAATCTAAGCTATATTTGAGTTACCAAATACAACATTTTTTGATCGGAACATATAAAAAGAATTGCTTTCCATTCTTGAATAGCTCAGATAATTCCTGCCATTCCTCAGAACATCCACATAAGATGCGGGTATTAACTTATCTTTCTGGGAGAAGAAAATGCACAGGCCATGATATTAAAAAATGATTAGTGATTTTGTGTACTCAACTTGAAATATTTTGAAGAGATGTGTTCAATGACAAGAGCCCAGTGGTTTATGAAAACTGCATGTTCCAACACGGACATTCAGAAATCAAAGTTGCTAGTTGTGACCCTTGATTAGGTAGCAGATGCATTTGGGGATAAATTGAGCTACGATGAGTGAAACAATAACTAGCCCCAGCTATACGTTTTACCCTCTTCAGGGTGCTGTGACTCCAGTAAAACTAGCATGAATGCTATGTGAATCTGCTCCACGGTGCCCCAGTTTAGAGTTTGGTATACTGGTATGAGGCAAAGCCAATACGCCAGACCATTTGCTGTAGCTGGTCTGACACATATTGACAAATATTTCAGTTTTTCCACCTGTATGGCCAAAAACTCCTGGTGAGAGTCTTCGCCAGTCCTGCTTTGCTCAGTACCGAGTATGCAAAAAATGGTTAATAGCACTCATGTAGTCCCTCATCTTGTTTTCGCTCCTTTCTTTATTCTTCTAGCTCTTTTCCTTTTGGGTCAGTAAGTTAAATCACACATGCGTTTATGGCACGATGTGCCTACTAACAGCACTCTTCATTTACCAGGTCAGTAACAGTAACTATAATACCTTGTAGAAACGTGGGGCTTCGAAGAACAAAGCTTTCCTTATCCAAACTGAGATATGTCTTTGCATTCCTTGACAGAGAAGTTTTGCCAGCTCTTCCTGCCACCATTACTGCCTCAGAGGCAGTGGAATGGAGGAAGACCACTTCTGTTGGTGTGGGCCATGCTGTTTCTTGATGGGTTTTTCTTCTCTGTTTGATCATCTCGGCATAGTGTGATTCTGGGTAGGGAGAGAATTAGAAGCGAAAACAAACCTGTTTAAACCTCTGCTCTTACGACTTACAGGTGGACAGAATAGCACAAATAAAATTGGGGAGTTTGCGTAGGTCTCGTTAAACTGGGGAGGATGGAAGAGAACAGTATTGCAGCTCACTTTGCACTGTAAAGGTAGGATGAAAGTTTGCCCATAGAAAACACTATGTTTCGAAACAGTTCAAGAAAGATTGGTGTCTGGGCCTCAGGTGATGTATAAGGTTCTGAGGAAAAGAATAAAAAAAATAATATTGGCCCCTGAAAAACTGTGAAATGCGAGATGAATATTGGAGGTGACAGTATCATTTTAGCTTTGCCCTGAGATAAGAGGTTTGAAGAAGAAGTTGGAAGTATTTCAAGTCCTTGGCTTCACTTCGGCACGTGCTTTGCAATGGGGAGGAAAAGGCAGCTTTCTGTGCTTTCTGGTAGCTGCTTTTTGGGGTCTGCTTTTTTTTTTTTTTTTTTTTTCCTCTCCTTAACCTGACAAGAAATAACTATGAGAATGAGAAATGAAATAAAAATGTTGTGTATTGGAGAATTTTGTCCCAAATTTGTCTAAGTATGACAGGGATTACAGATTGAATTGCCGAAACATAACTTTTATTGGTTTTAGAATAAGAATTGAGTTGGATTTATCATACAGAAGTCAGAGTGAATTTGCATGGTGTCTTTATTTAGAAGAATGAAATATGTCTTGATTAATACACTTTATCCTCCCTGCAGTTTTGGACTTATCTTTCTGATTGAAATATACTTCCAAATTCCCATCTTCTGGTATTTCAGATAATTTTTTATCATGAAACTTCATCAATATTTTCAATAAAATAGTTTTTTAGTCCATGTCTCTTAGATAATAATAGCCATATATATTACAATATGAAAAATAACCTTGTTAAAAGGTGCAGAAAATTAAGTTGACAAGCAAGGTAATGCAGTTATGATAATTGCATTGAAATAGTTATTGTTTTTAACCTATAAAATCATACATAAAGTCACAGAGAAATATTCCAACACAAATAAGTTTACTATGTAAAATCCCACCAAAGATGGGACTTTTTGGCATGTATTATGTACATATATTTGTAAGTAAATAATAACTCACTTCATTATTAAATAAGTAGTAGAATAACGAAATGAGAATATTTGTTGCATATTTTAGCATTTTTTCTTTACATTCAAAATATTAAAGTGACTTAAGATGATGAATAAAATGTTACTTAAAGATGGAACCTCAGAATTTCAAGACTTTACACTCATCTCTAGTCCTACAAAATTTATTTGCAAGTATAGATATACAAACATAATTAAAAAAAAATCTAGGATAACATTAAAAACCTTGGCTGAAACAGCAAGCATAAAATCTCTCCTCCCTTCTTACCCTGTCCTCTTCTATATACCAATTTTTCTCTTTACATTTCTTGATTTTCCTAGTTTTATTTTTTTGTTGTTGTTGCTCCTGTGCCTTCAGATTGCTCTCAAAGCAAGTGCATTTTGCATGGATATGAGGACCCCAGGGGTAGTCAGCATTTCAGTCACTTGAGGACTTCTGTTTTTCACTGCTAATTGTGGCATTGTTCTGCTGTAAAATTACAAGAAAAATGTGAGTTTTAGAGAAAACCCAAATTTTATAGCTCTTCTGTATCACACTGACTCTAACACTGATCATTATTCAAATAACCAATAGTAAAAGCTTTTAAGTAAGTGCCCTGTTTTCAAGAACTCTTCCAGTAGAACCTGCTTCATCTAACTGTCATGCTTTTGGACATTTTGGAAAGGTGTCAGGGAAGATAGAAAAGATTACGATATTAAAACCACAGCAATTCAAATTATGTGCACAAAATCTTGCTTGTGCTTAGCATGGATCTTTAAATTGTGCTCATTTGTAGGACACAGCATAATCAGAGTGCATAAGAAGTACCTGTAACAGTAATTAAAATCTCTTATTTTAGAATAAAGCATGAGAAGAAGGTACAAGTGTTGTTCCGTCAAAGAACTGAGGGGTGCAGGAATTTGATTTCTACACCTGCCACTGTCAACATCTCCTTTGTAGTGCCAGGAAAATCATGTAAACTTCACTGCTGGAGTTTTCTGGGATAAATTTCATATTTAATACTTCATGGGAGCCTCTGAAGTTTCATTTATAAATATTTGCAAAAGTCTTCATGATCCTGGGTTTGTAAGTATATGCTAGTGACAGATCAAATTAAATTCGCATTCTATTTTCTGGGAATTTAGGTTCATCTTTAGATTTTGGGCCATGTGGGAGATTAACTTAAATATCTTAGAGATACTCAAGGATTTTGCGCCATACCCTTCACTTGCACCAAGGATGCCCTCTGTCATACCAGCTGCAAATTACATCATGTTACTAACTACATTATTTCCTTACATACTGTCAGCTACACAGCTGATGTGTCCTCACTACAGTGATTTTTTTAATCTTGAGATAGGTCTTTCAGAAGTTTTTCTCATTAATTTGAGAATTGAACATATGTTCTCAATTCTCTATTCAAATACAAATAAAGCAAATGTATTTGTATTTGCAAAGAAATTCTTAAGAAGCGTGAGGATGTTGTGCATGTTTGATGATATTTGCCAAGTGTAACGGAGACACTAAAAAATTGGGTAACTGCACAAGATCGAGACTATGCTCACAAGATTGCCCTAGTGTACAGAAATACCTTGTTCTCCTGTCAAGCACAGAAAAAAAACCCCATTAATTTGCAGGGGATGTTGTGTGGCAACTAATGCAAAGGGATCTTTACTGAATTCTGGCCTGTTGATGTAATCCACTATGAATAAGTCTGTATTTCAGAGTTCACAGCTAAATATAGAAATAAACACAGCTGAGAAATTTGAACATTTCCTACTTACCTTTAGCTGGGAAACCTTTTGAATAATCACTGGTGTCTAAACGCTGTCTCAATAATCACTTTTCTGCTGAAGTTATGCAAGGTACATTAATCAGTATTTCATTGTGATCGCATGTGGATGATATCTGAACTGTTCTTGTGTCATATAGAAAAAACTCTTTTGCGTATATTTACCTTTGATTGCAGAAAGTGGATATTGAAACAACAGTTTAGCTCAGATTGAGAACTAATCTCACATCTACTGCTGCTTCAGCTGAAGTGAGATGAGCTAACGAAAAAGCAAAAAGAAAGAAAAACACATTTTTAACAGGTCTTTGGCAATACATCAGCTTTACTGGAATTCTGGGAGTTTCGTTATAACAATTTCAAAGTTAGAGTGATGCGTTAGTGATGTGATATGGTTTTGTTTCCAGAAAATAATGCTAACTCACTGTAATTGCCATGAAAATGTGTGGAAAAAGTACACTGAAATCTAAGGAGTGCAACGGTGTGGAGATAAGATAGGAAACTGAGTTTATCATATAGACCTATTCACTGAGTTGCAGTGTGTTATTTCTCTCTCTTGCCTATCTGTATTTTTTCCTTCTTTTGCTTCAGTTCTCTCCTCTGACCAGAAAATGCTTCAAAATAATAGAATATCCTCATTAAATCATGTGTCATGCATCCTTCATGTACTGCAAACTTTAAACTATGGCAATAGAGTGGAATATTTCATTATCTCCATATACCTAAATAACACAATTCAGAAACTTTCATTTCTTTCCTGGTTACTTTATATGAGGATGAATCTCATTCTATTGCATAAGAAAATGCACTTCATTCCAAGTTCAGCATCTTTCTCTGCTCATGTCACTAGCTAAAACCAAATAACTTGTCTTTGTTTCAGTTTTTCAAATGATTGTGCACTAATGACCGTTGGTGGCTCTTTTTATTTTCCAGAAAAGAATGTGTGACTTTAATTATATAATTACAACCAAGCGAAGGTAACATGTTCTCAGGCCAATATATTAATTTGAGATTTTTATCAGCACTGTGCTGGATTAGTCTACTTACTGAGCAGATCTAAAGAGAAATTTTATTTTCTATTATTTTGACAAGGTTTGTACTTAATCACTTCTTTGCATCGTATTTTTAGAATGTGCTTTAGCAAAGACTGAAGTGGTTACACTGAAAAAAATATAAGAAAATGCTACAATGATTAATTTTAATGCACTTTATACTGATTGCAAATTGACTAACGCCAGCATGAAAGCGATACAGTCATAGTAGAGACCTTTGCATATAGACCATATACCGGGACTTTGGCTGTACTCAAAACATGTCGGGAAGTCCAGTTTAGAAGCATTACTGAACTGGAAGAAGAGGTTTATGAGAGCAGCTGTGAGGACGGATACTATCAATATCACAGCAGAAGTCTGTATGAACTCTGCGGTGAAAGCATCGCCTCCATTTCACCTGATCATATTTTCTGTCTATGATATACTTTGCGCTGATTAGCTGCACTTTCAGCTGCAGGGCTGCTGCATTTTATTCATGGTATATAATCATGTATAATAAATAAGGCAGTTTGAGTACTTAACTAGGAATGATACTACATTTATACAGGTATGCATGTATTATCAGGGATTAATTATGTTTCCATAGTTAATGTTAAAACTTTTTTTTTTCTTCCTTTGAAGCAGCAAATTTAACTTTTTTTGCTTGTATGAAGGAAAACAAAAATCTCAGGTATTCCCAGCATTCCAGCATTCTCTCAGGAAAGCTAGATGTGTCTGAGTATCTTGAAGCATCTCTAATCCTGTAAAGTAATATTTTAAATATGTACATATTGAATCTTATTTTTTTCCAACTCTGTACAGACAGTACAAAGAATAAGGTACTAGTATAGCCTTTTTCAGTTGCTTCGTATCATATGATCTACTAACTAAAAAAGACTAAAACTGGCTAACTAAAGATTGCTTTTCATGAATGGTTATTGATCTCGATTAGTCAATAGAGATTATTTTTACTCTGGTGGTTTAATCATTTTCTTATATATACAGAAATAATGTTTTTTTTTAAAAGAGGATTACAATATCTACTGTTGTCCTCAGTAAATCTAATACAATAAAATACGTATAAAATTTGCCATGAAAAGCTCTTACAGTATTTTTCCCAAACATCATTACATTCCTTCTCTAAACCATCTTTCTATATGTTCATGAGAATTTTGGTTTCTAGTGAAGTAGTTGGAAAAAAGAACTTTATATTGAAACTCTTAGTGATGATCATCTGTTTATTATATGTTGCTCAGGAACTGAGATTGAGATAATATAGACTTTCAGAAAATAGCAGTGAACTTTAGATAAACATCATTTGTAGAATGGAAATTTAATATTTTCCATATAAAGCCCACAGGTGTCTGTTGGGGCTGACCATGACTGGAGGTTTATCACTTTAAATTAAAAGTTTTGAACACCATCTTAGGTTTTAAGTGTATTTCTAACTATTACATACAAAGTGGAACATGCTGTCCTGAAGAACTCTGAGACACTGACACTGGGATCACTGTGCATAATTCTGGACATATATTTTTAGCAAATCTAGATTTCGGAAAAGCAATAAAAGGAGGTAAAAAAAAAATCCAGAAAAGAGTAGTGAAGAGAAATGGAAATATGTCCAGGTTGGTTTAGTTAGAGTTGAAAGGAGACAGCAAGAAGGAGAGAGATTTATTTATCAGATTTAAAAAAAAATCCTGAAGTGTGATGTAATCAATAGAAGGTTTTGACTGAATGCCTATTCAAATTTCTTAATCTACCACCTTAGAGAACGAATCACATAGAAAATGGTATAAGCCTTAAAAAATTAAAAACTTCTGAAATTAGATTGAGAAAACTCTAGAAAATGTACTGTGGGGAAATATCCTTCATTGTCATGGAAACAAACTAGATGATCTAATAAATATTTTCCATATCTAGCTATGTTCTATTTCTGCCATTTATTTTCAGGTGAAGTTAGAAAAGAAAGCATTTTTTATTATTTTTACTGTCTGGCAATACAGTATAGTATACTTACAGCTGAGATTTCAGTACTTTCTCTGGAAGTTTATCCTTCATGAAGACTAGTATGAATTATTATTGACAGTACATGAATGCCTAATTAAAACACATGAACTAAATAGTGTTATCAGCCAAGCAAATACTACTGCTACTATCCCTGTTGTTTTCTGCATCATGCAAGCATCACTTCTGTGATATTCTTCTAATTCTACAGTCTTTCAGTCCAATGCAAGGCAAATCATAGAACTGAGACTAAACTGAAATAATTTTATTTATCCTTTTTCTGAATTATTCCTTTGACAGGAAAGACCTTGTTTCCAGAAAAATATTTGGACTGTGTTTATGTGTTACCTTTTACACAAGTTTTTACAGAGTAAATTATTTGCTCAGAAGATTCTCTAAAGAATAATCTTACAGATAAAATACATGCTTCTTCCCACAAGGTTAAAAACTAATTTGACCTAGCATCAATCTAACAGCCCTTTTTCCAAAGAGGTAACTGTCACTGATCACGTGAGAAGTTCGTAGTTAAAACATCATTAGAAGTTGTGCTTGCTTAAATTCCAATTCTATATTTAGTCTTTCTTTACAAGACTTAATTCAGAAGTCAAGTATCTATATAAAGAAATAGCAAAAAAACCCAGGGACAGAATGTATAGATTCTGAAGGCATTTTTAATGCTTGCTGCATTTATCTGCAGTTTCTAAGTTTTCAGCAGAAAGGTTTTACCCTTTGCCTTGCTAAAATAGTTTTCGGTTATATAAACTTTTTGAGTCAGACAGTATATTTACAAACACATGAAATGGAGCTTGTATGAAAAGTTCATAATCTAGAAGGAATATTTCAAAAGCTAACCCTGAGCTTAAGAGGCTGCTGTGAGGCACCAAGACCGTTGCAGGCTGCGGAAGGAAATGAGACCTTTGCCCAGCTCTGTCTCGCCTAACTTCAGATGCTGCTCCAAGCGCCATCGGCTTCCCGCGATAGCAGTGGAGAGACACAGATATTTTAGAGCTGAAACGAGCTGACGTGTTTTAGGCAGCTACATGAATTTAAGTGTATTGCTGCCCAGGAAAGGCGAGGTAGTAATAGCTTCATCTTTTTGGGGAGCTAGCATTTACAGAGGGATGTGAGTGCAAAGGCTGCCATTGTTACCATTCCCTGAAAATTTCCTTGCTGCCTAGGTCCTGCCTTAATGTCCCTGGCTCACATTGCATGTCTAACATTTTACATGCTGAAGATAATTAACCAGTTAATGGTAATTATAAGGGAACTCAGAGTATTAGGAGAAAAGGAGTGTGAGGCAAATATTAATCACCTCATATTAATATGACTATTAGATGCACCCAGATTTTGAATCAGTTGTCTAAATGAGGTCGGTGTATCCTTGTTACAGTGATTTGAGTGGTTATTTTGGCATTAGAATGTGTGGAAACATGTAGTGATGATATAACTTCTAAAGAAAACAAAAGTTGCTAAAGACTAAATATTTGTTTATAACATTAAAAATTTATTTATTTTTCATTAGGCAAAGGAAGTTCCTTCTACTTAGATTGCAAGAACATTCATATATAGAAAAAAAAAATAATTTCTCAAATAGTGTGAGAGAGAAATGCTACCCTTTTCTTTCCCTTAGTAGTTGAGAAGTAAAGTCTATATTAAAAAAAAAGGTCTTATTTTTTCATCTAGCCACTATGGTTGTTGATAGGAGGAACAGTGCTGCTTAGAGAATTAACACAAAAATATTATGTAAAAATTAAATGAATTAAGTAATAAAAGATTAATGAAATTCAAGTTACCACAGCCTGAGTCTATGAAAACTAAAACTTTGATTGAGGCTACTAAAATAAATCTACTGAAATAAAAAATAACCAACCCACTTTGAACCCTCTTTTAAGTGGGGGTCCAAGCCTGCAGCAATATTTGCCTATTCTGGTATGCTTTGACAACAGTGGAACTTTTCAGGATGTGAATTTGTCAGACGATTCACTACAACCACAATTTAACGTGGTTCGCCAAAAATGGGCTTTATACTGTATCATTTACCATAGAAGCAGCTTATTTCCAACTATACTAATTATCAACAGACTGTTCTCAGGCTTAGAATTATTTTTTCAAATGCCTTCACTGTTTAGTTTAACACCACTCGAGTTCCTGCATTTTACAAAGATAGTATGATTTCTAAACTGAGGAGAAAATATCAAATATAATCTTACACGAAAAAATTCTCAGAAAATATTGCAGTCACATAAAAAATCATCATACTCCCAAAGAGGCTACATTTTAAAAGGATGTATTTCAATGTATTTAAATTGCACTTAAATCTCTTCTACATTTGTGTTAGTCTAATAACTACAGTGCTGCCTACCTTTTCTTCCCTTATGGCTGTCAACAGCAGCTGTTGCAGCCAAACCACTGAAATGAAAAAGAATCAGCACAGAATATACCCACATTTTCTAGAATATTCATTTAGGCTCTGTGTGCCAAAAGAAAAATAAGAATATTAATTCATCAAAAGTAATAAGCAATGCTTGTGAGAGATTTATTTATCTAAGAAGATGGTTACGTTGATTCTGATTGTGTTTAAAGAATAGCCACAGGAGAAAAATTTAATATAAATGTTTAAAATTAAAATTAGATTTATCATTAGCTAGTTATTTCTGTTCTGATTTTGTGTCATCTTCTGCTACAGTCTCCAGAACTTTCTCATTTTATAATAATTTTTTTTAAAGTAGAAACCACATAAAATTTAATTGAATAACTGAAATACTGTACAGTGACAATCATAATTAATTGATTCAAGTTAAAAACATACTTTGCCAAGTGCTTCAGGACACATATCCAACTGCACTGTCAGACCGACTAGTTCCAGATAAGTTTTCTGTTCAGTCATCCAGAGATGCAATGTTAGACTATAAATTATTGTAAAAATCCACTAAGGATATTTTTCAGTGTGTGTGTATATATATATACACACACAAAAACACACACACACACATTTTAAAATACATTTAATAATTAACACAAATTTATGACTGTCCTAAAGAAGAATTACTCTTTTTATTTTCTTACATTTTGAAAAATAATTCTGCCTGCATGTTTTAAATTAAACAGTTCATAGAAATCTGTGGATGAGTATTTAGGTAGCTGATAGATCACGGACACCCACACTTTAATGACTAAATTTACATACTGCTTGCAGTTCTGAGGAGATCCTACCAGTTTTGCGGATCTGAACGTCCTGTCACCTAACAAACATACAGAACTGCATGGGATTCCCAAGTGAGGCACCCTTTGGTGCGGTAGGCGTGCTCAGAGACACACAAGACAAGCAGAGAGCCCTGAGGCCATCACAAGACACACTGACTGTGGACACGCTCACTTAGAAAGAAATTGGAGAAAATAAAGGAATCTATAAAGATTAATTGAAAGTGTATATAATTAATACTTTATCCATTATTTCATTTTACTTGATACAATAATACTTGATACAAAATAATTTACTTCATTTTACAAGATACAATAATACAAAACATGCCAGGTCTCTACTGATGGAGAGATTGAAGGAAGAAATGGAAAAAAAAATATTTATATAGTACAGAGATAAGTATTGTCCAGCTTTTTGACCAAGTGGGCTGAATGTTGTGTCTTAAAAATGTCAACAGATCAGAGTCTTAAGTTGAGGGCAATTTGTTCTATTCACTCTTGCTTCCTGTCTGCTCTTCAAAGGAGCTCAGAGGAATCCTGAACTACCAGTGGAGTCTTCTTCTAAGGATTCTCAGTTAGTGATGTTACCAGGGAAGTTTAAATATACCTGTTAATCTACGATACCAATATTTTCTCTGTTACCAGCATCTTTTTTCCTGATTTTCAGCTGTAGATGGTAGTGTGGTAAGTTAAGGCTCTGGCAAGAGATACTGAAAATTATGGAGTTATCTTGCTTCTGTTTTCCTCTGCTTAGTGAGTTAGCAGCCACGGCCAGCGGGGATGGTGGGATGGAGGAATGAATATTGGTCAGAGTGTTTTGACATCCCATAGCATGAGATTGGTCTTGAAACCCTGAAAAGCAGGGGATTTGTCAGGGACAGCACGAGAGAAGCAGAACGGATTCAAATACTTTCATTTAAAGGAAATTATGTATCTGAAATGCATGTTCAGACTGTCATCAAACATATTTTGGGGTTTTGATGCAGTAATCTTTGAGGTTTTTCTGTACTCCAGAAGTAGCGCAGAGGGACATGCTGTTATTATCAGTTCCAAATTAGTTAACCATTTGTCCATAGATTACAGGTGACAAGGTAAGCACTGGCAACGACAAAGACATATCATGCAAACTTTTCCTTTTATTTAAAAACATATATGTCCTCTATTTTCACTATTAGGAGGTTAATTTTTAGATTAGAAAGAAACTATGTCTTGACATCTTGTCTAAACCTGTCTGAAGATTTAACTGTAAACAGAAGTGAAAAATTTCCATGCAACTCTCTATTTTAAATTATTTATGGCCCAGTGTAAAACTTATTTTACTATTACTTTGTCATCCATAAACAGATTATTAATTAGTTAATACATAACTAGATTATTATTGTATAAACTCGCAGAGCACTGCTATATTTATTGTAGTCTCGTACAGTACTGTAGCTTGAGGTGATCAAACCCTGGCAGAAATAACTGCTTACAAGTCGTGGAGGAGAATAATAAGGTAGATCTTCTTCCCACACAGTATACTGTGGGAAGTGGTTAAATGGTGTCCAGCTGGCCTCAGAAAAGTGCAGTCAGTATAGCCAACCTGATGGATGGGAATGGATGGGTTAATGAAAGGGGATGAAAGAGGCAGGGAAGAATCAGCCTCTTCCCTGTGGCTTTGGCTTCGGAAGAACCCTGTCTGTGGATATCGTAAGTGACATGCAAAAAATCTGTCACCTTCTCAGCAGTGTGTGGCTTATTATGGCTCATTATTATGGGTATTGTGTTATGTTATTATGGTTATTGTGATTAAATCTTATACGTGAGAAAAAGGAAAGAATGGAGAAGGCTCAAGCAGGACTGGAGGTGAGGTATAGTTTGGAGCAAGAACAAGAGTATCTGAAAAACTGAATGGACTGCTAACATTTAATGAACTGCTCATGTGAGTGTTGCAATCCCAAAGTTGACTCATGATAGAGATAAAATTGTGGGACAATTTGTTGTGTAGAAAAGTAATAAAGAGAAAGAGTTTCAAATGGGTGAATTCCTAATGGCTTGACAAGTCAGTACCTTTTTTTTTTGTTGACTGTAGGCTTGTCTTTCATGACTTAGTCTTTCATTCAGACAAAATTCTGTCTTTCAGAGAGGTGTGAACATAAATCAAGTATGACCAGATTTGCCTGTGTGGGAGATAAGTGTGAAAAACATGAGTAAGATCATTAACTGTATCCAATTTTAGGTTCAGGTCTTCCAAAGGGATTTTCACTCCTGGGAAGAGCTTAAG
This sequence comes from Balearica regulorum gibbericeps, assembly GCF_011004875.1. NCBI lineage: Eukaryota > Metazoa > Chordata > Aves > Gruiformes > Gruidae > Balearica > Balearica regulorum. The sequence goes on along the minus strand of NC_046185.1, from coordinate 22,275,769 downwards.
AAAGCCCTGCAGGGGGACTTCAAAGTCTGGAAAACCTGCCTTAAAGTTTAAGAGGCTAAAGATGTAGTATATTTAAAGAAGTTTACTTGATAATGGTTGGTAGGTGCCTGCTCCCTGAAAAGTTTTCTTAGGTCCAACAAAAGCCATTAGCTGAAAGGAAAGCAACATCTCAGACTAGAAAAGGGTAGAAATTTTTATCCTAGAATTGGGGGACTTTACATCAAAAGACTCTAAATCACAATTGAATGTTTTCTCAGAAGCATATTTTTCAACTCAGATGCAATTTATGTTCTTGATATAAGAAATTGTCTCGTCTTTGTAATCTGGGAGACCATATGGGTTGATAAGAATAATTCTTTTAGAATTTAATTTATGAACTAACTAAAAGCCAAGTGGAGGAAAAAAAATCTATAAAGCAAGCTATATCCTCAAAGATTTGAGACAAAGGGAGATAAGGAAGATTGTAGTAAAAGTAAGTCCAGGTGGAGATAAAACTGTGTTATATAGGAAGAAAGTGGAAATGTGCGCAGAAGTAATGTGGTCTGCTTATGGACACACAGCAGGTCAAAGCTGTCAATATATCAAGCATCAGGGTCATTTGATAGATCTTTTTCCCCAGATATTCCCACATTTAATGGTCTTTATGTTTAGTTCTTGTGGACATAATATTCTTCCAATTGTATTGTTTTATCTATACAGAACAACTGATACGTATTTATCAAAAATAACATGAAAAAGCGGAAATATTAATTGGGCACAAGCAGGTGAACATTATTCCATTTTTGAAGGAAGCTTTCTGAATTAATTTTAACCATCATCTTGCTAATGAAATATTATACACAATGATATTATTTAATTTTTTTTCCTAAGACATTTGGTTTGTGTTATGTTCTTCTTTACCAATGAAGCAGATTACTGAGTTTCAGAAATTTTTTCCTTTCTTTTGACATCGATTAGTAATGCATTTTGCAGCTGCAGTCAATCAAGAAGAGATATTTTAATTCAAGCAATTTTTCCATAGCAAGCATTCCAAGTAATACTGATTTTAGCATTAATTTTGTTTTAAAACAAGCCTCAAAGTCTTAGCTATCTTACCTGAGAATGTAATTTTAAATCTAGTTTATTACTTGAATATGTACTGCTCTATGGTTTTTTCATATGCATTGCATGCCTTATGTTCAATTGTAGCAGTCCAAATGAGTGGAGGGTGGATATGACTTCTGTGCATTTTAAGAAGCTTGCCCAGATGGTGGGTATTGCTGAGTCACCGCTCCAGCCACAGGTAGCTGTTTTCTATGGCCCTCATAAAAATATTTATGATGATTCTCATCAATTTATCTGTATGCTCTTCAATTCATCTCATAAATACTGAGACTAAATGGACTCATGGCTTAAATTATATATATTGTTCAGAAAATATTAATATTTCAATCAATCGTTTTCATTACAATCCAATGTAATCTTTCAAAATCATTCCAATTCTACAAGCGGTGTTAAAGGAGCAGACCTCATCATTAGTTCCCATTGCCATGTATTAGATCTTACTCTTTTTCCTAAATTGAGAAGATATGGCTTACCTGTTTTTTCCTAGCTGTTAAGATTATATTCAGCTGTGCTGCAACATAATTTCTGAAGTTATCCCTTTCCTTTAGTCGTTCAGACAGTGTCATCCTGACAAGGTCATGCTTACTTGGGATATATGTAAATATCAATGTGTTAGTAACTATTGGCACAACACCCCCAGTGCTTCGGGATCTTGAAAATCACTGTTAACACACCACCTTGCTCTTTGTGTAGCCCTTTTAAATCTACTGGGTAGAAACTTATAAACTGCTTATCCTTTAAAAATGTCAACCAAGCATCACTAAAATTAGAGATTTCCTTAGCTACTGATGGAATGGGAAATATTTATGACCATCACCACCTAATATCAATATATCATCTGGCTTCCTTCCAAACCAGGAGAGCAATACTTACTGAGCATTTCTGTCTGACAACTGAAAATTTTCCATTTCATAACAGACTCATATAATTGTTAGAATTCTTGTGCTCTTAAAATACTTGCAGAAATACTTCATACATTTTTTGTTCTCATCTCATCTGACAAGGGATTTTCCTTATATATTTTTGGTTGCATTACTAGATTTCTGTTAACTTCTAGCTTTATGTTAATTATTCTCAGCTTCCTCTCTTTTCCACTTGTTAAATTTGTGTACCTGCTTTCACTTACTGCTGAAGTAAAGAACAGCTACTAAAATGTGCTGAAGAGTACTGAATCAGAATTTCCACTTTTCAGTTCACATTTTTTTCCCTCATTTGATTTGGATCCTGGTTTTGAATTGTTTTCAGCTTTGAGGCACAGATTACTTTAAAACCTCTTGCATGTATATTACAGGCTTGGACTTGACTGTGAATCATATAACAAATACAAGGTAATTGTGATCATTTGTACCTAGTATGGTACTAAGTTTTAGTTCCAGCTCCTCATCCTCTCAGGACAATGTCTGGAAAGGTTGTCTTGTGCTGATAATTTTTTTATTATTATTTTATTTTAGTTTTTCACTATTGACAGCTACCTTTCTAAAAAATTCTGGGGACATTTTGGCATTCATAGCCTGAGACTTCCAGTGTGGCATATGTGCTTATATTGATGTTTCCCCATTATGAAAAAGCTTTTCATTTGTTACCCTATAGATGAGTCTTAATGAATTTGTAATTTACTTAGCTAATGTGACTAGGTGCTTTGTAGCTAGTCTGAAGCTCGACAACCATAATCTGGAAGTGGTACAGCTGATTGATCCCTGTCACATGACACAAAGTATGTCCCTACTAGGTGATGCTCATGGGAGGCTGGGAAATTACAGCAGGCTTGTAGTCTGTCTTTGGTTTTTATATGTTAAAACATTGATTTAAAAACATTTGAGATAATCTCACTGAAAGTTCTTCAGTAAACAGAAGGTAGGTAAAGGAACTAAAGGGAATTCATTTAGTAAAGTGAATTATCTGACTCCCATATAGTGGCATGAATTGTATGAAGAAATGAGTCTTTTTAGAGATGCTGCATTTACGTTTTATAAATCAACACCTAGACAAAAGTTCACTTCCAAAATGTGATCAATAATGTCTTCAAGAATAGTCATTAGTTCTTAGTGTTCTGAAATCATCTATAACCTACAAAGGTGTTGTGTGGCAGTGTCATTAATTCTCATATGTGTCATTACCAGCAGCAGAAGTGCATCAGGCAATAATTATATCTTGTATCTTGACTTTAGAAGACAGTATGACATCCAGTAGTGTATCTATTTCTTGCAGATTTTTTTTAAAGTTTTCATTACATTCTATCAACAAAGATCATCAAAGACCATATCTATCTCTTGGTGTGCTGGTTTTGGCTGGGACAGAGTTGATTTTCTTCAAAGTAGCTAGTACGGGGCTATGGTTTGGATTTGTGCTGAAAACAGAGTTGATAACACAGGGATGTTTTCGTTACTGCTGAGCTGTGCTTACACAGAGCCAAGGGCTTTTCTGCTCCTCACACCACCCCACCAGCAAGTGGGCTGGGGGTGCACAAGGAATTGGGAGGGGACACAGCCGGGACAGCTGACCCCAATTGACCAAGGGGTATCTCATACCATATGATGTCATGCTCAGCATATAAAGCTGGAGGAAGAAGGAAGGGGGGGAGGGACGTTCGGAGTGATGACGCTTGTCTTCCCAAGTCACTGTTACCTGTGATGGAGCCCTGCTTTCCTGGAGCTGGCTGAACACCTGCCTGCCCATGGGAAGTGGGAGATGAATGCCTTGTCTTGCCTTGCTTGTGAGCATGGCTTTTGCTTTACCTGTTAAATTGTCTTTATCTCAACCACAATTTTTCTCACTTTTACTCTTCAGATTCTCTTCCCCATTCCGCTGTCAGGGGGAGCGAGCGAGTGGCCGCGTGAGCCTTAGTTGCCGGCTGGGGTTAAACTACAACACCTAGATATTTACAGTTCTCTCTATGGACATGTTTTTTGTCTTGATGTTTGGGCTGGGTAGTCATTAAAACAAATATGTTCTGTAGTTTACTGCATTCCAGTGAGCAAGATATGGTTACATTCTTGGGCAGTTTTATTCATTGACATCTTGGATAAACTTGTCTGACAGTTTAGAGACTTTGAAAAGAACTTGCCTATACTTTTCTACTAGTGAGAAACCCAGCCTCTTCTTTGAAATTAAACTTGGTGGATTAAAATGCAACTGCAAACAGCATTTGAATCTCCAAAACCTTGTTACTTTGCACAATTATTACATAAAACTGCCTTCTTATAGCCATAATAATATCTGGCGGATATTTGACAAGATTGAAATTCCTGGTAGTTTACTACTCACTACAAGACATACAGATGAAGTGTCCCTTAGGTCACTTTCTTCCTTACTTCCCTAATATTTGCACACTTTCAAGTCAAACAGGCTGTTTTTCTTTCTGTCCTTTTCCTTTAGGCTCCTGTCTACTCAGGAAAAAAATCAACAAAGCAACAACCCACCAACCTTTGCATGCCCTTAATGTGAAAAAGAATCCTTTTTTTTGAGAAAGAGAGAACAAAGACCTTTAAAAACTAAAATGTAACGTTTGTACCCTATGGGGAAAAGTGCAAAGGTGATTCCATTTGAAGGTTTTCCAAATGAATGAGATCATGTAATAAAACTTACTAGAACACATAAATTTTTAGTGTATAAAGAGCTCAGCTAAGCAGGGCTTATGGTCACATTTATTTGAGGCACGTTCAATGTTGCAGTCTATAGAACAGTTCTTTGTAGCTGAATTCACCCATTTACTAAACATGCTTATTCTGACTTAATGTCTTATTTCTGATTTGGGGAAAGCTATCTTACAGTCTTTGTTTGGATAAGAATCCTTTGGCTCTTCTTGGCTGGGTTGTGCTGGTAATTAACATCTTTCAGAAATGTGTAAAGGTTCTCAAAGGAGGTCATATATCCTCAGACAGACCATAGGGTGAAAGGCACTAGAATTGAGTCCAATCCCTTACATTGTAGTTAAGGATGCAAGCAGATACTTTTGAGAGGTCTACAAAATACCGCCTACTACTAAGCACTGAGGAGGGTTCTTTTCTTTTTTCTTTTCTTTTCTTTTCTTTTCTTTTCTTTTCTTTTCTTTTCTTTTCTTTTCTTTTCTTTTCTTTTCTTTTCTTTTCTTTTCTTTTCTTTTCTTTTCTTTTCTTTTCTTTTCTTTTCTTTTCTTTTCTTTTCTTTTCTTTTCTTTTCTTTTCTTTTCTTTTCTTTTCTTTTTTTCTTCTCTTCTCTTCTCTTCTCTTCTCTTCTCTTCTCTTCTCTTCTCTTCTCTTCTCTTCTCTTCTCTTCTCTTCTCTTCTCTTCTCTTCTCTTCTCTTCTCTTCTCTTCTCTTCTCTTCTCTTCTCTTCTCTTCTCTTCTCTTCTCTTCTCTTCTCTTCTCTTCTCTTCCCTTCCCTTCCCTTCCCTTCCCTTCCCTTCCCTTCCCTTCCCTTCTCTTTTTATTCTTTTCTTTCTTCTCTTCTTTTCTTTCTCCTCTCCTCTCCTCTCCTCTCCTCTCCTCTCCTCTCCTCTCCTCTCCTCTCCTCTCAAAAAAATGAGACCTATAGTGTGCAATTTCAGAAGAAAGGAAGGAATGACTAAGAGATTTACCAGTATCTTATATTTTTGCAAAAGGATTAACATCCATAGATAAGAATACCAAATGACCTTAGAAAGTAGACCATACTTTATACTTCAGAGAAAGACAAAAAATAAGACCCTGCCAATCTGACACAGCTAAAATTCATTCTTGACCTCAATTGCATCAATTAGTCTATCCATGAAAGGGTAAGGAAGATGTAACAATAAGACAGCTGAGATTTTTTTCATACCATCTGGAGCATGCTTGTCCTCCTCTCAAAAATCTGTTGCTAGAGAGAGCCAAATTCTCACACATCAGTGAAAACTAAAGTCTAGCAAACCTAAAATCAAGTCATACTTCTGGAAAAACAAGAAAGTACACGTGAGCACTGAAAGTCACAAAGTACAGAAACTGTTAAACAAGATGGTGGAACAAGCAGGAGCCAAGCCTTGTTTTTCAACATTTCCTTCTCTGTGGTAGTTAAACAGACTTCTGTGTGCTCATATCTCAAGTTTATCTTTCTACATCATGATTAGATGACACCTTGTTTAAAATTACTCTTTCTGTTGTAAAACAATGTAGGTTTCATGCCTCTGCTACTGTTTGGAATGCAATCCCAGAGAAGTACTTCATAGATGATTAGGTAACTTTTCAGTTTTTAGTCTCAGTTTATTCATGACTGATTTGTCAGGTCAGAGCTTTGAGTACCTCGGTGTCCTGTCTATGACAGTGATGAGCAGCAGAGGTTTGAGGAGGAATATGAACAGCAATGAAAGTGTAGAACATCTTAGCTGCCAAGAAATAGAAGTTCAGGGACTTCTTGAGGCATTGTTATGGCTGGATTGTCTCTGATAGTCCTATTTCCCATTTTTTAATAATTTTCTTAATCCAGTTAGTGTTTTGGCATCCACAGGCTACTGCTGCAACATGTGAATTATGTCCTTTGTGGAAATAACTGCTTCCTTTTTGTTTGTTTTAAAATCTGTAATCTGTCAGTTTCATCAGGTACGTGCAGTTTTGTGAGATACAGTGACTGAGTAATTGTTTCCTGTTTATCTTTTCCTTTTCATACATGATTTTATGAACTGACATCTCCTTCTATCAGCTTTCCCTGTTTCTTTTCAACATTTCAAAGCATTATTTCTGTGTGTTTAAGCACTATTGACCACTAAGCTGATATTTCAGAAAAATGTTCACAATGCCTCTGTTTTTTGAGCATGTAATAGCTAATTTATGGTCTTTTTCAAGTTAAGTCTGGTTAGGTTTATTTTTGCCCTTTTATATTTTTTAACATTTAATATTATCTGACAGCTTCTTATCCAATCATTATAGTAGGATCTCTATTGTAATTCTTCGCAGTCAGTTTTCATTGTATTCTAATTAACTGTGAAAACTGTCATGTCAGTATTTGAGTCTGTTTAGAAGTCATCTGTAAATATGTCACCGAAATCCGGGAATAAACCTCGTAACACCAATGTAGTGTTAAAAGGCAGGCATTCTTTATTGCAGCGCTGGATGCACGGGGGATTGCTCCACCTAACGTGCATGCCAGGTGATCACCAACACACAGGTTATGTAGGATCAAAACACACATATTCGTCATCTTTCTCAAAAAAGGCAGTCCTATGATAATCATTTCTTAGAATTCATTTCCATATTCTCCTCCCCGTCACGCATGCTCAGTGATTTGAGTCAGTGGTCCTCAAGGGTCTCTGGTGGTCATCAGTGGTCTTGCACCTGTGTCCGCTGGATGACCCCCTTCATGCAGGCATGCGCAGTATCCTTGTTGTAGGTGCACCTGTCCATAGCAACTTAAGATTAATATCTCCAAACCTATTGTTCAGTTTGGTAGGGACTGTACATGGAACAGAGCAGCATTGTACCTTGCCATGGTCAGTTAGCTTCATTACCTATTGCCTTGGTTACAAACTAATTATCTCAACCTGATTCTATAGTTTCTGTTTCATGGCCCCTATCCTATGGTTACAAATATACTGAATATTATCAGCACACATCTTTTGTGCCCACAAAGAAGAAACAGGAAACTTGGAATTCAGATATGCATTTTTACAGTTCTACAGTCATTATTATCCATCCAAACTTCCCAAGTTCACATGATGGATTAGTTCCATCATAAGTTATCTAATACACATTTTGCTCAAAGAAGAACAATCTTTCTCTGATTCTGCTTTCTTGAATGCTTGCATTTTCTGTTGCTTTTAAAGACTCTTTTTCTTAAGGATCGAGCCTTTCTGGTAACTTTCCCCCCACCCCACAACCGCTGACTAAGGATTGTATAAACCCCAGGTCATTTTAATGTGTAATGTGATGGAAGGAGAGAGAAAGGTAGAGAAGCACAGTTTTCCTTTTTCTAAGTACTTCTTTCTTCCTTCAAATGTGGTCCCCAGACACCCAGTCCCTGGCAGTATAAGTGCTTCTTTGCAGTCCATTACGCTTAGTATTGTATGTACTCAACCGCCTTTGTCTACTTTAATAGCCTAATTCAACTTCTACTGAGATCAATAGAAACTCTCCCACTGTCTTCACTAGGAGATGGGTCAGACCCTGTTGTTAATTCTCTTGGAGCCTGTTACCTTTCTCCAACTTTATTCACTAGTTTGGCGATTTCAAATATCCAAAAGGAATTCCAGTTTAATCTACCTAGTTGCTGTATCTCGGATTTGCACAGCTTTAGAAGTTAATAATCATAGAATCCTAGAATGCGTTGGGTTGGAAGGGACCTCAGAGATCATCTAGTTCCAACCCTCCTGCCATGGGCAGAGACACCCTCCACTAGACCAGGTTGCCCAAAAAATTGTGTGTGTGTGTGTGTGTGTGTGGGCGGTGCGTGAGATGATAGGATATGTAGTATGAATCTTCAAAACTATAGCATGTAAACCTGCCAAATTCCATCTCCTACATCCAGTTTCAATTTCTAATAAAATAATAAAAAAATTAAATTGAGAGATCTGTAAATCTGTACAGGGCCCTAAAATCGTTAGTTTGAAAGTAAGAAGAAAGTATATTGCTTAACAAATGATTTGATTTGACAAAATTGTGTAAGAGGATAAAGAGGATGCATAGTTTACTGTGCTCTGCAGAAGAGTTCAATGCAACCTCTTAAGTTGTCTTACTTCAACTCAAATCACCTGGATAAGCACAATTGCATGTATTGAAAAGAGATGGAATGATATCATACAGTAGGTTAGGATAAATGGTAATGTTTGGGGTGGGAGACAGATGAGTAACACATGCATTTGTTTAACCTGATCATGTGCTACATTTTTATTACAGTATCTAGAAATTTAAATTCCATTAATTAAGTACTTTGATGATGCCAAATGAGAGTTGTTGCTAACACTGGAGTTGAAAAAAAGGGTAAAATAGGATGAGCCCTAGAAAAATACCATCTATAATGAAATGAATGTGATGAAATATGGCTTTAAAAATGCAAGTGACTATCTCTGTGCAGGGAGATAATGAAGTACATGCCTAACTTTGAATATGTGAGTCATCAGTTAGCCTGCTCAGACTGCAGTTTAGATGACATGTTGTCTTTGACAGTTGAAGAATTTCTTTTGTCCATTCTCACCTGTCCCATGTCCTGGCTCACACGTTCCCACCTCTATAGACAGTTTACCATCCCTTTGAGCAGAAGTGCTCATTCATAGCTCCTTCAAGTCAGGCAGCGCACCCTTGAGCAGCACGTTGGATGACTTCTGGCATTTTTAGACACTGAATAAATGAACGGCAGTTGAGTCAAACCGAAAGCATGGAACTGGGTGCATAATACTGGGTACCCCGTACTTTCTCTGCTCCCATTAGGGGTTCTGCTGGGCCGTAACTTTGTGTTCTATTATTTGGTATTGGTATCTGATTATGGTGAAAAGAATATCTGTTAATAAAGGTCAGAGATAATGTGTTAGTCCACTTCTACATTACTGGATTTCTATTTATTGTAGTGAAATTACACTACAAAAGAAACAGAATTGGTTTTACATTGTTCTTCCTCATACATCTTAACTGGATAGTAGTTACTGAAAATCTGTGCCCTAAATTTTGATTCTTTTGGTTGCTTAGGGATAATTTGTCAGTTATGCTTCTGTACAGTATATATAGATTTTTTTTTTACTTTTTTAAAAAAAAGTTTGGATTAGAGATACCACCCCATTACAAACTGATTTTTTGCTAGTTTTTCAGACTTCTATTTTTACCCTCAATGCCCTTAAACACCTACACCAACTGTCTTTGAAGGCTATGTAATTAGCTCCCATAGGCAGCTTGAGCTTTTGTTTGAAGCTTCATTTAGGAGAAAATCCCTTGTGTACCATTGTATTTTTTTTACTTCATTTGTCAGGCTGAATTATAAACTGCTATACATACGTAATGCTTACACAGCTAAAATAAGTATCTCTTACCTTCTCCTGTTACTTGTCTTTTTTTTTGTCTTTTTTTTTCTTTAACTAATGACAGACTCCTAATACTTATACCTCTTAAGTAAATGGGGCAAAATGGTCGCTGCTTATTGAACTATTAATTCTGGGAAGTAGATTTTTAAATGAGATCAGACTGTAAATTAACTAGTTCATCATGTTTTCTGCTTGGTAACGTATTCACGTAGCCTGTGGCTTGAACGTGGATATTCCTACACATGAAAACATGTAATTATAACTTTTGTCTCTTACATTTTTTGGTTGTGGGTTGATTTGTTTCACTTGACAAGTCCCAGTATGAAGGACAAAAAACATTAAGCATAATTTGTGAAGATATCTTACTTTGCTCCCATTATTTTTGAATAGCTAAATGGTTAAATAGGCTTTTTGTCTGAGGCACAAGTATGTTAAACTGCAATATTCATATAATATAGAATGTAGTAAAGCACATATTATAATATTCCTTTACCAGAAAGGTAGGGGTTTTTCCTTAATGGTAGAAAAAGAGGAATTTTAATTGAGCTTTTACTGTTTGGTTTGTTTTTGGTTTTTTTTTTCCTGTAAATTGCTTTACAGTGAATTAACACTGTTAGTAACTTAAAAGAACAAAGTGTAGATGCTAAAATTTTAGCTGCAGCTGATGTTATTTTGAGATGAATAGCTGACTAAGGTTGCAGTGAGCTGTGAAAGCATGGTTGAGAATGTTGAGAATAATTAGAATGCAAAATATTTCAGATTTCATTGCACTGTAACTACAAGTTTGTCCTAATTTGGAGTGACTGGATTATTTGAACAGCTAATCTGAATATACTATATTTAAATTGGACTATACTTTCTTTACTGAAACATCTTTTTCTCTCTGAATGGAATTGAATTGTATTACTGGAATATTCATGTAACATATTTGAAATCCAACACTGAACCATGTACCCATTCCCAGTAAATGACTTGTGGACCAGTGTACATGCTGCAAGTGTTACTAGAAATTAAGCCTTCAGTTGTCTTTAAAGAAATAAATTGTTCCTAAAATATTCCTTATTCTTTTTTTAGTGTTCTTATAAAAGCCTTTACTTTCCAACAGTTTTATTTAATTTTGACATGAGATTTGGTTTTTTTTTGTTTTGTTTTGTTTTGTTTTGCCTTGATGGGCTCTAAATATATGTTATTCAGGCTTCCATAGCTTTTTATGATGAAGGTTAAAAATTACATTTCTCTATTCCGATTTTATCATTACAAGTGGACTATTACGGAGTTTTAATTTTCATTTTGGCTTTACATTCGCATAAAAATGTGAATTGCCTTCAAAGCATAATATCATTTTTTTTTTTTTTTTAGTGTGAAATTCTATAGGCAAATAATACCGGGGTATGTTTTGACTGAGGATGGGGAAAAGAAGGTTTACCTAAGCTGTTTCCCAGATTTCTGAATGTTTGCCCATCTGATCCTTATACCTGATGGGTGTAAAAATAGCTGCTTACCTAACTTCACATTTTCTCTTTCAAACACCAAATAAATATTTAAATTTGGATTCTGGGGCCTATATAAGAATGCAGGTATCAAGTTTCAATGAAGTCCTTTTGGAACTAGAGTAGTACTGTAATTTCCTAGCATGAGAGTGTGTTGAAGTTAAAGGAGAAAGTGCTGCAGTCTGACTGAAGGGTAGGAAAGTAAGTGGAAGTTTAAAAATTTAAACCCTTTGATCTAAGTGTTTTGGCTTGATGTATAATTAGATGATACAAAATTGGTCTTCTTAGCAGCATCACACGTAGGAAGCGTGCAAATGATTTGCAGTTGTTTTCCTTAGCAAGTTTCCAAGATATCTCCTCTGACTAAATAACTTAAATAAAGAGAAAAAAGGTGACTGAAGATGCTTATTAAGGAGGAGATATAGTGTATCAGATAAGGGGCAATAGCTAATCTTTGATACAGCTGTGAGTGCTATCGGATATAATCTCAATAAATAAAAATTATAGGTAGTAATAAAAAATTAGTTCCTTAATGACCGTGTGTGACTTCCAAGTGTCACTTGTTTAAGGGACGTGGTTTTCTTGACTCACCATCTGAGAACCTCTTAGCAAGTGCAGAAGTTCAGATCTCATAATAAAGCAACACGGATTCTATTGAAATGGAATTAACTCACACAAAGAACCCCTTCTTCTCTCCTGCAGTGTTTAACCATGTGTATTTAACACAGTCCTGCATTTTGACCTTGTGAACATGAGCCAGTCAGTCTGTCAGCTCACATTAATGCTTAAACTCAGTAAAATGTCTTAATGAAGGCATCCAAGTTCTGAAACAGACCCTGTTAGGGAATGGAGTTTTCAAGACTGACTGCAAAAGATACCTACTCAGGTCAGTAGGTAATAAGCGGTGCCTGAATGTCTCAGAAAAATATTTAGTTTATATTTCGCTAGCATTTAGTAGAGAAAATTGTTATGCTCGATAGCATTTAAATAGAGCTTTTGTAAATTGGCTGGAAATGTTCTGTCGGAGTGGCTATTGTATTTGGGATAATAATATATTGCTTCAGCATACTATTTAAAAACATATTGGCAGGAAAATATCACATTATCTAAAACCATTGACTTTTAAAATTTATTCCTCTGCTTTTACTTTTGCAGATCAGTTTAATAAAATCAAAAGCAAAAGTGTCTTCTCTGTTTAACAAAAATCTAGAATTTCCCATAAAACTTTGATGCAACGGGCGTCACTTAATTTTATCTAAACTGGTATCAATAAATTGTCACAGTAATCTGGATTGTTTCATGAGCACTGATACACCTCAGAAATATGTATCTTTCTCAGTGTTCAAGGCAATGTGCGCTTGTGGCCCAGAAAGCCAATCGTATCCTTGGCTGAATCAAAAGAATTGTGGCCAAGAGAGGTAATTCTGCCCCTCTACTCTGCTTTCGTGAGACTCCAGTACTTGGAGCACTGCATCCAGCTTTTGGGGCCTCCAACACAAGGACTTGGGTCTGATGGAATGAGTCCAGAGGCCACGAAAATGATCAGAGGGCTGGATCCCCTCTCCTATGAAAACAGGCTGAGAGAGTTGGAGTTGGTCTACAGGAAAGATGGAAAGGGACTCTTTATCGGGGAGTGTAGGGATAATGAGGGCCAATGGTTTTAAACTGAAGGAGGGTAGATTTAGATTAGGTATTAGGAAGAAATTCTGTACTGTAAGGGTGGTGAGGCACAGGTTGCCCAGAGAAGTTGTGGATGACAGCTCCCCCTCCCCCCGCCCCCGCCGGGAGTGTTGTGTCCCAAGGCCAGGTTGGACGGGGCTTTGGGCAACCTGGCCTCATGGAAGGTGTCCCTGCCCATGGCAGGGAGGTTGGAACTAGATGATCTTTGAGGTCCCTTCCAGCCCAAACCATTCTATGATTCTGTGATTCACTTTGTGTGTGGTTTAAAACTCTGTAACATAACCAGAATACTAATTTTGACTAAATAATTCTCATATTTGTAGACAGAGCCTTGAGATGTTCATAATTCAAGGTCAGAAACTGAATAATTGAGTGAATAATGCAAAATAATTTTATTAAATATCAACTAAAATATCAGAAGCCTCCAGAAGCACTTAACAATACTCAGTTTCTTTCAGTCCACAAAATATCTTTAGGCTTAGGGCCATTTTTCAGTAAAATTTTATGAATGTTTGATAAAAAGATGTAACAATATTTGTCTACTCAGAAGTCATTAAGTCTTGTTAATATGGACTAAAAAGATGTATTTTAAGTTTAGAAACATTTACTCAAGATATATCTATCCTATAACAACTTTTTTACTAGTCCTTCAGTATTTCCTGACATTTAAATTATTCTGTGAAGCCACTTATTAAAATAAATTCAAAGCTCTCTGAGTTCTTTTGAAAAAATTCTCTGAGACTGTTTTGGAAAATAAGCCAAAACCAGCTGAGGCATTATTAAGGAAAAAGGCCTTGCTTTCAGATCCTGCTTTAAACCTGGCAAGGTCTGAATCAATCTTCTTTTTGTCTGAAAGTTCATAGTGGACATTTGGAGGGCAATGTCGTCATCCTGGCTGTCAGTTATTGAGAAAGAAAGAAAAGAACATTCATGCCAGATGGTCTCATCCTTTTTATCAGATATGTAACAGTGACAGACAGCATGTGAGTTAGGCAGCAAGAAGAGAAACGAGATGGAGGAAAGAAAAATAGATGTCAAACAGATACTTTAAGTCGTTTTTCTTGCAGAATAATGGAGTGATACCAATGCAAGGCAGGAATCCTTTGCGTCTGAGGAAGCAATATAGATGTTAATTCTAGGCTTTACAGTGTACAAAGATGCAACACTAGGAAAATAGTGATGCAAAAATACACTATATTTTCTCAACTCTAGTTCTTGTTCTACAAGAGATTTTATGTTTTTCTAAGACTCTAACTGATCTTGAAATATTTAAGAGTAATGTTAAAGACACATGTATAGATGAACCACTGTCATGGCTTAGCCTCGGCCAGTAGCTAAGCACCATGCAGCCTCTCGCTCACCCCTCACCCCCCACAAGGAGATGGGGAAGGGAATGGAAAAGCCCCTTGTGGGTCGAGATACAGACCGTTTAATAGGATTACAAAGGAATAATAATAATAATAATAATAATAATAATAATAATAATATGCAATTGCTTATTACACGTGGAAGGGAAAAAACCAACAACCCGATGCCCAGCCTGTTTCCAAGCCGTGAATCTGCCTCCCAGCTAGCTTCCCCAGTTATACACAGAGCATGACATTCTATGGCAGGGAATACCCCTTTGGCCAGTCTGGGTCAGCTGTCCTGGCTCTGCTCTCCTAGCTTCTTGTGCACCTGGCAGGGCTGAGAAGCTGAAAAGTCTTTGACTTAGTGTAGACACTACAACTACCTAGCAACAACTAAACCCAGCATTTTTATGTTGTCAGTATGCTCAGACTAGTTTTTCTTTGGTAGCTTGAGGAAATGTTCAAAATCGGGTCAGATGGAGCTATGAGCAACTTGATCTAGTGAAAGGTGTCCCTGGCCATGGCAGCAGGGTTGGATTAGGTGATCTTTAAAAGTCCCTTGCAACCCAAACCACTCTATGGTTCTGTGAAATGCTGTCTATCTGCTAAATAAGCAGCCTGTGCAATTCTTCTTATTCGGTGAAAACACCATCAAAAGGAGACCAAGATGCAGAGGGATCCTATTAGGTTATTTTAACATCATTTAAATGTTTTTTGACTTTTCATGTCATGATAACTTATATAAGCATTGGAGAGTATTAGCAATAGGCAGACTTCTAAACATCATCCAGATCAGGTAAGATTCCACGTAGTATTACTACTTTAGTTTTAGATCAATATGCTATTGGTCTCAATTCATGAGGCAGCAGCTGCATCAGCCATACTCCACCTATACCATAACGGTCCTGACGTTAGTGATAGGCTTTTTCTTGCACTCTGATCCTGATAAAATTTGGTTTTCTGTCACTTATTTCACAGCTTAGAGCAAGGCTTTCCTATTCCTATATTTCCTACTTCTCTACATGATTGGTTTGCCTTTGTGGGTTTTTTGTTTGTTGGAATAGTGCTTTTGGTATCCTTTATTTGAATTTATCTCATTTGGCTTTAAAAATCTACAGTGTAGAAATCTGTATCTTAGTTGTCTAGTCTTCCTTTACAGTAAACAGAGAGAAATAGGCACTTCTAGGGAAAAATTATCTCTTACCATGACAGATATCTAAAATTTCCTAGACTCTACAAGTGCCATTTCTTTCTAGTAACCCTAAGGGAGTGACTGGTGCCTTAGGGAGCTTGCTGTGGAGTGCCTAAACTGCTGTTTTCTCAAACTAGGTGAGATCACCCAGTCCCTTGGGTCTGAGGTTTGTTCCATTTATTTTAAAGAAAATTTAAAATAATAAAAAAATAGTTTTGTTTTAAATAAAAATGTACAAAGGGCAGCTGTTCTATTGAAAACCACATTGATAATATCTTTAGGCTGCTTTTTCTCCAGATTTACAATTGAGTCTTAATGATGACAATGATGATTGCTAGTTTGAACATCTTAACAGGTAATGTTCAGTGTCAGGCAAAAGTTTCAATTTCATTAGTATTTTTGGAAACTGCCGTGTATAAACAAATGATTCTTCTGATTTTTTGTCCAAAAGAGATGTAGATGCCAGTTCTTAGCTGTGAGGACTGTGATAGTTTATTAACACTTCACACAATGTGATACTGTGCAACAGATTCATAAATGCTGACTTTAGCTTGAAGTTCATCTCCCTTGACTCCCTTCATAGTCAATGGAGAGAGACAGGTTCTCTAGGGGATGGTTCAGAGAACCTAAACTTAGTTTTCTGCTCTGAATTGCCCATTAGAGTCATCTTCCTCTTTCCATTGACTGCAGAAGGAGCCTGGGGAGACCATATTCTCTGAGCTAACTTAAGGGGTGTTTGGATATCCCCATGTAAGTACAGAGACAAAATCTAATGCTCTGAAAGCATTAGCAAGTCAGCGTGCACCCATTAAGGTATATGTTGAAAATTAAGGTTCTTGTCCCATATTGTACAGAGATAGTAGACCTCAATCTATTTTCTTTGCATCTTTAAAAGCGGTATCACGATGCAGCATGTCAGATAGAGTAAAATCTGTTAATTCTAGGGTAAAATATGCTATATTTGATTTTTATTTTAAGGTACAGAATGATATGGTTTCTGGTACCTGTGTTATTTAGTCCTCTAGTTCTGTTTTTTCCCTAGATATGCTGAGTTTCAGATAGGAGATTTCAAACACACACACTCTTATTACATTATAGATCAAATTTTACTGCTACTGAACTGAGCAAAAATGTATGCAGTCATGAATTTTATCTTGATCTGAATTTTATCTTTATGTAGTCTTGATAATGTTAGGCATAGTATTTATTCACTTTCAGGTAGGTAAACATGATTTACTAAAATATGATTGTATAGGTACCTCATCTATATATTAAAATAAAACAAAAATATAATCCCTGTAAATGCATTGTTAATATATTTTGAATTAAGCATTTACATTTTCTGATGTCATCTGGCAGTAAAATATAAATTAAATTATTTTAAACCAATAAGGATAGCTCGATTAATATGAGGCACAATGAGCAAAATGGTATAGAAAATCATTCTTTTCTTTGTTAGCAAGACTGGATTTTAATGTCCCTTTGACAGCATCACTTTTGTGGTCAAGTCTAGTCTTGTAGTGAATTTGAGAAGAAAAGAGATTTTATTTATGACTAACCTTTTCATCACAGTTATTAAACCCTGAGTGAAAAGATGTTCTTTGATGTTTCCCTGTAATTACTTTTAAACAAGCTTACAGAAGCAGAATTAACATTTTTCCCTTTTATTTGTCCTTTCTGGGAAGACACTCTGCCCAGAATAAAATATTGTGAAATGTTGGGTGATTTGATATTTTGGGGGCAGCGAGGGGTTGGTTTTTCATATTTCAGTGAATTATTCTAAAAGAAGATGAACATGCTGGAACTGGAGTCCTCACTTTCAGGACTGGGTGGTAGGTTTTCTCAAAAAGCTGCTCTCTGAGGGTTAATATGAACATTTATGGGATACTATTTCTTTATAAAGGCTTATAGGTATGCTGCTCATTTTGGCCGAGTCGTATGAGTCATTTTTAGATAGACTTGGAGCATCTTGATTCTGCATATCAGGTTACTGTTTGTGAGTCAGCAAAAATGAGTTGCTGATGACCAGTCATTTGAAAAAGAAAGCGGATGTCAATACCTGTGGTTCCTTGAGGCGTCCTGTGCATATGGAGGCATGGTACTTCCTCCGACCTCACCACTGAGGAATCTCCCATCTGGATCCTGCAGTGGCAAAGGAGCTGCAGGTCCTCACATCACCCTTCTCGTGCCTCGGAGGGAGTAGGGTGGGAGCAGTCAGGTGCAGCCCCAACAAATATCGATGGCCTTAATCTTACATGTTGAGTGCCTGAGGTGTCTGTGCATCAAAGTGATATATCTCAAAGGACTCCAATTACTGTAAGGTAAGTAATAATCCTTTCCTTTTTTTTTTTTTTCTTCTCATGATTATTCCTACAAACAGGCAAACTGCTCTCTATATGTGAGATATATGTTTCTTAAATACGAGAAACAGGCAAACAAAATCTCCATATACGAAAGAGTAAAAAGAGATTATGTACAAAAGTGATGACTGCAAAAACTAGCTGTAAAAACATATTTTGAATATTTTTTGTTACCCTTTGCTCTTAAAAATAAACTACCAAAAAGTCTGTCTGCCTCTTCCTGTGAAATTTTTATGTGTATCTCCCTGATCTGCAGTGGCTAAACAATAAGTAGATCAATTAAATATTTGTTATTACAGACAGGGGTAGAAGAAGTAAGAACAATTTGACACATCCAGAGCGATTGCATAATATCTGGTGATTCACAGAAGTGTAAAGTCAATAGTTTTCAAAAGATCTCAGTCTCCTTTTGGCGTTTTAAAATCTGTGGTCATCCTAAATATTCTTGGAATATAAGGCTCCTGAATAACTGATCCAGTAACTTAATTACTGTAGATATTTCTTCTCTTTTGGTGTCTGCGCCTTGGAAAATAAATAAAAAGCAGGGTGCTTATATATTACTGTATATTTTCCTCTGACGATTTTATTTTCACTGGATTTTCCTGAGAATTCTGCTGAAAACCTGCGTGTTTGTACAGGGCACTGAATTCTCTGAGAAATCCAGCTCTGATTAGATTCTTCTGTCGTTTCTTGGCCAGTTAATTACATTTCTTAAGCACAGGCACTAATATCGACTGAGGCATATCGCTTTTATGGCTTATTCAGTAGACTGCATTGCATATTTTGAATTGGTTAGCTGCATCCTATTATTAAAGGAGTCTGTAAAGGAGCATGTCTTTGCGATACTAAGTGTGCAGTTACATTTTGTATATTCAGTGACCCGGTATTTTGTTGCATTTCATGAGAGCCGTAAGAGAAAATGAACAAAGACTAAATGCATGAGTCATTATTTACTGAAAGGATCTTGTATTCGCATTTTTATTGTGTCCTCAGAGTGAACATGTATTTTTTTTTTTTTTTTTTCCGGGATTGAAGGTTTTTTTTTTTCTAGTGAATATCAGAGTAGATGTGCAGTTGTCTCCTTTTGCTGTTCTTTCAACCAGAAAGTACAATGCAGCCCCAGCATGTACTCTCTAGTTCAGATAATGGCATGGAAAGTATGGAGTTTTATAGAATATCAACTAAATACTATGGTTACTTTTAAAAATTGTCCCTTTCACTGAAAAAAACCACCCTTTAACTTCTAAAAAAATAAATGCCTTAGTAGAATATAAACCACTTTGAAACTAAACTAGCTACTATAGATAATTACACTATGATATAATTAATTTTGTGAAAAGATAGGTAAAATGATTTAAATAGTCTATGCCAGAAGTCTGTAAGTTTTAATAAAATAATTTTAATAATTTACTTATTGTAAAAATGATTTTGTTTCTGAATACTAGAAAAATATAATTATTTGCATTTTGGTATATTTTCTTTTCTAAACTGGTAATACAAGTTTGTCCAACCTCATTGGCTTGGAAGTAAGGGATGCTATGGATTTAAAAAGCCATGATGTGTACAGACCTCAAGTTAATAAAATCACTGTAGTGTGATTTTCAAGAGAGAAAACGTAAGTGAAAATTTCCAAGGCTTTCTAAGCCTGAGGATCATACTTTAGGGGAATACTGAATTTTGATAATTGAGAAATTTCTATATAAATGTCTTTGGAAATGTGACAAATGTAGGTACAATATTCCAAAGGAGATAAGGCAGCATCTTTCTTCTCTCCCTCTTGGGTTTTTGATCCAGCAGTCGTGTTACGCCCTGCACAATGTCCCCATTAGATCCTGACAAGAAAAGCAGTTGCACTTTTTTAATTACAAGAGCATAACATGCTTAAGCGTACCTTCAGTTATTTCAAAAGTATTTTACAAGTACTTGTAAATTGTTTTCTATTTCAGAAGTAATATGTGATCTGGGATTTAAGAAAAGATACTTGAAGACTAAAGACATTTATTTGCCATGTTTGTTTATATGTTCATTATTGAAAACATACAAGAAATATCTGTTTTACTGAACAGAACGTGGTAAAATAGCAATATTTTGATTTTTATAAAGGTATAAATCTATCTAGAGTGGGCCAGAGAGTTCATAAGCATGCACTTCACTGAAGGTTTTGATGTTAGCTGTTTAAGCACTGAAAACTGGCTTACAGTGAAACTGTCTCATGGCATTGTCAACACTCTGCTGGTTAAAAGATTTAAAACTTTATTAAACTTATGGCATGGTTGCCTGTTGTCTCAGCCAGCTTTCATCTCACTGACAGATCTCTGGAAGTATTTTAAAAATTGGCAACATCCGTTGGTCATGCCTGGAATTGCAATTGAAGTTATGTCTGTTTGGACATCTTTGTCCTTCTGAAAACCAGGCTCCCCACCAATACCTAGTTTTAGCTGCATGAAATAAAGGCTGAATCCATATATAGGCAATTTTTCTGATTTTCTGGTTTTCATCAGAAAATATTGCTTAGTGTGAGATTTAGCAATGAGATACCTCTTTTTTTATGGCCTTTTTTCAGATTTAGGGGTCTGGATTTCTTTAGAGGATGCTACATTATTGTTAATAGTGATCTTGGTAGGAGATGGTCACAGATACTAAATGTCAGATTAAGTTGTGTTATAAAGGCATTATTTTGCATTTGGCTCAATATTTTTAAATTTTTGTCTTCTTTTTATTATAGCAACAGCAAGGAGCAAATCAAAAGTTTTAGTAAAGACAGATACAACCAAAAAAACCCCAGTGAAACACAGAATAATTATTTCCTGTTGTCAGCTCTCCTTTTGAAAAATCCCAGCTTTAAATCTTGTTGAAATCTCTTGAATTCTCTGGATATGACTGAGTATGTGGGCTTGATTTTATGATTGTCATTTTCAATAGGCTTTGAAACTTATTGGCTCCTGATAGCTATCCTGACTGGATAACTTTTGTGTTATTAACCACCACTACAAGATGTGTGACAGGAATGTTGCCTCTCAAGGAATGGATGACAAATTCTTCAAAGATGAGGCAATACATGCTCTGTAGTCACACTACAGAAAATTGTTGGTGATACTAGAAGAGTTTTTAGTCTTTAGCATAATGAAGTTTTTTAAAAAAGAAGATAAACATGTTGTTTAAAGAGTAGTCTGAATATAAGAACAATTTTTGTTTCAACCATTCAGTTTTTTGTTAATTTTCTATACTGAATATTCCAAAAGAATGTTCAGACTTCTTAGTGTTTCACCATATTACAATTTACTCTGAAAATAAATAATCATGCTATAGCCAGGGCTTATTATTTTAAGAAATAGCTTTCTGAAGTTCAGACTGCTATTTGTCAGGGTGTTATAGAAAAGTTATAAATAGGTTTTAAATCCCCAACAGCAGCATTTCTACTGAGATATAAGTAATAAGAGGAAAATAGCTTTTCTGGTGAAGAAGATCTGTCTTAAAGTAATGGTTTTGGGAAAAGCCATGAAATATGGACTCAGATGTTAGGCACTTTTGAGAATCTCAGACTCATAGCTGGAGTAAATTTGGTGATATCAGAACCACTAAATAGGTCTTCTCATATAATGAAAGGAACCTTGGTACTGCAGACGTATGCTTCCCTCTTTCTTCTGTCTCTCCATTCCGTCATATGCTGAAGGCATAGAGGAATAATCTGCAGGTGCTCACATTCTGGATGTGCAGTAGCCCATCCGTTGCATAACTACTTGTCTGAAATTTTTGGGAAGTTTGAGTCGTATATCCCCCTCCTCCTTTGCATTATCCATCTGAATTCCAAATAAGATTTTATCTTTGCCATGGACCTATTTCTTTTTTTATCCATTTGTTACTAAAGTAACAAATTCAGAAGACTTAAATGTTATTTCTAATCAGAGTAAGTGTTCATTGGTGTTATATGTGATGTGGCTTCCATACAAGAGAACATGGACTATCAGCATTGAAACTTCCTCATACGGCTGCAACATTGGAGGCGTTGCATACCAAACTGCTACTTAAGTGTTCTCGTACTTGTGATTTCACCCTGAACTTGTGTTCAAGGCTAGGTATCTTCCACTCTGCAATCTGCACCACAATATTGCATAAGAATGGTGAGGATAGCATGTTAAATCATATCAACTGTAAAAGTAATTATTAATAATTGTAGAGTAATTGTACCACTATTCCTTAGTGTACTACTTACTGTAAGAAAAATGTGCAGGTCACCTCAAACCAAGAATTCTGTGTGTCTTCTCATTTAAATTGCCTTTTTAAATCTTGCTATTTGCTTTGTATCCACTTCTGATATCAGTGTGTTTCAATTTTATCTCCCATGCTGATCTTGAATCATTACTGGAGAAAACCCTCCATAACTCCAGTCCCTATGAAGAGATACAGTTCGACTCAAAGTCTACTTTTTTGTTGCCTACCCTCAGAATGGGGTGTCATAAAAGATGACCCGAATAGACAGTATGATTTCTCAGGAAAAGGCTCTGAAGAGAAATGTTTTAAAAATATGTTTCATTGGAAGGCCTGATGCAAACAGATTCTCTAATGGAAGAGATCTGATTTGCAGTTGGACACAATCACAGCACTGTGCCTGAAAGCTAAAGACCTCTTGTTAAAAGGTGATATAGGACTCTATAGGTTCTGGATCCCTGGTGTTGATAAGGTTGTGATTTTGCCATGGTCACAAGATACTTTTGATGGCAAAGAACAGGAATGTGTGTGGATTCAGGAAGAGTAACTAAGAAAGAAAATGCATATCTATATAAGATGTATTGCTTTTTATTTGCTCTTTTGCCATCTTGTATTATTGGCCTCAATATTCCAGTGAACTGTGGAATATGCAAAGAACTGGGAAGTTTAAAAAAATGCATAACCAGAAAACAGTTTTTGCAATAAAACTGGTGTGCAGGTTGTGCTACTGGAACAAACCTATGTTTGGTTTTTGGGCACCAGAACAAATGAACCCATGTACTAGAATATTTTAAGTATTTATATTTTGCTGTACTAGATGGAACACTAGCATAATTACTGTTAGACAGCAGTTAGCTTGACAACAGAGGGAATCAGGAAAGGAAATCATGTCTGTGTTGAAGCTCCCTTTAACAGCTAGCTTAAGAAAGAAGTTCAGAGTACTAATTTTCTCTTGATTTTTAGAAGTAATGTATATTAAAAAAACCCTCCTGTTCTTGTGCTGTTGCTTGAGCTTGATCTTTTCACGTGTCCGCATCAAAATCGCTTGTGATTCTTCACTTCCAAAGGCTTCCAATGAGCATTTTTATAGGGATACCTGGCACTGATGTACTGGCCCAAACCTTACTCGTGCAGTCATTTACTTTTTTTATGAGATAATAGTTCCAGAGACATTTTAAGGCACCTTCCAGCTTGCCATAAGCAATGAAACATGGAGACTTATACTCCTTCTTGTTAAACTCTATCAAGGAGATTTTACTGAAAATTAAAGTGTTTGTGAGTATATATGATAAGGCCCTTATGATCTCGAATTCTTATTCTTGGCCACTGATTTTTGGAGTGCAAAGGTGCTTTTTTTTTTTAAAGGTGAGGAATAAATTATTATTGTCATGTTGCTACTCTAAGGCTGATTATGTTTCTCAGCTAACCCTCTCCTTTCCTTTGAGTTCATAGACAAGGAGGTACCAAATACTGTAGGCAGGAAATGCTGTCCTATTCCAGCCTAGAAGACTCTTTGTGGCGATACTCATTCTAAGAAGGAAGAATAAGGGGCAAATCATTCCTAATCATAGGAAGCTAGAAGATAAAGTTTATGAATAAACTAACAAAATGATATTCAAAAATTTGGGAGTGATAAGAAATGATAAGAAACATCTCGAAAGTAGGAATATTTCTGGGAATGTGTCTAAGCAAGTAAATAAACCAAAGTATTACAGTTTGTTCCTGCACAGGTACCGAGCTCGTGCTTACACCCAGCAAGTCCCAGCTCCTGTACAGTGTACAGGAGCAATGTACTCTCCCTTCTTGTTTCCCACAAGCATTGCTATTACAGAGAACGTAAAGTAATGACAGAAGCTTAGATTAGAAATATCCTGGACTGCATTTTATTTTACGTCCGTCTTCCCTAGCACCGATTTTTTTGTTTGTTTGTTTGTTTTATGTGGGCAGTATTTATAAAGCTGTAATGGTGATTTACAGCTTTATCTTTTTTTCAAATTGTTATTAAGCAAAATCTGTTTATCTTTCTGAGTATAACTTCCTTAGATTTAGAATTTATCATATTCTTCATTCCTTCATGAGCTTCTTTGCCCAACGTATCAACTAGAGCAAGACTACTGACAGCAAGACATACAACTCCCAAGTAAAATAATTAATGAAAGCATGTTAGTCCACTTCGTTGAAATGCATGTCTCTGTGTTTGTTTGCAGGTCCCCTGTATTTTTAAGATAATAGCAGAGTAGTCCTGAACATGTTCCCACTCTAGGTCCTTGCAGTATTTATAGGCTCCTATGTTAGCCCCTCTGATTATACATAATTTGCATAAAATGTCAATCATCTCACTGTTTCTACTACAATCTTTAATCACTTTATTTTGTGTGATGAATAGACGTATTATGCCTCATATTCTGGGACTGAAACGTCAACACCAGGTACCTGTATAAGTGAAAGACTTTTTCTTAAATCCAGAATTTTTGAACTCAAAAACTACCATTTGCAGATGGTGAGACAACATGGTCCTACCAGTGTTATGCTGACCTGACCTGAAAATGGCTTTTGATTCAGTAAGTGTTCTCTTAAGGCAACTTTTGGAGAAAGAGAGAAAATAGGATTTCATATTAAGTTGAATTAAGTTGAATTACATAATTGCCAGTCTTTGCCAGCCTTGCAAAGTCCTCAAGTATTTTGCTGGACCAGCCTTTGCCTGTGACCCTGTATCTTTGATGATTCTTGACAAAGAGTTTTCAGAATGTCTGGCAAAATGTTGCATCTCTTGGCTATGAATGTGTTTTCCATGTTGCTTCCTGTCTTGCAGAAATGTGTGTTATTCCTAACGACTTTAGAAGTTTGACTTCTTTTTCTCGTGTTTCTTCCAGTAGCACAAAAAATTTCCACTTAATGTTCCCTTAAGCCAGTGCTTTAAGGTAGAGCTATGGCAAAAGTACGCATGGAGTAGGGCAGCTACAGTGCTTGTCAAAGCAGAGTAGGTGAACCTAGGCTGGCACTTGTCTCTAAAAGTCTCTAGGGATGTTGATAGAGGGGTTATCCTGCTGCAATTAATGCTGGTGCAGTCTACCTTTGTTGTATGTGGTTAAACTGTGTAGAGGTGCAGAGCTGTCACAAGGCACAAGAGCAGTTCCGAGTGCAGAATAAACAATCAGCAAGGTAAAGCAGCAATACAGCATAAAGTATAGATAAAATGCTTCCCTGTTAGTTTAAATGACTGAGAAAAAAGAAAATAAGTCAGAAAGTCCCTCTGTTTCTGAAAAGAAATTTATGCTTTAATATTGTATTTTTAGAACATGGAATACTGTTTTGAAGTCATAGGTAATGTTTCTACTTTCAGTAAAACTGATCTAATACCTTTTCTTCTCATGTTTTTGCTAAACTGTAATTTTTCTTCATGGGCCAATGCTAGCTAGAAAATGCTTCCTTATCATTAATGTCAGTTTTTAGCCTCTACACTATTGATCAGTAACTGCACTTGAATTCTGCATTCAGAGATAGTCTCTAATGCATTATTGAAGGTATTTCTAAACTAATCTAAAAAGGCAAAAAGAGGATGAAGAAGAAATATCTATAACCTCTAGCACAGTAATATCTTTCTGTTCACTTTTCACAAAACTAGCTTTTAGAAACCCTTTTTTTTTTTTTTTTTGATGATGGTAATTCTCTCAAGATTTTATCCGTATTTTAAGTGTTTCTATCTGCAGATCCAAGTAAGATTTTTCTAACATGGCTATAATTATCCACTTCCTTTCCCACTCTACCGCTCTCTGTCCCCCCACCCTCTCCCCCTCCCCAAAATTTCTAGGTATTTATAAATCAAATTCAAAATTCCAACTGAGTACCATTGGTTCTTCTCATCTTGCTGCAGGACTTACAGATGTAGGGAAATGGCCAGATAGTGGAAAGGTAAAAGTTCTTTAGGTTGTGCTACTAATAGCATATCATCCATATAAACCCAAATAATCTAATCCATTGCTTTGGGAAATATCACAGTAGTGATGAGGATAAGTGACCTCAGTGCCACAGTAAGGCCAAATGTAAGGAATTTAATTTGATTTTTTGTTTTTCCTTCTCAGCAAAGTTTCAGTTATATCCAGCATTAATCTAATTTTTGGAAAAAACATCCTGTGGAGGAAGGACATCAAACTATGTGATCGTGGTTATCTTTCTCTCATTACTATACATGAATCTATTAATTTTATAACTGTTTTGTATTAGCTCACCTGGATATGCATTTCAGAATTGTTATATACTGTGAAATATTCTTTGCCAATTGTAAAAGCCAAATCTGTCCAACTGTCCATTTTGATTTTCTCCTGTAAAATTACAGAATCTTGATCTTCGCTTTCTGCTCCATCAACTCAAGCATCTTGAATGTCTTTTATAGTCTCTTACAAAGTTAGCCCAGCTCCCCAGCCTGACATCCAGTTGCTCTCATGCTTGAAAAGTGCTTCAGTGAGCATACATTTAACCTTTCTTGTTGCTTAGCTCAACAACGAAGGTAAAGGTTAACTAAAAAATACTACCAATCCCAACAATCTGACAATAACAGTACTGAGAGTGATGAAGTCATCACTAACCTCTAAAAGCTTTCCTGAGTGTCTTTACTAAATGTTTTAAATCATCACTTTCCTTAATTGCTTTTTTTCCTGTTTCTTTACTGTGTTTTCTTAGCTGATTGTCCATATTCTACTTAAGACTGAGTTATTGAGAGTACTCTAATTTTTATAATAGACTTGTGTTATCAAAGGTGCTGAGAACCTGTATGGCTTGAACAATCCCCTCTCAGTGTTTCTCAGCTATTTGCCAATTGGGTCTAGTTGGTCTTGGCTTGCCTTCTTTTTTATTAGTTCTCTTACCTCTTCTAGAAACACTGTTGTTGATGGAAGAAGTGACCAATGTTAGGTCCAAAATCTTCTAATAAGTATCCCTCGACTTTATTTAGAATTTCATCATTTGTATCTTGACTTTGGAGAACCTACTGAAAAATAACTTGTTGGGTAAAGCAGATTATGTTGGTAACGGGAACCGTAAAGCACGAATTAGTTGGGGTGTTTATATACACATGGAGTTACAAAATGAGCATTCATTTCTCCTGTGGAATATAAAAAAAAAAAGCTAACATCTTATTTTCTTTTTAAAGTAAGATTAGAGTAATTAAGTTTACCTTCATTGCAGTAGAACGCAGAATGCATCTAAGGGGTTGTTTACATTACAAGACTAGATTTATCTTAAGCTTGTTTCATTTTAAAGTGCCTTTGATTCCCACAAAACTTTCTTGGAAGAACTGGTTATATATTTCAGCTATTGTGTTTCTAGTAGTTCTGCAAGGACTGTTCAACATTGGTTTGCTTCCTGTTAGAAGAGGTTGGTATTTTCCTCTGTATGTTTTATACTGTTGTCATCTTGACCGGATGCTACCTTTCCATATCAAAGCTGCTAGGCAGCCAGGATCACCCTTTTCACTTCCACACACTTTCTAGAGTAGCTAGTGAACTTCCATATGGATTTTTACAAAGATCTGGGAAGGTATTTTCTTCTTTGGAAAGCTGCATGTTGAGCCTCTTTTATGGAAGACTTGCTTTAGTGGAGACATCTCTTAAGATCAGAAACTTAAGGGGGTATTTATGAGCTGGTCTCAGCACTGCAGAAAAGCAAAGTAGCTCTGATGATAGAAATACCTAGTTCAGGCATCTGATCAAGCCCAGTACTTGAACTACTACGGAGCTGGTTCTTTTAGCTTGAAAACCGTTGTAAAGTCATGTCCTAGCAATATATAATAGCTTTTTACAGAAACACAAATTATTTTTCTGTAAACTTTGTGGTCTCTTTCTATGTCATATAGAGTTAGATGCTGCTTTAAAAATACACGTTTAATCCCATCTCACCAGCACGTTGAGAATGACAGTTGAATTTGAAATTTAAAGTTTTATGTACCATGGTAATTTCCAAGAGTTATTGAATGCAGCAGTCTCATGTCATAGCGGTCCAGCTGATGTTCCCTAGCGTGAACACGTTTAGCCTGCCAGCTTTGTCTTGGAGAAACTTCTGCACACAGCCCACCGTTCATTGATGAGCCATCACTGATTTAATTCACTGTATTTAATAATGGGCCTTTACCTCACATTACTGAAGAAACTGGACATTTTCACAGCGATTATTTTCTGCTTGCTCTTTTGTGGAGATATCGAAACAGCTGGGTATGACCTTTTTCATCTATTCCAAACTGAAATATGAACCACAGAGATATTTTAAAACTGAAGTTCATTGTATGATATCACATATATATTGTAATTGTGGTTACAATAAAGAGAGAAAAAAAGATACACAGACTCACATTGATTAGTAAAGTTACAGTTTTAGGAGTTCAACAATCCAAACCAGCCTGCAGAGATGTTATTAGGCAAAACAATTCTGACATGGCTGTCCGTGTTGCTGATATTTTCTTGCTGTTTGATCATTATTGAAGTAGCTATATTTTTTATTTAATGGTGATAATACCCTAGTAATAACGGAGTGTTTCTTTGAAAGAAAATTCTCCTCTTCATCAGACTTAAAGGTTTCCTTTCAAAAACCAGAATACTTTCAACTGCTGGGAAAAGCACCTGCTGCACGACCCCTGTGGTAAGAAACTGAAGCACTTTAAAAAGATGAGACTCAAAATTAGATGCAGTGATGTACAGACAAAGTGTATATTCTTTGTGATGGCTGAGGGAAAAAACTGTGGTGTCAGAATGCCTTTTCTAGGAGTATGAACTCAGTATTATTGAGGTGGAGAAAATCCAGGTTGCTGCTAAGTCTGTATTTTTCCCATGTCATGCCACTTCATCATGGCTTTAATTTATTACAGTCAAATTTGGCTGGAGTATGGTGCTTTATATGAAATATAATTTATTTATAAGTTAGTTTGCACAGATAGAAGATACCTTGCTTGTGAAATTGTGGAAAAATGTGTTTATAATTATTTAATACCAATGAGACTCTTTGCACATTTGCTTTCTATTATTTTCACATTCTTACCATATTTTGAAAGTGAGTTCTGATGACTGTTGCTAGAAATAATTAGTCCATTGATTTTCACTGTTTATTTTTAAATGGTATGTTAAAAAAAAAAAGTATTTTCAGTTCTACAGTGTGTTTAGCACATCAGACTGAAGTAGATGCTACAGCTATTTTAGCCTAACCATTGAAAATTATGTCAAAATTTGACTTGTTACAAACAAAAAAAATAGATATTTCATAATTTCATTTGAGACCTAGAACACAAAGAAGATGCTGGACCTAGTAACACGAAACAAGAAATACTGAAACTGCACAATTTAAAAAAATAGTTTAAACTAAATGCCTTGACCAGCATGTACATTTGTAGGCAATAGTACTGCGGCAAGGCACTAATCAGCTAAGTACCATAATCCTCCTTATAGGGCAAATTCTTACTTGACCTCCAGCTATATACAGCACATGGTAACAGCATTAAACTATAACACTCCTCTCATACTCTCAATAGCTTCCCATTGGGTCAGCTCTCTGGCTTGAATTGCTGTTGTTTCATATACTGGATTTTTTTTTTTTAATTTTTTTTTCCTAGATGCCTTATATTTTGTAAATGCATTTTGGGGGAAGGGAAAGGATTGTAAAATATATCTAAAGAATCGTGTCTCAAAATTAAGACTGTTCATATGATTTCACTGAACCTAGAGGATTAAATGAAAGACCTAGCCAGAACAGAAATTGATGTATTCTCATGAATCCGAGGCTTCGTACTTCCCAGATGTGCAGTGGCTGATCAGAAGGTAAAGCAGGGAAGAAAGGTGCTGAATGAGTTGTGTGAAAACAATGTGTAATGCTCAGCATTTCTTGTTCTTTTTGGGGATGATTAGTTTTTTACTTTTAGCAAAAAAATCTCAATGGAAGTACTGAAAAACTTCTTATTGTGCTTCAGATATATGAGAATAGTATCTTTAACAAAGTCTTGTACTTTTCTTTAAATTAGTATTTTAAATTGTATTATATTTTCTGTGACAAAAATAATTTCTTGAAAAATTGGATTTCTTTTCATAAAAATAGTTTATGCAGAATTTTGGAATTTTCTTGTATTTTATATTTTAAGTCCTTTTTAGTAACAATTCAGTATTGTATTAACTCATTCTTATGTTTTAATGTTTCTGTGACCTACTATTCTTTTAACACTTTGGATCTAAAACTCATTTGAATCCTGCTGTATGGCAGCTGTTAATTGATTCCACCCTTCTGCAAATGATTTCTATGTCATCAGTACTGAGACAGATAAGTAGAATGTGTGTTCTGACCAATTATTCTCAAAAGCAATTTAATCCATTTAGCATTGTTTTTATGATTAGATTTTTTAACAAGAGATTTTACTGAAAAAGTAGGTGAGATATTTCTTGTTTACATATTAAGTAGAAATAATTAGCAAAATAATAATTCTGAAAATATTCAAAAGAAGAAATAATGAAAAATCTCAGGATGTTTAACTTATTTGTAAAAGGTAAGCATTCATCAACGCAGCTGAATGAACAGTAAGATTAAAATATAGCTATTTTATTTCTCTCTCTACAGTTCCCTAAAATCAAATTGTATGATACAAGGGCTACTGAAAAGTCAGTCAAAGTAAAGGAGGACAAAGTAATTTCTACTCGTAGTCTCATTTTCCTATCATCTGTGATGTTCTTGATGTAATAGAAAACCGTCAAACAAACGTATTACCTAAATATTTGTAGATTAGTAAAAGATACTTAAAATCACTAGTTTTGTTCAGCATTTTTTCCATGTTACAACTCTTTTCCCCACACAAATTGAAATTAGCCCTTGAAAGCTGCAATGCTGAATTTTTGCTGTGATTCGGAAGTATTTGTATTGTTTTGTATGTCTGTGCAATCCTGTCAAGTTCAAAGCAAAGTTGTTATCAGTGGTGAATTTAATTATGTTAATGTTTTGTTTCTACAGATTTCCTTTCATTCCATTGATACCAGCCTGCAGTCAGTGACTTTATATTTTTAGATAAAATCTAATAGAGATCAACATCTGCAGCATCACTCTCATGCTTCAGTAAATTTTATAATCATCATTGTAAACTGAATTCATTATTGTTTGGAGATATTTAGCTGGAAGGTATTTTAATGGTTCCAAATATGGTTGCTATAAAATAAAATTTGTAAGGCATGGCTGAAATGAGAAATGAAATAATGTCTGAGATGAACTTTACTTAGTGAGTTGCTTAGATTAGCTGTTAGATGTACTTTAGGGCAGCCTGTTTAAAACTATATTGGTTAAGAAATGTGATGAACACCTTATCTTTTTATCAGAGTAGGCTGTTTACATGAATTAGCTTGCAAATTGTGCATTGGTTGCTTACGTTCTTTCTTTTTTTGGGAGGTGAGAATCCAAGGAGGGGGGGACAGATCAAGAGATTAATCTAGTATAAAACTAAACAGCATAAAGAACTGCAAAAAGAGATCTTGGTGGAAACTGGAATTGCCTAGAAGTAAAAAAAAAAAAAAAAAAAAAAGGTATTTTTTCAATAAGTTGGAGCCATAGCTGCTTTGGAGAGTGTGCAGAATGATTTCCTATGCACAATGTGACTCAGCAAAAGCAAAAGTTATAAGCAGAGAATGCGGAAAGGAGTTAATTCAATACCAGCTAGTCTCTTAAAAACACTGCCAAAAATAGGTAAACATTTTGCAGATTCTTCAGTATGGCAAAGGAAGTGTGTGGAAACGCTTTCATAAGAGTACCTAACAGTGAGAGAGTAGGAACTTCCCTGAGAAAGGCAGCCAGATCTTAATTTTGCCAGGCAAGTTTTCTGGGTTCATTGCACTCACGGGAGTTTTGGTTGCAAGGTCCGGAGTGTGTTCAGCTCACCTCCTTGCAGCCTAGGAACGTTTTTGTGAGGTGTGATGATGGTGTTTTATCTGCCCCCTGTCACTGTTGTTTTAAAACAAGTGCCTGACTCTTTGCTGAATATAACACATAGAAGGGGCCCCAGTACAGGAGAGACATGGAGCTGTTGGAGCGAGTCCAGAGGAGGGCCACGAAGGTGATCGGAAGGATGGTGCACCTCTCCTATGAGGACAGGCTGAGAGAGTTGGGGTTGTTCAGCCTGGAGAAAAGGTGGCTCTGGGGAGATCTAATTGCAGCCTTCCAGTACCTGAAGGGGCCTACAGGAAAGCTGGTGAGGGACTGTTTATGAGGGAGTGTAGTGACAAGACAAGGGATAATGGGTTTAAGCTGAAGGAGGGTCGATTTAGAGTAGATGTTAGAAGGAAATTACTGTTAGAGTGGTGAGGCACTGGAACAGGTTGCCCAGAGAGGTTGTGGATGCTCCATCCCTGGAAGTGTTCAAGACCAGGTTGGATGGGGCTTTGGACAACGTGGTCTAGTGGAGGGTGTCCCTGCCCATGGCAGGGGGGTTGGAACTAGATGATCTTTGAGGTCCCTTCCAACCCAAACCATTCTATGATTCTATGATTCTAAGTACAGAAGTTTAGAATAGTAGAACTATTCAGGAATAGTTCAGGAAAGCATTCAGGAATCAACAAATGCTCTTTTCCTGACAGGAGCCATATAGTAAAGGAGAGACAAAGCTGTGCTTGGTGTATTTGACGAGGTGTCTAACAAGAAACCCTGTCTCTTGCAAGGCTTTCGTCACAGAGTTCCAGTGGGAACCGTGCACTTTTACCTACTCTGAATCATTCTTTCATGTACTGAAAGGATCACATTTTGAAAACAGTTAAGCAAAATTACAATATGTACAGAAGAAAAATTTTCAGTTTTAATTTTCCAGTCAATTTTATTCCTTGCTAATTTATAGGAAACAGAGAACAAAATATTAAAGTATTGTCTAGTAAATTATAATTAGGTGTTACAAGTAGGTGACCAATGTTCAGTTTTCAAGTAGCTGATGATGGCTCAGGCCCACTGAGCTCTTACTGTTTTTTAATTGACCCAAACATACTTATTTATAAAAGTTTCCAAGTAAATATAGATGAATTCAGGTACCTATATGTTCGAACATATCTTTAGGATGATATTCTCTTGAAAGTTTTCTCCAGTTCAAATGTGTCTTCTATTGGTTTGAGAACAAGATTAGAAGCCAGGAAGATCTGAAATCTAGTTTTGATGGTGATATAAATACTTTACATATTACAGTGTTTTTGAAACTTACCTTTTCAAATTTCCTTTTCCTCACTAAGCTTTGGTTAATTTTTTAAAAATCTAAATCAAAACGGAAGAGTGTTTTCTCTTCAAGGAAGAGTACAAATGAAAGTCAAACACTTTCAAGCTATGTAGTTCCATTACTGAAATCAGAGCCATCAAAGCAGAAAAGCTGTCTTATATTCTTCTATGTCGTATTTTAAGTACTTACTTCCTATTGTAGTGTGGGGTGGTTGAATAATTTCAGAAGGTGAAGGTGAGCAGGAGGTGAGGTTACAGTCAAGCTATTTGCTTTTTCATAGTGCTTGTGATATCTGTAATGCACTGGAAATAAGATTTCTATCCATGTAAGGTTAAGAGTTGTGTGTTAAAAGGCTAAATGTATTGATAAATTACAATAAAAAATAAATATACAGTGATAATTAGTAGAAAATAAGTTTCAGTTTCTATATCTGAAAAAATAATATTTATAGAATGTGCCTGATGAAGAGATTCATGTGCAGGTTCTAGAGTTTTCTAACCATAACAGAGATTTTATTTTATCATTGTTTCAATGAAGCAGTAATCACAATGGCCTGGAGGATTTTTCAGTGCTGTGGTAACCTTTTCAGAAAAGGTGATAATCCTTCTGACAAGAGATATACAGTGCTTACTTGAGCTGGCAGCTGGATGGTGCATATCACAGCTGTTGACACACATTTAAAGTTCTTTTAACTTTTAATGTTCCAGGAAAGTCCTAGAAATGTAGGAGTAGTCATTTTCCATGGTGTATGTAGCTGGAAGTACATGAGGAAAGGCTTTTATTAAGCTATCTTTAAGGTAGTTAATGGCGAGAAATGGATTAGACAAAGGCTCGTGAAGGTGAGTGAGAATTAGCTTGTGATCTAAAAATAACAGCAGATTTTTAATAGTAGTGACTGGCCATAAGTTTTCACAAGTACTGTTCCTCCTACCATGATCTACTAATACTGGTTTAAGATGTGTACAACTATGTGTGTCACAGGTATTTTTAAAATGAGTAAAAGTGACTAATGGTAAAGGCAAGCTAATTGTGGTGTGATGACCAGTAAAGAGAATGACACGTTTGAATACTAAGTGGTATGGTGACTGCTGGGCAGGATGAGCCCTCTCCTGCCAGCAAGGTTTCTGGCTGAGCAGGTGTACCGGTACAGTTAATTTATTTCCGATGGATGGGATTGCAACTTCTGGCATTTGATCCACGTAGTGAAGTTAGATCCCTTCAGCAGGGATGAAATTAATTAGAAAGGGAGTTTGATAGTGCCAATCAACATAGGTCAGGAATTAAATTAGTTACTTTTATCTATTAGGCTGCTTTCTCTGCAGAAAAAGGTTGCATTTTAAGGATGGTCCTTATTCTTGCATGTGGCCTAGTAGTTGCAACATACAAGGCACCTGCGTAAAGCTTTTTCCTTCCCCAAATTGTTGGAATAGATTGAAGACCTATCTGATCTTCACATTACTGTCAGCCACAGGTGGTGTTCCTATATTCATGTCTTAGCAACAAAATGGAGGAAAGGCAATGACTGCTTGTGGTAAATGTAACAGACAAGGTTAGAAAATCTTTGTGTAAGAGGTATAAAAATATAATGCTAAATTGGCACATCCTCCTCTCATTAACATAGTTCATGCTAGAAAAAAGGGTGGATTTTTTAGTAAATCTTGTGCCAGTTCCTCAGATGATCTGTTTTCCTGATAGAAGTACATTTGTCTCAGCAAAAAGTCTACAATACGAAAGTTTTTACTCATACAGAAATTCCATCTTTTTTATCCCCCCAGCCTCTCCCCCTATGACTTTGTAGCAGTGACATTTCCAGAAGAGATTTGTCCAACATTCTTTGCATGCATATGAGAACACTGTGACATGGAGTCATATATATATATATTTATATATATACATACACATACGTGTGTGTGTATATAATCTCCTATATGTGGCTAAAACAATTCTTACTATTCTGTTGTTTATATTACTATAGATACACGTAGACAGATGTTTAATCCTGAAGAATGTGTACGCTCGGTCTGCGCTAAGACGTGTGTGAGATTTGTCAGACTAGATTCGGAATGGTTTCATGTGTTACACAGTTCATGATGGACCTGATCCTATGAACAATACTCCCTGGAATGTTCTGATGTCTTGGAGGATCAAATCCATGCAAAAATCTGTGGCTGTGACTACCACTTGATTCATATGTAATATAGACTGAGTATACACAGTATGAGAATTAACAGTAGAGTATGTGTACATTCCATGTGCACACGTTTGTCTCAATCTTGCAATGAGATCCACATGGATGAATGCCATATCTGTTGAGTGCCAGTTATTCCAATTGGGTTTGCATAAAGATAAAAGGTTTTGCCTACATGGGGGACAGAATTGGGGAGGGTAGTTAGGCACAGTTTTTATTATAGGCATGGCAGAAATTTTCAGCAATGTAGATAATCTGCTATTGGAACAACTTATTTTGGCATGTAGCATATTTTTCATCAGCTGACGTATTTAAATGAAAAATATTTATCTTACCTAAAGTAAATTTCCACATCTAATCTGTGTTGTCTTAATGAAAACTTGTATTCTTTGCAAACTTGTTGGTAGTTCTGTTGTCCTAATTGTCTGTTCCCGTTGGCTGTTCTGGTTTTAGACTTATGAAACTTTGTTCATGTCAGATTAGAACGATTCAAGTTGAGTCCCCAGTAGCAGAATCCAGAGTTTTTGTTAAACTTACAGAGGTTATGATTTGTGCTGGTACTAACATGACACTTTAATAAGACAGATAGGACATCTTAGCTTCACCATAAGCAAATAGGCATCCAAATGATGCTTATATTACTTGTCATGCTTCACAGGAAGAGTTGCATTTTTGCAAGATTGAATTAGTTGCCTCATTTGCAGATGCTATTGTAAGGCTAAAGGACTTTAATATTTACAAGGCAAGACTGGGTCCAAATTTTTCAAGCACAGTTTAATGACCCTGTATGGTACCTAAGACAGGATGCCAGTTTGCCAGTCACTCCCCTGCGCACACTCTGCTCACAGTCGTGGTTTTCCCTTGCTGAGCAGAGACTTCATTTCCTTTCTGGCTGTGAGTAGAGCATTTTCTCTCCTACCAGCTAGGCAAAGCCCTTTCTACTTTCCTGGGCACCAAGGTGAGCCTGTTTTTCCTTGTCCCTTTCACTAAGTTGAAGCTTTTCCTTTCCTTATCCCTCCTCTTTGCTCTCCTTTTTGCCATGCTTCCCCACACTAGGCAGGATCTCCCGGTTGCTGCCTGCCAAGCTGTCCTCCAGGATCAGTGGCCATTTGTGAGGGTAGAAAACATTTTCAAAGGGATCTTAATTATAAAGCTAGAACTTAATATAAGAGGAAAGGGCTGATAACACAAATAGGTTCACATACATATTTTCATTACTTAAAGCTTGAGCTGATCTATCTTATCCCAGAGAAGGCCCACCTCTCAGTTTCTTTTATCCACATCTGGGATATTTGCTCCAGTTTCCTGCAGGTAATTCCTTCAGATCTGGGGTGAAAAAACTAAGTACAAATCTGGACATGTATGGAAGTAGCATTTTAAATGCTTGTTACCCTGTGTCATGTAAAGGGTAAGTGCAATTCCCACACCCTGTTAGAATTGATAAAGGCAGGATCTGAAGCTCCAGTTTGTTTTTTCCCTATGAATCACTAGTCACTATTTAATTGATCTTTTTTTAATCAAGTAGCAAACACTGTTGTATCAAACAAACATATAACACTCATACTATATTCCAGACAAACCCTCTATTAAAATATAGCATACAATAAGATCACGTGCTTCAGTCAATCATTTGTCAGCATCAGGAAAGAGTATCTATTGATAATTCTTTTTTTCACCTTCCTCTGAAGCTGCAGAGTTTGTCTATGGCTAGATATCGTCTATGATAAAGAGTTAATGCTTAATGTGATACAGGTGTTTCATACTGGTATCTGGCTGGTGTGTCTTGCTTAAATGCTTAGACATTTGGATGTATTGCCATCCCAATAGGGGTAGGAAGGATTTTTTTGCCAAGTTAGACGGGCAGGACTTTGAAGCTCTTTCCCTTCTTATGCAACACAAAAAATGTTTTGTTTTCTGAATTCATCTGATTTAGACAAGTGCTGCCATTGGATCTTTATCTGTCCTCTTTTCTGCCCTTGGCACACTTTATAGTTTTGTGGAAATGGAAGTGTATAGTTTTAGCCAATAATGGCTACTAAAAGATCAAACTAACTGAATGATCCAGCTAGCCTTAATTTCTACAGTGATTACAGAACCCTATGAAATAGACGTATATGGTCAAGTTATACCTCTGTAAAATGATTACAAAGGTTTATAAAATTTTGGTACTTGTAAAGCAGTTATGACTGCAAAGTAGCATAAGTATTTGTATTCTATATTTTGTAATGCTGTATAAGCATTTTTCCTTTAAAGCTGTTTTTGATTTAAACTGTGCACCATAAGCAGACTTGTAGCATGACATGCTTTTTTTTAACTTAATACAGAAAATGCGCGAGAGCATTCACAAAGAAATGCAATGAACTGATTTTTTTTTCCATCAGCCGATCCTTCTATCATTTAATTAGCATTACCTGTATATTTGTGCTACAAGAAATATCAACAGTATTCTCTTTCTTTCTCCTTGTCATGGTTATTTAGGAAAAGAAGCCCATCAATATCAAGAGAACAGAACAGAAGATACGACCAGAGGGACGAGAGAGACGAATATTCACAGTATGCTACATCAGACAGTGCGATGCCCAGGTCACCATCAGATTATTCAGATAGGCGGTCGCAGCGTGGGCCTCAGTTATATGAAGAACCTGAACTGGGTGATTATAGAGATTCCAACAGAAGGAGTCGCAGGCGTTCCAAGGAGTATCCGGTAGAAGAAGAAGATGCACAAAACAGGGAAGAATATGAAAGGCAGCGGAGGGAAGAGGAATACCAGGCACGATACCGAAGTGATCCTAATTTGGCTCGTTATCCGGTCAAGCCACAACCGTATGAGGAACAAATGCGTATCCATGCTGAAGTGTCCCGAGCACGTCATGAACGGAGACATAGTGATGTCTCATTGGCAAATACTGAGTTGGAAGATTCTCGGATGTCCATGCTGAGGATGGAACGACCGTCAAGACAAAGATCAGTGTCTGAGCGCAGGGCTGCCATGGAAAATCAACGTTCATACTCTATGGAAAGAACTCGAGAGGCTCAGGGACCAAGTCCCAACCGTCAGAGGACCACAAATCATAGCCCTCCTACACCTAGGAGGAGTCCAATTCCTCTGGAAAGACCAGACATGAGGCGCTCTGATTCATTAAGGAAACAACACCATTTGGATCCCAATTCTGCTGTACGGAAAACGAAACGTGAAAAGATGGAGACCATGTTACGGAATGATTCACTCAGCTCAGACCAGTCTGAATCTGTCAGACCTCCACCACCAAAGCCTCATAAAACAAAAAAGGGAGGTAAAATGCGCCAGGTTTCATTAAGTAGCTCAGAAGAAGAATTGGCGTCCACTCCAGAGTATACGAGTTGTGATGATGTAGAGATTGAAAGTGAAAGTGTTAGTGAAAAAGGTAAGGTTTCTATTTTTTTGACTATTTCAATATATAGATGTGGTTTAGTTTCCATTCCATTGTAAGTTTATTTTACCTATTAGAATCTATTGCAACCACATATCTACAGCCCTTCACAGATGACTCAAGTTTGTTGTGATGGGAGTTGGTTTTTTCTGATTTTGTGTTTCATTCACTTAGATCTAACTTTAATGATTTACATGGAAAAGAACATCACAGCTACTAGATGTATTTGGATATGTTAAAGGAAAAAGCACGAAAAACCTGTTAATTAAATCTGCAAAGTATCTAAAGCTGGGCTGTCCTATAAGGCTATGGTTTCACGTCCATTAATGCCAGATTTGCATACTCCTGGATCACAATGAGTGCATATTTGATCTGGATCGAGTGTGGGCGCATGACTGCATTTCTGTTGAATTAACTAGAGCACACGATACAGAGTTTATGCCAGTTTCATGCTGGCTGCTGCAGGTTAAAGAGCATCTGATCTGCAAAAACCCCTGTATGTATAAAGTTAACCCATTCAAGTTTTTAAACAAATTTAAAATGACTGATGCAGTTT
This sequence comes from Balearica regulorum gibbericeps, assembly GCF_011004875.1. Lineage (NCBI taxonomy): Eukaryota > Metazoa > Chordata > Aves > Gruiformes > Gruidae > Balearica > Balearica regulorum. The sequence goes on along the minus strand of NC_046185.1, from coordinate 22,236,093 downwards.
ATACCAATGGATGTTTCTTTTTGCTGTGGGGCTATGGTGCTTTTCAATTTTAGCGCTTTTTAGGATTCATGATGGTGGAGTTACCCCATTGTCAGAAAGAAAAGCTAAGATTAGTTGAACTGATACCCAACCTATCCAAAGGTAATGTATGACTTAAATATTAAAACATTGGGGACCATTCAGTTTAGACTGAATCAAATTAATAATATTAGTTTGCTTACCTTCATGTATGTTGTTGGTCTAAAGTACAGTAGTTATAACTAACCTGTTTTCAGTTATTACTATTAGGATATTGCACCTTTACTAGTTGTCATGAATCATCATCTGCTGTTGTGGATTGGGATTAGAAAAATTGCTACTATTTGTTGTTAATATTGCTATCAAATTGGTTCTGAAGCAAGTAATTAATTGTAATAAATTATAGCTTTCACTTACATAATTTTGTATTTTAACTGCCAAAGAAAACACTGTTATTGATATCAATAGTTAATGATAATGTCACGTCTGTGCTGATTTCTGAGGTAGTGAATGAAGCTAAATTGAGCATGTAGTTTATAAATGAATGAAAAAAAGCTTGCAAAGCTTTACAGGAAAAAAAAAAAGTGCTGTTTTATGTTTTGTTATTCTTGACTGAATTACTATAAGCAATTTTCATGACGCATAGCGTGTAGCTGTGTCAGCATGGCCCAGTGGTGGCCTGTGGCTGGAAACAGTGTTGAGAACAGCCTTGGTTTTTCACAAAGGAAGAGAGCAACTGCTTGAACTGGGGAAGAGGTCTGACTGCTTCTGACTGTGCCCGCTTCCAGCCTGAGCTGGCGGGTCCTGTTTCTTCCCTTGCTGATGGGCTTGGAGGCAGCCACCATGCATGGAACAGGCAGCCATCCCAGCAGTAACACCTGCACCCGGAGCCAGAGCCAGCTGGTGCCAGCCTCAGCAGCCCTGGTCATGTTATCACACAATATCCTCAGCCACATTCATACTTCTCCTCCACTCGTCTACTTCTCCCCCACTCCAGAAAAGCATTTGTTTGAGTGGATTTGGGAAGATTTCGCTTCTGCTAGACGTGGGGGAGGAGAGATCTGCTAGGATCTCTTCTGAGGGGGTCTCACAAACTGGATCCAGCCTTCACAGCTGCTGTAGGTAGACCCACAAAGTCTTAGCTCATTCTTTTTATTTTCATGAATCTCTCTTACCATGTAAACCAGCCTACACTTAGAATCCCTATAAGCAAGTGATTTCTTCATGAATACCACCAAAAGGAATCTGGCATGTAAACCTCCATCAGTCTTCCTGGTATTGCAATACATTATTTCCTTAATTGATAAAATACAAGTAATTATTTTAAATGCCTCCTATAAAAATGGGTTTCTCCTCCCCTCAAATTACTCACTTTCAGCCCTCCTGAAACTCCTCAGACCTGATTATTTCTCAGCTGTCCCTGTAAGCCACATACAAAGTCTGTTTGGCAAAAGATATAATGCTAAATATAAAACATTCGGCCTTGGAGTGATAAAGGGTGGCAATGTTAGAGTGAGAATTTGGATGCAGTAATAATGAGTTTTCCAAAAGAGGAAAACAATTTGTTCTCCATCTCTTTCTATATGGAGTACCCATATCTTTTCACAGATTCTGCAAATAAATATTAACAACTGAGGATCAGCCTGGGCTTGAGCTGCTGGAGCAGCTGTTTGCTGAATTACATCTGAGATATTATAAGGCCTTGACATTGGTTTTGAGAAACTAGTCTGAAAATTGTGAATTATCTGAAAATGTAGGAAAAATTATAATCATATGTTCTTAAAAGGGATGAAAATTTGCCTTCTTAAGCTTATATCCAAAATGAAAAGGATTGATACATATCTATCATTGAAACAAATATATGCACATGAAATGAAGATAGCCATTTCATTTTACAAGGCCAACAGAGACATGGACCAGCTGCTGGATTAAGAGCTCTGGGAAGAGCATCAATTATTACTGAATGCCTGTGACTTTAACTATTTGTGTCTGATCTCATTTCAGTAGTTGTCTGCTTTAGGGTAAATTTTTCCTTGATTTTAAAAAATGTAATCTGGTTGTTTTCAGGGAGGGAGAGAGGCAAAATTATTTTTCTGCATGTTTCTGGTGATGGCCAGAGAAACCATTGCCTTGGGATGCTCCTGCCTCCTCCCTATGGGGGACAAGGGAAACTGAGCAGAGAAAGCTGATGAACACCCAGATAACACTCAGACACCCAGTAGACAGCCATGTGAAACACAGGCATGGTAAAGAAGCCTTCTAGATGGAGATTGAACTGCAGAAGAGAAGAGCTAGATTCTTAAGATACTGCATAGGTTTTATAATGCAACTATATTTGGACCAGAAAATTTGGGTCATAAACTAGGCTGAGGAGTGGCATTTTGGAATGGGAATCAGGTGGCTTCAGGAGGCTGAGCAGACAAGGGGAGGAAATTTAGGAACTGCAAAACAAAATGTCATTGGGTTGGGTTGGAAACTGAGGCTGAAGAAGAAGAAGGGGGAGCAAAACTGGTAGATCAAGTAGACTAAACCTGTGACCTGTAGTTTGGGAAGAACAGATAAAGTAAAGGAAACAGATCTGGTAAGGAATTACTGGTAAGGTGAGAACTGGAGCTTCCTGAGTGGTAGGTTAGAGGATGGTGAGATTGGTTGAGAAGCAGAAGCAGAAGTTTGGGAGAGATGGTGAATGGCTGGGAAAAGGATGTTCAGAGAGAAGGACAGGAGGGCTGAGCTGGGCTTGGGAGCTTTGGCAGAGAGGGACGGGTACTCCCTGAGCAAGGAGCATGGGCCTGGCAGCATCTGCCTGAGGCTCCAAGACTGATTTGGTGAGGTGAGAAGTGCAGGACTACGGTGAGGATCCAATGGTGTGACAGACCAGTTCACTCTTTAGAAGGTCAGGAAACAGTGCATGACAGCTTTAGTAAGTGGACATAACTGCGATTTCAAACTTGTTTATTGAAACAGGTTGTGCAAGAATTAGATGTATTTTGCAGATTGAATTTTGTGCAAGTCTTCATATACATTAAAACAGTCCTTATTGGCATAACTGTTTACTAATTTACCAGATGGCCTCTGCCTTTTTCTGTGCATAGGATGAACAATTCTCACTTATTATGGTATTCAAAATTTTCTTGAAGCTCCGAGAGTTTTTCCAAGCTGTCTAATGGACCTTTCTTTACTCTTGTTGTGAATACCAGACTTCTGAAACTTCAAAGGAGGTGTCTGCATTTGCAATACTTGTTGTCACTCCTGGAGATCAGGGTAGCAGACAGTCCAAAGCTGTATCTCCATGACAGGATTCCCTGTCTGTGTTAGGAAATACATTTGCAGAGAAAAAAAAAAAAGGTGATCATATGTTTTGGACCAAAATATTAGGTATTTGATGAAATCGTAAATTTTAAATGGTTTTAAAATGGATCATCAATCAGTAAACATAAAGATCATAATGATTTATTTTTAAATGTTCTGGATTGTTCAGTTCACCAATTCTGTCTCAAAACCATCTCAGTTTACTTGGTTCAGTTTCAAGGCTCTGAGAAACATGCTTTATAAAGTAAGAATGGTTGTGGTGTTAATTGTAGTAAAGTGAACATTGAACCATGTCACCTACAAAGCTCCAAATGAAGCTATGTCTTTGTGGTGTGCAGGTTAGGCCAAGCTATCTCCGTTGCTTGTCTGATTTAAGTGTCTTCTATTGTGAGGGAATATTAAAGAATTTTTTATTTGCATTTTCTGTTAGATGTTTGTCAGTGCGATTGTAAGGAATAGGCCTTAGGGCAGGTTTGAAAGGCCCCCCATAATTTGTCAGCCAGCATGAAGCAGATGTGAAGCAGAGTGCTACAGGCTTGTTCTGTGTGCCTACAGGCTTTCCAGGTAGGATTAGAAAATCAAACAGCACCACTGCCCATATATTCCTTGTGGCAATTCTGTCACACCTGCAGTCTGCTGAAGTGCCAGACTGAAGAGACTTGCCACAGCCATGCTCAGGAAAGCCAGTGGTCTCTGGGCCTGTCATACCCCCACTCAGAACATAGGAATGGAGAGGTGACGTGATGGGCCTGGGGTTCCTTCTACTCCTTCCCCAAACATTTGGGGGTCCTGGATGTCCTACAATTATTTACAAATCTCTCAAACTTCAGGGTTCCAGCAAGACAGAATCTCTACATGGACAAAAAAGAATTCATTCAAGGAAATCTAGGTGCATGATAGCTCTAACTTCTCTCATTTGCTCTAAATATAAAGTAGGACATAGTAGATTTTCCAATGGTGGTAAACAGTTCAGGCATACGTGCATACCATGCTCCTAGCCACCTTGCAGAGCACCCTGCGAGAGATATCTGTTTGTACAGACGGTGACTGACATCTGATGTGGGTGGAATCAGTGGTGGGAAAGGCAAATGTGTCTGTGTTCTGTCAGAGGTGCAGTTAAGTTTAGTGTTTGCTTTCACTGTTCTTTTACTAAAACATGATAGATAGATGGATGCCCATTTTTATTATCATAGAAACTCATATGCATAGAACCACAGAATCATAGAATCATTTAGGTTGGAAAAGATCGTTAAGATCATCAATTCCAACCATTAAGCTAACACTGCCAAGTCCAACCACTAAACCATGTTCCTAAGCACCACATCTACACGTCCTGATACAAGCCAGGATGCTGTTGGCCTTCTTGGCCACCTGGGCACATTGCTGGCTCATATTCAGCTGGCTCTCGACCAATACCCCTATATAACATGTGGATGATAGGCTCCAGTCATCTTCTGTACTTCAGCATCCCTGTGTTGTTGATTGAAAGCTGCAGAGTGCAGTCCGTGTGAGCAGAAATGTGTGTATGCAGGACAAGGGGTTAATATGCTGTTCTTTGTCACTAAGTGCATTGAAAACATGGATATATAACCTTGCCTTGGCTGTGTGATAGTAATTTACAAACATATGAATAAATACATTTTTTCATTATAGAAGTTAAAAAGATCCTCATGTCTGGAGCAGGTTGCAGGACCTACTTGTTTATTGCAATATTAAAACCAATCTGGTAGAGATACAGTTCAGTTTTTGGCAGCAAATAAAGTCTATTTGGAAACAATATGCTCGTCACAAGTTAAAAATGTATGGTAGCTCATGGTGTGAGGAGCAGAAAGCACACTTTCTGAGCGCTACTGCAAGAACAGTGCATGTCTTACATGAGCAGAGCTGCCAAGGAAGTGAAATACTGTCACAATGCTCTCATTTTTAAATTCTAAGAGATAAGGGACCTCATTTCAATCCTACTTGTGCCAGTTTCATACATCTTCAACAACTTTGACTTCAAACTTACACTGAGCTAAATTAAATCAGAATGAGGTCATTGTTTCTAAAATTTGCTTCGTTCAGGTTAGAGAGTTCCTGAAAATCTGACTTCACTGGAACAAATTATACTAGAAGGCAAAATTTCAGGACTGAGCTGCAGCACTTGTCTTGAACACAAGAGGCTTTGAAATTCCACAGTTTCAGTATGGAGATATCTTAGAATTCAAAGTATTAAATTTTGAATTTTCATAAGGAGAATAATTATTTTGGAACACTGAACTGTTTGACATGTTTTGTTAAAAGCCAGATTTGAGGATGTAATGAAATTTCTTCTTATTATTTCACTTAGTATTGCAACGTAAGAGAGTATATTTTGCATTTGTAAAGAAATCTTCTTTTTCCATAAAGGCCTCTACATCTTAGGTGAGGAAAATGTGGTTTCGATGTATGAGGAATTTGACTGGAGATTCAGAAGTCTATTTTTCAATTTATTTTTTTTTTCCCCAGCTTTCCCCTATGAACTGCCTCTCTTTTAAGTGCAAAGATAAGAAATAGTAAAAGATAGGAAATATTACACTTTCTCCTTATATGTGTTTAAGCAATAAATAAATTTACTGCGCTTAAAATACTTCTTGCAACTTTTAATCTTACTACTTCAAAATATTAGTATTGACTATGATAGTTTTCCTACAAAAATATTTTTTGTAGATGCATACATGATAACAGAACTAGAATGTTTAAAGTTGCAGAGATTTCTAATAGTAAAGAATGCTTTTTTATATTTTTGCCAAATCTTCCCCTATTTAGACACTTGTGTGTTCCATAGAAGATAAAGGGAAGGGATGTGATCTTCTGCAGCATTTAGAAGAAATCTACTGTGTAATATTTTAAATTTGTAGTCACTTAAACCTAGCATAAGCCAATAATATCCCTCACAGAAAGAGCCCTGGCTTTTCCCAACTCTTGCCTGCATATTCGCATCCTTATATCACTCGTGTCACTCTGCTGGCAGAAGCATTCAGGCAGGTACACACTGCATCAAGCCAGGATACTTTTGTGGGGTAACACTAATTAGGCAAAAAGGTGGTAAATATTAACATTTAAAGCTTCTTGATAAAATGATATTGAATGTCTTCTTAGATACTATAGTGCATGCTGAAAAGATAATGTGTAACTGATTATGCCTTACCAGAATCTGAAGATAGGGAGGCATCTGCTGAAGTACGGAAGAAGAAATATTTTCATATAATAGTCAGAGAAGAAAGAATATTTTCTTATAAGAAGATGAATAATTTCATAGCACTTCAATTCCAACAAAAAATCTAATACTTATTTTTATTGATTAAAATCTTGACTGAATTATAACCTGAACTTTCTATATGCAAAAATAAACAAACCATTAAGACTGCAATTCTTTAATCATGTTTCCTTTTACTCTGGGTCTTTGCTGGAATTACAGCTATAGCAGAAGCGTTGTGCAGGCACCAGATTAATTCTCTCCTGATATGATGTGATGGAAGAACTATGAGTTATTGTTAAACTATATTAGTGCATTAGTTGTAGTTATTTATGGTACCAGATGAGATTAAGTTGATTATTAATAGGACAACGTGATTTTAAATATTTTTAACTTAGGGGGAAATTTTTATCATTAAAACTTATCTACAGTTTAACTTTATATTTTTAACACTAACTACAAGAAGTATTTTCCCCTGGAAATTGTGAAAAAATTCTATTCTGAAGATAAAGATTTTTTTTTTTTTCAGTTGAAACTGTAAGCCATTGAATTGTCTGGGTGACCATTCTTAAAAGTATCATTAAAAAGCATTATAGTTGTCACTGAGCACTTTTTTATCTTTTTCAATTTTAAATAGAAAACAAAAGATACTTGTGTTATAGTTTAAAAATAATTTCCTATTACCCTTACATCTTGGCAGCTGGAATATTTGCTGAATAAACTCGGTAAATATTCATTGACCTTTTACTGTAAAAAGCAATGAAAGAAATTACTGTCCAAACGTGCCTGGAAAGGGGTTGATCCTACAAAGTGCAAGGCTTCCTATGGAGGTAGTTCTTATCCTATCCAGCCTGGTCCACTTATTTCTAATCAAAATTTCAGTTTAACTAAGTTAGAAACTTGGGAATTGTGGTCCGAGTCTTGCATCAGCAATAAGTGCTGTTAATTCACAAAGATTTGGTAGAGATAAGCCACAATGAAGACCTGCTAGATGCTGTGTGAAACATGTCAGTTCTTTACAATGCCATGGTAGAGTAAAAAGCCATCGTGGAATTTTTCTCTCGAGTTTTCAGAATATTTAGCTAAATACTGTGATGTTTGTAGTCTTTTCACAGAGGACTCCCCCAAACAGAAATAATAACAGCGATAAAAATGGCATGTAATGTCTCCAGAATACACGGAGCATGTATTTTTCAATTTATAATTTTCTTCATGCTTTGATGAAATCATTATTCTTCTAGTAAAACAAAACACTCAAACCTGTCTGTCACAGATTAATAACTGGATTAGACTCAGTGTAATTTTAAATTTTTAGTGCTTTCCCATGACGTATTTAAACAGATTTTGCAGGTAATTTTGCTAATTCCCCAATTAACTTTCAGAAACTAAAAGGGCCATTGTCAAATAATTTTTCTTAATTAATTAACAAATAATTATTTAGTTGGGAGTAATGCATCAATAATATGGTATGCTTTTAAAAAAGTTTCTTTAAAAATGTAAGCATCGTTCTTGTTCTACTGTTATTTTTATGTGTATTTCATTAAGGATATGATAATCAGAAGGAAAGAAATAGAGAAACAGAAGTGGAGGGGGAATAAGCAGAGTGGGCTGTATAGAAGTCATTCACCTGAAAAAAAAAGTCCTGTAGCCCTGTCACCCCAAGCTTCCCCTAATGTGCCATCCAAGACCCAGAATTAGTCACAGAAGCCGCTTGAGATTAAATTGAATATTGTCAAAGGTGAGAGCTGGAGGCACATGTTTGCCAGAGGAAAGCATATCCTTTACATCGTTTCCCAGTTCCCTCCCCATCCAAACCTCACCCACTGCAATTCACAATCTAGGGACCAGAAATATTTGGCATGAATCTCCTAGGTAAAGTGGCACCAATTTCTGTGTCCTTTAATGGGCCTGGCTGTAATTTCAACTGCAGTTGTTCAGGGGCTGCTGTGTAACATGGGAGCTGGTCCTGTGACGGAGGTAATAGTGCAAGTGTGAGGGGTGAGCCAGGCAGCTTAGGGAAGGAAACGTCACAGCTGTGGTCCTACAGAAATCTGTCCCCACTTCTGTCAGAGCCCTGAGGAGGTGGCCACGTTTTTCAAAAGGATGAAAGGCTGCATCTCCCCACTGCCCCACCAGTGAAAATCAACCTGCCGAAGGATGAGTGCCTTTAAAAATCAGGCCACCTGCCTAGGAATCTGATTATTGATTTAGGAACGGATTTTCACCCTATTTGTGAAAATTCTAGCTAACTTTTTCCAACAGTAATATTTTCTTGAAAATATCTTTAAAACCCTATAAATGTGTTTTGAAGTTTTTGGTGTCTTTCATTCATTTCAAAGGATCATTAATGTGTTTCTTCCGTGATGGTCCACTGTTTTGATATTAAAATCCTAATTTTAGTGGCAAGATAGAAAAAAATTGATGCAATGATAATGACTTCTCTATAATTGAGAAAATATTAAATAAAATTGCTTTAAGAGAATTGGTTTATTGCAGTCTATTAAATCAGTGCTCAGTGATTCTGTTGTAAAGTGGCATTAAGAATGTATTTTGCTTTGGGATACAAAGTACCTACATCTCTCCCAAGAGTGAAGTTTTATGCTAGCATTTTCACCTTTTCTTCTGAACTAATCCTATTTGTCATGGAAACGTTAAAGACTATTGCACAGAGAAAACAAAGCTAAGAATAATGTTTAGCCCAGAATTGTTTTTTCTTGGCTATAAATGATCACTTTTTTAGTTATGAAGTTCTCTACATGGCTTTGAAATGTGAAAGCATTTGAAAATTATAATTTATAATTTATTTATGAAAATATTTCCTAGAAAAAGTATCATGTTCTACAGTTAAAATGTTTACATCATGGAACATCTAGATATGTTGAGGACAAATCAAGTCAGCAGTCTTTCAGTCCTAACTACTAGGTGAGTATGGGTGAGCATTGTTACATGTTAAATGAACCATTATGGATAAAAGAGAGAGGGGAAAAATGGAGAGAGATTGCATAAAAATTTGATTGAGTTCTTCATGGCAAGATTGCCATTACTTACACACCAGCCTCCTCCCGCTTCATATAACCCATCAAAATCTTGACATTACTCAGTGGTGCTTTTCCCCTTGACAGAATTTGTAATTTCTCTCTTACATTGTTTTTTTTTTATCTTCCCTCCTTCTTGAAGCCACGTACTTTAGGCAATGATTTGATTGATCATGCTGCAGCACTTACAGGCTTTCAGACTTGGAGAGACCTTTAAAACAGTATCTTTCAGTTACTATTTAACTGAAAATTAGCTTGCTAAATTGTCACATGTACTGTGGGAAGACACACGTATCTGATTTTTTTCATTTTACCTCATTGATTAAGTAACTTGTAAAGGAAAATTTGAGTAGCATTTATGAGCATGGAGATGTAGACTGTGATAGAAAGGTATGTGGTAATGCAGGTTCTGGTTTATGTCTCATCTGTTCCAATAGAAAAGTGAATTTAATAGCCTGTATTCATGCAGCAGCATTCTCTATGTTAAGATATTCCTTTGAGATGTATAAAGACAGATGAACTGAATGAATACGTACATAAAAAATACCTGTGTCACACACTGAAGTTTAGACCAGATTGAAGATAGGAGTTCTTATGGAAATGTATTCATATCAATGGTATTCTGGAGAAACATTCTTTAAGAAATAGTTCCAGTGTTTATCCTTTCAGCCTTTCTGAACATTTAGATTATGAGTATTTTTTAGGGCCGGAGTTATATAATCTGTTTACTTGGAAAATGGAAATATATAGACATTGGTTACATAATGTAAATAAGAAACAAATAAAAGTTTTCTTCACAAATCTCCATTACTATTTACTGTTATGCATATTTATAGGCCATTTTTATATACATCTATAATAAGAAGGAAAGGCTTGGCTTGTGATGCACTATGCAGGGTGTCTAGATACTACATGGTACCTTATGTAAGAAGTGAGTGCATGCAGTAAATTTCATAGGATTTTATAATTTTCAAGAATTTTAACATTTCTTCTGAATATTTTAGTTTGGATTTAAAAATTCTTCTCAGTTCTGAAAATTTGTTCATACTGAGAGTTTCTAAAAGCTGAGTTCCTTTGAAAATCTTCCTATTCTGCTTTCATCCTGAAATTTTAATACACTTTAAAAAAGATAATTACAACAAAAAGCATTTTTTAAAGCTAGCATATTGATGATTTGAAGGAACCGAATTTGTTCTTGAAAAGTTTTGACTGATGAGGGCCACCAGAATTAGGTTTGAACTTCAGACTAATCATCCAAGAACAATTTGAAAGGCTGCTGTCAGTGTAGAAAAATACATTTATGAGGCTGAAATTTCCTTGTTTTCAGACATATGTAATCTATTGCCTCATGTCAATCGCTATGATTCTTTATAAAAGCCAAGGCTGGTCCATAGTTGAAATCTTCATAGACGCAATTCAGTATAACTAAGGCTAGCTGCAGATCGCAAGAAAAGATAAATCCAATCCAAACCAGGAATTTAACTGTAAAAATATAAAATTATCATGGAACCTAAGGTCAATAGAGTGGCTGAACCAATTTAAAGTCCTCATTAAAAGCTGAAAAGACACCAAGTGGTAATGTCTCACTTCAAGTGCTGAGCGGACAGAGAGCACAATGTTTGGTCTCAAAGCACGGTTGAGTAAGGCAAGTTGTGGTGAGCCAGCAGCTCATTGCCTTCTGGAAGGAAAGCCCCATTCCTCATCCTCGCTCACGCTTGCTGATCTGGACCAAATCCAATATTTACCTAACTTTTAGTGAGCCAGCTTAGGTCACTACACCAGTACAAAACTAAACCTTTACAACAAATGAACACTTTTCTTTCGCTTTGCTAAGCTGGAGAATTGCTGTGGTATTTTGTACCGTTATCAGGCCTGTCACAAAAGAGCACAGTCACACTGCTGGGAGCAGCATGGAGAAGAGGAATAAGACAACTGTGTCCAGTGACAATGAGCTGTTAGGTAACTCAGCCATCTAATGGACCACATTTGCACTAAACAGTAAATAATAGTATGACTTCCGAGCAACACTGGCAACATCATAGGCAAAAATGCAAATTTTAAAAGGTGATGCATATGACATCTTAAGAGGTGACAGAGTAGGTGAGAGCCTCTTGAAATTCCTATTTTCCTAATATTGAAATCACATATCTTATCTAAAGATAGGGCTGCACTGCAGTCCAAAGTGTGACTGCAGCTCAGCTTGACAGATGAGAGCTGGCTTTGAGGGCAGTAGTTAAAGTACTGATAGCGCTGGAGCTGCAGAGAACGCTGACTGCTGAGACCCTGGGTAAATATTCACATGAGCCTGTGCTGAGGTGCTATGCCTATGTCCTCATTACTACAGAGGCTGACTACTGGTGTACAGATACCTTGTGAGATAAGCAGCTTTGAGCTCTGGCCTCTGGAAGAAGATGACTTCTCTAAGCAGTCAGCTTGAGCAAATAAGAATCAGTTATGGCACCTTGATAAGATGAGAAAAAGCATCTACAAAAATGGCAATACTTTGTGTTACAGCTATGGTTTCAGTTCACAGTGATATATGGTTATGGCAAACTTTGTACCCGAAAAATTTAACACATGCTCAATGCTGTTGCCTTTTTCACTAATAGTTTTCTGTAAGAAAGGAAAAATGCAGTAAAAATAGATATACAAAGAGGCATCTTGACATGATTTCATTCAGCATCCTCTGAGCCTGTTTTTCTGTTGCTCCACTCCCTTTTTATCTGTGCAAAGTGACTGAAAAGTGGGTGTAAAACATTACCATTCTGATTTGCTAGCATTAACACCTTCCTTGTATTCACTTTACAGTAGATTGGATGACTAGACAAGATGCATCAAAGTGGAAGATAAAAGCTGTATTGTTCAGAAGTGCTAAAGTCTCAGTGAGCCTATGAAATTCAATGAGAGCACAGAGTGCTTAGTCAACAGCTTTGTTCTTTTTAAAAATCTGGAGAGAGACTCGTACACAGTGCCCTACCTCTTTGAGTGATTTACATTTGTGTAGTGTGAGTGTGAAATCCCATCACCCTCTGAAGGCAATGACCTTCAGTGACTGCACAGATACACATCACTGAGTGTTCTACAGAGCTGGGTGAAGCTGAAGTTGGCTGTTTCTTTTTAATGACAACCGTAAAATGTGCTGTAAGCACTATGAAAGTACATTGTTTTGATATAATTTAGTTGCTAATTACAGACAACAGTTGCAGGTCACCTGGACTGTAAAAAACAGGTTGTAGCACTGCCTGACATTAAGACTTCCTCAGACTTCCTACTTGGAGATTATTTATCTGTAGTTTCTTTCTCAGTGAGACTTTGGCTGTTTGTGCTGTAGGCTGATTTTTTTTTTTTTTTTAAAATACTAATTCTGAAAAAGTAATTCAGTCATTTTGAAGGGTGAGTCCAGAGCAGAATGTCTTATTTTCTCCATGTTAAAACACCTAAGATGCTAATTTGAAGTGGCGCATCACCTTCATTCTGGGGGTATGGTGTGTGCATTTTATGTCACTATGAAAACTGGCACAGAGTTGGCTGCATTATAAGCCTCTGAACAAAAAAAAAAAAAACAAACCTCAAAAAATCACAGTTCACATAGGCTTAGGAGAGAATTGTTAGCATTCAGTTGCTAATATCTGTGGCTCTGCTGAACATGTTGAAGGTTCTCATAGCTCCTGTGTATAACCAAAACATATAGGGACCTTTCCTAAGGAATCGTAGCTATTTTTCTGCTGGGTACTCATAGACACAAGAGGATTTTCCCTGTAACTGCTCTGGACCAAGGCAGTACAGGAGTAAAATAGTTGTGCGGGAGTGTTGATCTGCTCGAGGGTGGAAAGGCTCTGCAGAGGGATCTGGACAGGCTGGATTGATGGGCTGAGGCCAACTGTGTAAGGTTCAACAAGGCTCAGTGACGGGTCCTGCACTTGGGTCACAACGTTACAAGGCTTGGGGAAGAGTGGCTGGAAAGGTGCCCAGAGGAAAAGGACCTTGGCGTATGGGTCAATAGCTGGCTGAATATGAGCCAGCAGTGTGCCCAGGTGGTCAAGAAGGCCAACAGCATCCTGGCTTGTATCAGAAATGATGTGGCCAGCAGGACTAGGGAAGTGATTGTCCCCCTGGACTCGGCACTGGTGAGGCCCCACCTCGAGTGCTGTGTTCACTTTTGGGCCCCTCACTACAAGACAGACATTGAGGTGCTGGAGCGTGTCCAGAGAAGGGCAATGAAGCTGGTGAAGGGTCTGGAGCACAAGCCTTATGAGGAGCAGCTGCGGGAACTGGGCTTGTTTAGCCTGGAGAAAAGGAGGCTGAGGGGAGACCTTATGGCTCTCTACAACTACCTGAAAGGAGGTTGTAGCCAGGTGGGAGGTAGTCTCTTCTCCCAAATGTCAAGTGGTAGGACGAGAGGAAATGGCCTCAAGTTGTGCCAGGGGAGGTTTCGGTTGGATATTAGGAAAGATTTCTTCACCGAAAGGTTTGTCAATCATTGGAACAGGCTGCCCAGGGAAGTGCTTGGGTCACTGTCCCTGGAGATATTTAAGAGACGTGTAGATGTGTTGCTTAGGGACATGGTTTAGTGGTTGGACTTGGCAGTGCTAGGTTAATGGTTGGAATTGATGATCTTAGTGATCTTTTCCAACCGAAATGATTCTATGATTCTATGACTCTAAGAAGAGGAAAATAAATGTTTTGTTTACCATCAAAGTTGCTATATTTATGCAGATCTGAACTGAACAGCTGGTCCATGTTTTCTACAATAAGTACATTCTTGCAAGGCCCCATTCCCTTAGCAGTCTTGAACAAGTGCTTCTTCTACCTGATTCCAGCCGCTGCTATATGTTTTTTTCATATTAGGTATTGTTACAATATTCAAAATGCTTCTCACTCCAGGGGAAGCCAAGGCTGACGAAGGAAGAAATGTGCACAGAAAAATGAGATTCATTCACCCATAATACCTCAAGAAAAGTTAAAGACTTTTCCCTCTATCTGCACAGTTGATGGTAAATCCTTTCTGACAAATTGAAAAGTGCTCCAAACAGGAAGTTTTTAGCAGTTATACCAAATAATTAAAGAGATTTGAGTGAGAGCTCTATATTAAATTCTTACTGTATTAAAGGAAAATAGTGTAATACCCTTTCAAACAGCACCTCTTTCAGACAAAACTTTGTGTTAATGTTCTGTTCCTTATGGAACAGATCATCATGGACCCATGCTTAAACTGAGCTACTTGTTATATTGGTTAGGGAGAATTATAATATGTTAAATATTGTTCAGATAGTACTTTCTGTGACTTACTTAAGCTCATTATGATATTTTATTTTGATTTGTAAAAATATTGTTCTCTGAGTAAATTCCTACAGTCAAGGCCTCTGATACAGATGCACTAAACAGCATTATTAAGTGATTTCTATGGCAATAACAAGCCATAGAAACTGTTTCTCCTGTTCGACATGGTCCTTATCAGATTATAGCAATGGGATCAGCAAGCTCAGAAAGCAGAACTTCAGATACTAAGTCTGTGAAACAATTTTCAGTGCTTTTTAGTTTGTCAATATATTTCATCATTCTTCTTTTTGATGCTGTATAGTTTTCTGAGTTTTTTCCTTAGACCCTTCAAGCTAGATGTTTTTTCTCCAAATTCTTTTTGAGAACTCTGCTGCTGCAAGAGTGGAAGTTATTAAAGATTTATCCTTGTATGAGAACAGCTAGTACAGTTGGCAAATCTTTTCTAATCATATTTGTCAAGAGGGGTTGTAAATAATTTTGAAATGGATTGTCTAATAGTGAATGACGCCAGGGAATTCAACTCAATTGTAGAAGATAAATCAATGGATTTGCATTTTCGCCTCCATTTCAGGCTTTAGATCTGTATTCATTTGTAGATCTTTACTCATCATGTTTGTTTATTTAATATGTAACTGAAATTATACATATACAACAGCTCCCTAAAGCTCTACTGTTCTTGGGGGACAGGGCAGATAGGATCTCAGTGTGACTCATGGTGGATACAGCTGCAGTCTAACAGTTGCACAGCTGTAATTATAGTGTATCAAATCAGCTTGTGATGTCCTAGTGTTCATTGGAAAGGTAAATATGCTTTTGCCTCTCCAATTTATACTTTATTAGGTAGGTAAGGCTTGCTGTCATGCAGAAATATTTTGGTTCCACAAGTATATGCCAAGTACCTGGCATTTTCATTTCTATGACACCCCCAAAAATTTCTCACACTGGCCAATTCGTCAGATGGCTAGCTAAGCCTGCTATGATGGCTTCGGAGTGCACAGTAGGTCTTTTTCAAGGCCAGGGATCTGGCCTGCCTATTAGAGGTTTAAATTTGGTCTTGTGTAGCATAATCCACCAAATGCTTTGGTTATTATATTCCCTGTAA
The DNA here is from genome assembly GCF_011004875.1 of Balearica regulorum gibbericeps. NCBI lineage: Eukaryota > Metazoa > Chordata > Aves > Gruiformes > Gruidae > Balearica > Balearica regulorum. The sequence goes on along the minus strand of NC_046185.1, from coordinate 22,220,132 downwards.
AAATAAAGCAGATTTTGCTGAATGAGACAGCCCCATCAGATCATGTACTTGCAAACTATTTATGATAAAAACATAAGCATAAAATAGTAGCTGGATTTCCATATTACAGGCTGAGGCATACTCAAGAGGGCCCTAATCCTTGACTGCTGCTTTTAGATACTATTGCAATAGAACTAATATATTGCTGTCAGGAGTATAACTTGGTTAACTGACAATGCTTTATTGAGCAGGAAGGGTCTGCTTTAGTGCTTGTGTAGTATTTCTGCTGTTTTTTTCTAAACAATTTTGATAGCTTAGCAGAATTTGAAATGAATAATTACCATTACAACATCTAATACAGCCTGCTATTTATCACAGTCCATTCAGTGTCATGCCGTTAATTTGTTATTGAGCTCAATAACTTGGATGACTGAAGAACATCTTGTGTTTGATCAAAGGGTATTTCTTGAAAGGCATCCAGCGTTTGTGTGAAGGAGAGATGAGAATCTATGATGTCTCTTAATAGTTCATTTCAATAGATGATTTCTGTTGTCATTTAAGGAGAAGATTTAGATTCCAGACATTCATCTAGCCTTGCGCATGTTTTAAACCTTCATCTTGAAAGAAACAGAGGCTTAGTTTTATGCATTCTAGATCATCCTGGTGAAGTCAGTGGTATTAATCATAAAGTGTAAGTTTCTGCATCTTCCTAAGACTGCGGGGGAACAGAAACAGAGAGCAACGCTCATACCTGTACGTAATCTGGGCTCCTAAGGCTACGGCAAATGGCAAAACTTTGTCTTATTAAGTTTGGATGCATCTTCATTAATAATTATGAGGACTCAACCTAACTAAAAAGATAAAATATTCCTACTTCAATCCCTAAACAGATATCCTAACTGCTCTGCTCTTGTGTTTAGCTACATGTCTCTTCCACCTTCTAATATGAGGAGTTTTGAATTTAAAAGGTGTGAAGACATGAACAGAGAAAATAATATTGTGTTTTAATTAAATAATGACATTTCTGCTTGAGAATGTTTTGTTGTGTGCTATGTATGAACTGGCTGATTTGCTTTAGGCTTTCAATATAGACATTTAGATGTTGGAGTTCGCAAACATATAAATGGATTAATGTAATTTAAATAAAATATTAAAATTTAATAAAAAGTAATATAGGAAAAGATCTACAGAAAAGAAAATGGTAAGTTTTCTTGAAGGAAAATTTCAAAATCAATTGCATTTAGGCTAAGTACTTTCCTGTCATTTAAAATGAGGATCCAAGAAATCAGAGGATAATGGTTATGTCTATCATTATCATTCCAGTGATAAGAGGATATGTTATATGATGCTATGATTTAACTATTCATTTTATTAGAAAAGTATGCGTAATGAATTTAAAATAAGTGAGGAGAGGCATTCCTAAAATTATATGAGGAGAAAATATGCATTCTAAAATTAGACTCAATAAATTATTCATTAAAGATTTATTATATAATTGAAAATTAGAAATTTATTTGGAATTATTTAATTTGTAACTGGTTAAAGTTCAATATCATATTTTACTACATGCAAATCTAAAAGCTATAATAATTTGACTTAACATAAAATCATAGAATTGTTTAGGTTGGAAGAGATCACTAAGATCATTGAGTCAAACCGTTAACCTAGCACTGCCAAGTCCACCACTAAACCATGTCCCTAAGCAACACATCTACACGTCTCTTAAATATCTCCATGGGATGAAGACTCAACCACTTCTCTGGACAGCCTATTCCAATGATTGACAAACATTTTCAGTGAAGAAATTTTTCCTAGTATCCAATCTAAACCTTCCCTGGTGCAACCTGATGCCATTTCCTCTCGTCCTACCACTTGACACTTGGGAGAAGAGACCACCTCCCACCTGGCTACAACCTCCTTTCAGGTAGTTGTAGAGAGCCATAAGGTCTCCCCTCAGCCTCCTTTTCTCCAGGCTAAACAAGCCCAGTTCCCGCAGCTGCTCCTCATAAGGCTTGTGCTCCAGACCCTTCACCAGCTCCGTTGCCCTTCTCTGGACACACTCCAGCACCTCAATGCCTTTCTTGTAGTGAGGGGCCCAAAAGTGAACACAGCACTCGAGGTGGGGCCTCACCAGTGCCGAGTCCAGGGGGACAATCACTTCCCTAGTCCTGCTGGCCACATCATTTCTGATACAAGCCAGGATGCTGTTGGCCTTCTTGACCACCTGGGCACACTGCTGGCTCGTATTCAGCCAGCTATTGACCCATACGCCAAGGTCCTTTTCCTCTGGGCACCTTTCCAGCCACTCTTCCCTAAGCCACTCATCCCCAACATGTTCAGATAATATTTAAAAGGTAAAAAAAAAATTAAGCTTGTGATAACTGAATACCAAGTGTTGAAGAAAGAAAATAAAAGAGCTTGATTTCATCATCCAGTTCTTGATGAATGCATTTGTCAAAGAGTGACAACAGACATGAAGTATTTTTCCTCTGGTCTGCAGGAGAATTTGTGTTCTTTCAGATTTTTTTTCTTCCCCTGCAGCTTTTATTGCTGATCAAGACATTGTGTGATATGGGGTATCCCTTTGGTCAGCTGGGGTCAGCTGTTCCAGCTGTGTCCCCTCCCAACTTCTTGTGCAACCCCAGCCTACTCGCTGGGGGTGGCAGTATGAGAAACAGAATACAAGTCTCTTGCCAGCTCTTGTGGGGTGAACACTAAGCCTTTGGTGGCAGAAGGGATCCTGTTGTAGGCTGATTCCAGGGAGGGTTTGTGCTGAATCAACATAGCTTCCTAAAGTGTGAGCAGCTGCAGTCACTTTTGCAATGCACCAGGTAACACCAGCCTGAAGGAGACGAGGTTGAAATGCTTTGTAAAGGTATTCTGTATCCTAAAGTACTTCCAATGAACCAAAGCAAAAATTAGAGTTTAGGTAAACTATGGATACTCAGTAAAGTTGGCATCACATACTCTAAAAGGCCTTTTCATGTAGAAGTAATACATTGAGACCATTAAATGTGGCACCAAGTATTTCAGGTTTGCTAAAAAGAACATAATTTTCTGTGTCTCTAAGACTGATGTATTCTGTTACCTGGATTGGCTTGAACTGTTAGCAAGATGCATATGGGTAAAAATAGCACTTGAACGTATCCACAGAGCTAAGTGCTAGCCCCTTCTGAACTCTCAACTAAAGGGGCATTTGCCAACCCCAGTTCAACAGCCATCTCCCCATGTTAGTATGTGACTGATAATAAGCTCAATAGAATGGCTGCTTTTACTAGCGTGATCACAGTTTGCATAAATACAGTTATGCCCTTTGCGATTGAGGGCTCGTTTGTGCATCTTTCGCAGAGGTGGTGGAAGAAGTAAGCATGTAGGACTTTGCAGCTGATTGTCTAGATAATGTCCTGGATGGGTTTCAGGACTAATCTGAGTAGGCAGCAGCCCAGGATAATCAGGGTTGGTGAAATTGCCCAGTTGATTATTTTGCATGCTGAGCTTGCTATTGCTGCTGCAAGAGATGTTACTGGTTGCTGCTGGGGAGAGGGAGAAGATGATCTGAGCAATCTCCTCAAGCTGCAGTGACAGCCATGGCCTGGAGGAAGCAGGAACAACAAACCTGGCTCTGAATGTACTCTCACCCTCATCTTCAGCTCCACCTCTTCTGCCTCCCTGGCCATTAGTATAGGACATCACTAGCCCTCAGTGTGGGAAAAATCAGTTCTGTCTACAAAGTTGAGAAACTTTGCCTGTTGGTTCTGTGCATATCTGCTAATACTGCTAGCCTTCTGCAGGACAGAATGGATTAAAGTGTGAGTAGATGCCTTTCTAATGAAGTTCAGCAGATCATCATCTAAACCAGCATATCAACTTTGCTTCCTTTGACTCTATAGATGATACCTGCTCTTAGGATTTGAATAATATATGTAAAGGTACTACTTTACTTTCACTGTTGCAGCAGCAGAACAGTTCATTATGGTTTGTGGGGCTTTGATAATGGATTTTCTTTCACAGAAAAATAATCCTTTTAGTTACTGCTATTGACATTGATAACACCTACAAACAAGCAGAAAATAATAAATAACTGGAATATGAAAGTTAAATACTTAACAACTCTCTTTTTCTTCCGTATTGTCTAACATCCTCAAAAGGAAAAAACAAACCAACCACCTGCTAAAGGGACTCTCGCAGGTGCTAATTGTTATTACTGAGGAAAAGGAGAGGCAATGAAATTAGGTGTTTTGGCTCATTTACATTTGCTAATGTTATTTCTTCAATTTAGGGTCATGGTACTGATAAAAAAAGGAAGAGAGGTAATAGAGAAATAGGGAAAGTCTTTTCCCATTGGTGATTGCTTTGTTTGGTGCAATAGGTACAGGACGGTGTAAACATATTGTTTGAGAATGGGTAGGCTTCAGTCTCCAGACTTCAGTTTGGGGCTACACTAATTGCCTTGCCTTTTCTCCTCCTTTACTTCTATTATCAGTTTGGATAATATTGCTTATTATATCTGAGCTTCTCATATTGGTTAGGATGGTGATGATAGCATGGAGTCAGTTCAAAAGCTGGACAGTTTTAGAACTGATTATATAGAAGTCAAGAAAATGACAGAAGAGAAAATTGAATGTGGTGAGGGGAGAAAATGTAATAGTGATTGTGACCATATTCCTGAAGGCTGTTTTGGATTCATCCAGTTGACCACCTCACAGGTTTCTGGTCTGGCTTATGTAGCTAATCAGCAAGAACAGCTGTGGCACGAGTTATGGTGAGTAAAGGAATCTAAAAGCAAAAGATTTTTTTCCAAAAACAAAACATCAAAACATCAAAAACATCATGGCAAGATGAGTGTTGCAGATCCCCGATGGCCAGTAGTTTTCCCTGAGCTGCTCTGCAATAGTGAAATCTAGGCTTTGCTCAAGTCACTGGGAGTTTCCCTATGGTCTTAAGTGTAGCCGGGTTTCAGTCTAGATGTTGAGAGGGGCGTTATTACTGATTATAACCAAAGTGTCCCATTCTACTGTAAGAAAATATGGTTTCTACATGGTATTTTTAAATAAATTTATACTTTAATGTGAAGAGTTTATGCAAACATTTAGACTTTGAGATTATTTTCTGTTGAATTTGTCTGCTCAGAATATTTTTGGCTTCCCTGGATTTAGTAGGAAATCTCTCATATGAATCAGCTGGAATGAGGATTTGTGTTTTAATTGCAGAAATGAATCTAGTTAATCTAAGCACCTTCAAGTTAACCTGTTTTAACAAATGCAAATGCTCAGCCACTTTCTTGCAAAGATTAGTGCTCACAGCCAATAGAAGCTGACCATCACAGTAATACCGTTTGTGAAACTGTTTAGTGGTCATTTGACTCCGATTGCTTAAGAAATCTTCTCAAGTAAAACAACAAAATTAATCCGGCAGAAAATTAAAATATTAGGCACAGGCAAGAGTGAATAAAGATTGTTAAAGCTATAGACATATTTAAATATCTGTCTGACAAGTGCACATCTATGTGGAGGATCCATATAATACCTGGAGTTTATTGTGCTTGATATTTTTAATCCTAGAAAACTTTAAAAAAGAAATAAAGAAGAAAGTATTCTGCTTGCCTGCACACTTTCAATGACATGGTTTATTCTTTCCTAAATTTTATTTTGAAAAAGTTTTGAAAATAAAAAAAATAATTTCAGGGACCCACAATTTTGAATGAAATATTTTTTGCCTTCAAGAAAACTCTAATTATTTCCTTTAAGAGGAAAAAAAAAAATCAGATTAATTAATAGTATTATAAACCTTTGTTAAGAGTTATGATAGTGAATTGGCATACCGGATTAAATCTGTTCTCAAATGCTTGTGCACATGTGGCTAAGTAAAGCATTTGTACCTCTGCTGTGAAAATCATCTGCACATAATTATGAATTGCATCTGTGCCCAGACTGCAATGTTTTTGTAAAGCTACGCCTCATCTTTGATTGAAATTTTTAGTCTTTTCAAGTACAACAATATTATTTGTAAGAGACAATGCTTGAATTACATTTATAGAAATACTCCCAAATGAAGGCCCTTATCTTAATGATTTTTTGAGTTTCTTTTTTTGACAATAGTTAGAAAAAATATCATCACAAATGTAGTTTCAGCAGTGCAAGAGAGAAATATATTGGTGGAAGAGTAATATTCAGGCCAGGGAAATTCAAACTGATGGTGGATAGCAGATGCACTTTTGAAGTCCAGGGTTAAAATATCTCTCTGATAAGGAGGCTGTAAGGATTATATCTTTTTATAGCATCACACATATGACTAAGCAGTAAAAAGCATGTAATCTACATTCTTTTTTCTGAAGTAGGTTGTGTCATAACACTTGATTTATGGCATGATACAATGTAGGACTGTAATACAGTTGAGAAGTATGCATATGACGTGTGTTCTGCTTCCTTGATGTGCATTCCTCCTGGAATAAAATACTCAAAGTCTGAATAAATTCTAGGAAAAAATAATGTAAGTAATATTTTGCTTTTAGTCAGACACTTTGACTAGAAAACAATAAAATGGTGTTTTGGCCCAACAAATTTTTACGTATGATAAAGCTGAGATAATGTGATTCTAGACTTTGAATTTTTAATATCATGTTCAGCCAAAGTGACAATGAAATATTGTGTTTAACTTAATCTCCCAGTTTTCTGTCCCAGAATTTATTTTGCAATTGTAGGTATTTATATCTCCAGGGACTTTTATTTTTCATAAATTATTATAAACTTATTAATAGACAATCTACACATTCTTAGATTTTGTTTGACATTACTCACATTCACAGAAAGAGTTCCTTTGGGATGGCATGCTCTCCTAAGGCAGTGAGGAGAACCGCACAACACATTCTTTGTTAAGAATCGAAAGAACAAGAGAATACGATCGTTATAATGTAGTGCTTGTTCACTGAGGTGAACTTAAAAGGGCAGACTTGTTATCTGTGACCTTCTTTCTATCTATAATTTGTCTGAGTATTAATGATTTTCTTTATGCGTGCAGATTGTAAAGATTTGCCACATATGATAGTTGCAATATAACCATTAGAAACTATGGAAAAGAGTTGGGGGATATAACTGAAAACTGAGAAAACAAAACTCCTTAGTACCTTTACAAAGTCTGTAAGCAAATCAGAGTTTGTTGAGCAGTTTTGAAGACTGCCTTTATTACTAGGTGTATCTAGGATGTGGAAAATCTGTAGTCACTGAAAAATTATGCATTTTCCCCCTCTGCTTGCTTTTTATGTTCTGTGACATCAATAAACAAACATCTGCCCTACAGGAGCCCCATAATCCTCTATAACTCAAGTCTTTGGTTGGGATTAACCACCTCTTATCTGAACATATTTCTGTGTCTAATCTTTAGTCTTTTCCACGTTCTGCGTTTGGGTTTTTGTTGTTGTTGTGGGCGTTTTTTTCCCCTGCTAGTCTTGGTTTAAACATTGTCCTTAAGAAAACAGACTTTTAATGTAATAGCTGTGTTGTAAGATGTTTATTAAGATTTTAGTTTTTCTTCTACAAATATATATATTTCTTAGCAAACAGAGAAACTGGAACTTTTGGGGAGGGGGGGAAAAAAAAAAAAGGCTGTTTGTCACCTAACTAAATTTCAAAAAATCATTCTGCCACAGGATAAGATTTGATCCAGCAAAGTATTCATATCCACAAAAGAGATTAAATTAGGACTGCATTCTGGAATTGAAAAACTTGGAACCTTTATATCATGGACAAAAATTTATGATGGTTTGCTCACAGTTTGTTCACAGTGGATTCATTTCCACAGCATTTTTGTGGTAAAACATTTGGCAAGCTATTTCCCAACAGTGATGCCACTATGGTCCAATGCTATGAAAAAATTTGGATAATGAGATAGTCAGAAAGTGTGTGCCAACCTGAGGAGGCAGAGTCATACAGCAGAATCAGTCTTTGCTTTTTCTGGCACCCTAGTAAAGAAAAGAGAATAAAACAGTTGGATTGGAGAGCAGAGAGAAAAAAATAAATACAGCTAGCAAGAAAAAGGAAGAGAAATGGGAGCTGCGTGAACCTGGCAAGAGGCATGTGCAACAAAGAGAACTGGGACACAGGGCTGATCTAGGTCTGCGTAGTAGGATAGGAGGGCAGTAAATCCGGGCTAACACCCTAGATTTGCACGTAAGACTACAGAATTGCAGTGCAGCAAACAGAGCGATCGTGAGGTTAATGCCTGTCATTGACATGAGCAGGACTGTTAAAATGGCTAAAAGCGTTGCTAATGCAAATCCTCCAGGTTCTCTTATGGTTGCTCACTGCATGGCCACTGTAAAAGAGAAAAATCAAATGGTCTGGGTTTGAAACTTTGAATCTTTTCTTGCAGTTTCTGCTTCTGAAATACTCTTCTGTTTCCTGAAGTTCAGTGATGGTTTGGTCAACAAGTAGCATGGAGTGATATATCTTTTTGAAGAGCAAATTAGTTGTAGTGGGGGTGGGGCATATTTTCTACTCTGAACGTTTATCCTTTTGCTTGTGTGTGTCAGATCAAACTAATTCCACCTCCAGCTCAACAACTAAAATATACAAATAAGCAGTTTTACAAAGAAAGTAAATGTTACTTCACTTCTTTCCTTCTACTTTCTTTTTAACATTTGCATGATAAATTTTGAGAGAATTTATGAGCAAAAACTTTATTTCCCCTCATGTTTCTTAGAAGCTTGACTCTTAAATAAATACAAACAAATTCCCACTTTTATGTTCTTCTTTACCTAATCTTTCAAATCTGAAATATATTGTGAATGGTATGATCTTCTTTTCAAAGTTCTGAGATCTAAGAGTGAAATTTGCTATATTAGTGTTAGATGATGAAAATATGCAGATATATAACAGCAGGAATGGAGAGGTGACGTGATGGACCTGGGGTTCCTTCTACTCCTTCCCCAAACATTTGGGGGTCCTGGATGTGCTACAATTATTTACAAATCTACACAGTTTACGTATGTGTTTTTGCGTATACCTGGTATCTCTGCAGTGTTACACAGAACTCACAGCCGAAGAAATAGAAAGGAAAGTAGAGGCAAAACAGAGAACTTGACACCAGCAAAGCATTTCCCATTTCTTAATATTTTGTTATGTGGTCTTCATATTTATAGAAATCAATTATTGTATCTTCTTTGGCTACAGCTGAAAGGGTTTGTTTTTCTTCTGAAAGGCAACTATAAAATTGGCATCTTCATCAAAAGGCCTTCTATCCCTGTCAAATCTCCATTCTGCTAGCCTGGTTTTTGCTGTGCTTCTTGTAAGCACCCCAGAGAACTGGGAGACTGAGCTGGTTTCCTTCTCATTGCCAAACATCAGCAAAGTTCTACTTGCAGAGCAATTTACGGTTGGAAGTGTACAATCCTGAAGAGGCTCTTAAGGAGCAGCTTGATTTTCCTGTCAAATCAGTGACAAGAACTGCCATTTAAAATTGTAATATGGGCAGATTTCATCCAGAAATCACTGAGAGTTCAGTGTGGAGCTCCACATTTTTATAGTGCCTTTCAGCTGAGAAATTACTGGAAATCGCAGTTCTACTTGTGATGTTTGTTGACAACATTTGATTTTTGTCTGGGACACTCACCTTTGATTTCTTCTGATGTTTTGATTGCTGATATTCTTGTTTTGAAAGTAAGATCTGTATAAAAGTTTCCACTTATGCCAGTTCCTAAGAAATTAGATGCTTGATTTCTTTGACCCACCATCCTATTCAGGGATTTACAACACTGCAAAGAAAATGGCTGAAAAATACTAGCAATTGAGAGTGGAAATCCAGCGTAGGAGGTGTATGTGGTATCTAATGTTGGCTTATGGGAAGCTTTTTATTAAAACATGGAACTTGCTTTAGAGAAGTGTTTTAGCATATGCACAAACCCACTTTTTGCCTGTACTTAAAAAAATATTTTGACTGGTAGGAAAAAGTTCAAAAATTGAATTCACTTTTCAATTTGAAATGTTAATGTGGACTGGTATTCGTTATCCCGAGCTGGGAATAATGAACATGGCAGAGCAAAGGGCAGAATATACAAGTCATGAATTCAGAAGTCAGCTGAGAATTTATCTATTTCCTTTGGAACCATTTATATGGATTATGGTTATCTTTTTCAAGAAGTATAATGTTAATGTATAATCGAATCTAGGAATTTAATGAACTGGTTTATACCTATAACTTACTCTGCATTCTCCGGTAGCTAACACTATGAAATAATATGGTAATATGAAACATATGAAATGTGTTTCCAGGAATAAGTATTGAAACATTGTGGTAATACTTTTAAATGCTGACTGTTGATAGTAATGGTGAAACAGACTGACAATACTATATTTTTTCTTTATCATCAGTTGTGTTCTGTTCCCTATAGGCTGCACAATATAGTATAGACTTTTCAGAAAGTTCTAATGAGAAACAGGCTGGGGACTTACGTGAGTTGTGTGTGGAAGAGCAAAATAATAAAAATATATTTGATGTTGATGGTAAACTGAGTAACAAAACATTTTTTAATATCTGAAAAATGTATATTTTTTTACTGTAAGCAGTAATGATGAAGTTCTGGAACAATTTCATTAAATGCAGCATTATGTGCTTACAGAAAGACCAAAAGGTGTGTGAATACTAACATAAGGCTTTTGTAACAATGCTACTTTACACATTTCAGCTTAGTATAACCCATGTGACATTAGTCACCCAAGGCGAATTTTTTCAAACTACAAAAATAATTACTCCTGACAGATGAAAGTGAAGTATTTTAATTTTTATAGTAATTTATAAATTCCAAAATAAGAATCTTGTGTATGAAGAAACAATTTTTTTCCTCTCTATTCTAAAAAAAAAGTGTGTCCATGAATATGTTTAGTGTATTTAATGTAATTTAATTAATGAGGATACTTCTGTTTGTATGACCCTCATTTCTGTGATGGTAGCAGAAAAAAACCAAAAAAAATCCCCATCAACACTTGCAACGTATGCATTTAAAAGGGCTATATTTACATAAACCAAAGCCAAATATTTTCCTAAACCAAAAGAAAAAAACTACTGTATAAATACAATTTGAGAAATGCTGACCAGGTTCTCACTTACATTTGTACTTGCAATGCCAGCTGACAACGTTCTGGCTGATCTCAATTATAGACTGAGAACAGTATTTTGGTGGTTTTAAATAGAATATGGTACCTGATAATATATAATGAAGATTTTTTAATATTGAAATAAATAATATCCAAACTGAATAAAAAAATTATGTCTGTATACTCCCAAACATAAAGCTGCAACTACTTATTTTTTTTTCATTTTATTAATGCATAGGCTAAATAATTGAATTTAAATTCATTTTATGTGAAATAGCTGAACAAGGCAAACTTTTGATGTGATTTCTTTCTGTTTTCCTAATTATCCTGCTAGAATATGATTTATCTCAAAAGCAAACAAGAACTGTAAATAGGAGTTTTGTAAAAAAAAAAAAAAAAAAAGTATTGATGTAAAAAATTAAGATTAGTCTTGAAAACTAAATTGACAGTTTGACCAAGTAAACTTCTGTGCACCAGCCTGAGGAGTCTCAAACCTAAGCATTCACCTTCGAGAAGACATTTGCTCCTTCATGCATCAGATCCCACCTCTGATTACTTCTTCCCTTGAACTAGAATCTGCATACGTTTTTGTGTTTCAGAATCAAGTATGAATTAAAGAAATTTGGTAACCAGATTCCATGGTCAGCTGTACTTTGCTTCCTTAAATATTTGCTTTGTACCTATATCTTTAATTTGATTACCCCATGGTCCTTTTTCAGCAGGCTTCTGCCTTTTTCATTGTAGGGAATGTACGGTATCTGGAGATATGAGACAGATATTTATTCTTTTAATTCTTATTGAAGGAGCCTGGATTATAGTAGCTGTCCATTTTTTTTCACAGTCTTTTGCAGAATGCTCATCACAGTAGCATTTTAGTAGCTCACATTCATTCCTTTATCTCTGTAGGTGGAAGAAAGCTTTATTATCTTGATTTTATGGCCTGGAAATCAATGCATCGCTGTTAGAGCAAGGCTTAGCATTCAGATCCCTTGTATTTTGAACTCATTGCTCATTACTGTTATGGGAAGAACTGAAGATTCACATTTCAGTTAACCTTTGTTATAATTGTTAGATTTCAGTTGGGGGTCACTTGCCAAAATTTTGGTTAGTGATGTTCTGTTCATGTACAAAGCATTTAAACAAAGCAATAGATCTATTCCCCCCCGCATTCAGTTCACTTCCCTCTAACCCCCAGGCTTGATTCTTTGACTTTCTATGTTCTAGTCTTCTTCCTTTGGTCTGCTCTGTGTCTTGTAAGATTTTGCAAAAATCAAAATCTTCTAAATTCTCTGTGATACCCATTTGACTCTCTTCTATTAGCGCCACTAGCATTTGTTCATTCCTGTACATTGACTTCATACCCTTTTTGCTATGTTCAAAGCTCTCCTACATCAACTCTTTGTACGATTTATCTCTTCTAGCAGATTAAGTAACCAAGACATTGTACAAGGCCAGAGATGGGAACAGGGCCTGAAGTCTCCAGTGTGGAATATCTGCCTTTCTTATACAGTGTTTGAGAAAGAACAATCCACACCAGTACTTGCTTGTGCTATTCCCCTACCTGATGGGTGCCTTTAAGCCAGGGAAAGAACTGCAGAGTCTTGACATCCACCATACCCGCTTCGCTGGTTACACAACAGTTCTGAAACTGTTTATTACCAGAATAGACAGCTTCCAGAGAAGCAAAAAAGTGCATGAATCTTGCGGAGTCAACTCTTTTATTATGCCTGTCATAGATGAGATAGCTCCCAATCCTCAATGTACCCAAGCTGTCAAGATGATGTCAACGGCCACTTTGGTCTTCTGCTACACTGTGGATTGGTAACTCATAACCTATGGCTTACAGTCAGGTGTTGCCTGCAATGCTTCCATCTTGTTCAGGGCCACGCAGAGTTAAGTATGAAAGCTGCAGTTGCTGGTGAGAGGACTGTGGCATTGCCTGCAGTGTCCTACTGGCTCAGGAACTTTTCTTATGGTTTGGTAAAGGTTGGGACAACTGTTGTAGCTGAGTAAGTTTGTATCCAAAGTTATCTTTAGCATTGCATTCACCTATTTATTTAGCTCCCATGTAGGATTACATGATGTTGATTGCATGTGACAGAGTTTTTGGAGAAAATAGAAGATCTTGGAGATATGAAGAGGAAAAGATTTTATGGCTGTAAAGGACATTTCAGTAAAAGACTGTGAAGGGTCCTATTGAACTCCTTCTATTCTCTCTAAGAACAGGCAAACTTCTACTAAAGTCTTCATGTGTGTAGTACCACGAACTAAAGAACAAGTGCAGTAAGTTTTTTCACCTTTCCCCCATTGGAAACTCTTACACATGGAAATATATGAAGGCCAGGGAGTAGGGGATTTTTGTATTATATCAACCTTTGTTGCTTCTGACTTTACTAAAACAAGTAACAAATTGCTTATTATACTTTGCTTATAACAGAAAGGATGTAAAAACAAACAAAAAAGAAAATTATAAGAGGCCGATCTTAAGAACGTAGCAATATATGAAACATGGAAGCCATTTTTTGCATAAGATATATTTTAAAAACAACAAGAAAAAAGAAAAGATGCTGAAATGTGGTAGAGAAGGTGTTAAATTTTATAACTGGTTTTGTTGAGACATGTAGTTTGCCAAAGTTGTTATTCCCAAAGCATATCATACTTGCCAGTTCTTTATCGGATTTGACAGAGGATGATCTAAAAAAAAAAAAAAAGGCAGGAATAGCAATGTCACCCTAAAAAGTCATTAACTGCTTGTGTTGTTTACAGTGTATAGCTATGAGCATAGCCAATCCTACATTTGCAAAAACCTCTGTTTCAATTTGTTTCAACAAATAAATTCTAGAAATGGGAATTACGAATCACAGTCCATTATGAAATTTATAGTAATAAATGTTAATTTATTGTCATTATTTGTATTTGCAGTATTACTAATCAGGATTTAATTTTAAGCTAATTTTATTTTCTTTTGATAGATACAAATAGTCCAAATTTACTTGCATAATAGTAAGCAGCAACAGAAGAATAATGAGGTTAAAATTACTTGTAATCACAGTAAAATAAATAAAATATTATTGCAGACTTTTTTAAAATGACAGATTCAGGTAATAATATTCTAATTGTAATAAATTTATTATCTTATAACTTATTCAAGGCTTTGCTTTTTTATAAAACTTTGACTTGGGCAAGGACTATAGTTCTTACAGCACAGCAAAGATGCTCTATGGTATTTTGTCTGTGCTGAGCAGACACAGGCAGAAAAGAAGAGTGTTTTGGGGAGTCCTAAGAAAAATTTTCTGAGCAGTCTGTCAAGGGACTAATGGGTGCATTTCCAAGTGTTCACTGCCAGATTTAAATCAGGAGAATGATCCTTCTGTTGTTTACAAGTCAGCTGGCCATATCTGTTAAGGTCATTGTGATGACATCTGTGCCAGCTGGATCCCACAACTATTTTTTTCACATCTGAGTCCTGTACAGAGATATCAAGAATGCATGAGGAGGAAAAGAGACAGCCTCTGCCCAACTTCCCTCTCCTTTACTATAAAAAGCAACAAAGTTTCTTCCTTAACAGTAATATTTGAATAATGGGAATCCCATGGAACTTGATTTCTGAATAGGTTTCTGATACTTTTAACTTAAATTACATAAACAATTTTCTTCTTTATTTTTCATATTTCTTGTTATGTTTTCCCATTGAAGGCTTTCAGTTTCATATTCCGCAGAGACAAATAAGTAGTTCATGAGTGAAGTGCACAAATCTCTGAAGAGGATAGGCAATGGGGAGAACCGTTAGGTTGGAAAAGAAACACGATGCATTTGCTGCTAATCTTCCTTAGGTAGCAGTGGGTTAGTACAATAGCAGTTAATCTGAAGCTAAAACTGATGTGGAAAGCCACAAGGCAAATGTGAAAAGCCTTTTATTTGAAGAGCTGCGTTAGTCTGGATTAATTATGTTGTCAAGTAAGGTGCACACCTAAGGAAATGAGCAATTGAAGGAAGGAAGAGGATTTTTTGAAAATGGCTGCACCACGAGTGTTGTACACAATTCTATCTGAAGCCACTTGGCTTTTGAAGCATTTTGCTTTGCTATCCTTGGTGATCCAGGCTTATCTACACTATAAGGTCCCTTCCAACCCAAACCATTTTAGGATTCTAGGAAAATCTCTTTTGGTCTGAGCTACACAAGTTACACTGGCTGAAGGACTGCTTAGTCCAATCAGAGCCTCCATAATGGAGGACCTGGTCCAATTTATGAGGCGAGATTCCCTGCTGGTTTTGCAGGTATTAAGTATTATGACTTTTTTTTCTCCTCTCACCTCAACTTTCTGGAAATTTAAAGATGAACAAGAGGGGATGTGAGGGAATTTTCCTTAAAAAGTAGTGAAAAGTATTGACCTTTTGCTTAAACTCATTCTGGAAACATTTAGCCTCAGGAGATATATTTTTAGATAATTGTGATCATATAAAAACAGGAGACTGAGATTAAATCCCTTATGTAACTTTATTACAGCTTCAGCTACCATGAAGGCTATAATTATGGGAGTAGTTCTCGTTGACTGTGGAAAGGTCCCTGAGCAACATGCTTATTTATGTATTCAGCTAAATTAAATAATTACAGAGCTAACATCAACCAACTATTCCTTCATGGAGCCTTATTTCCATTGTTCTGTGTTCTTTTGAAATCAAGAAAACACTGCAAATTACAATTAATAAATCTACTTTTCATCATTAGGATTCAAAATTAATTTTAGCATGTGAATTTATATATATATATATGACTTTAATAATCTTAGCCTTATATCTCCACAACATTTTACTAACCGTATTGGCTCCCATTGAAGAACATCCTTAGACAATGCCTATTCAAAGGAGGTTTCCATCCAGTTTGTATACATAGACATGAGCAGTCCTGGATGGATGTAGGGAAGAGGATTTTTTTTTTTGTTTATTTTAATCATATAATAAAATCTAATGCCTGTTCGGTAAGTAGATTTTTATAAATTCTTGTCATTTATGAAGTATGAGTATAATAGAGCTAGGGAAAGGCAGAACTACAACCCTATAAATTATTGAAGAAAAATCAAGTCCTATCTTTCTCAAGTTTGGCACCGAAAATTGTTCGGAACATTTCACAGTTTTCTCTTTCATGTCTGTATGTCAGCAGCTCGCTTTAAAAGAGGGTAATTGTATCATCCACTTAATTTCATTATGCAGACAAGCCACAAAAAAAAAAAATAAATCTTGAATTTAACCCTGACTCCTGCAGAACTAACATACTCTGAGAGCACCAGAGAAATACGCTCAGGAGACAAGTAATTTTGTATTTAGATCTGCTTTTAGATTATGGTCAGTAACTAATGAAAGGGGTCATTAACTGAAGAAACAGGTATTGATTAGTTACTTATTTAATCTACACCCTTTGTTCTGTGTACAGAAGAGGATTGTGGTCCTGGCGGATGGGGGGGAGTTTGCCATCATATTATGAAAGATTATACATTAATACATTTGTATAGGAACTAAATTAATGCTCCATGGCAAACTAAGTCTCATATCATTCTTACCTTCTGAATATTTCATTTTGCAACCTAACCTTCCTCTTAACATGACAAGTATGTGAATTTTCCTGCATGTACATATGTACTTGTAAACATATATAGACACTAAATAAGCTTGATGGTGCTATGGTGTCATAAAAACCAACCACAGTCATTGGTATTTTATTTTTGCATATCTGTTCCTTAAACTGTAACCCAAGTATAACAGATAATTGCTCTAAACTAATTTGATTATATAGTATCATGCTGTCAAGCTTATGTATAGAAGGTATGAAACTAAATTAGACAGCTCATTATGATTGTTACTTCTGGAATCCACCGGAGTTTCATTTTCAGGTTTTCTGTTCCTCTTTGAGGAGGTAATGAATTTCCTTCAAAGAAGGCAGTTTGACAAAAATAACATGTAGCCAAACTCAAAACAATAAATGTTTTTATATATACCAAATTACTTTCTTCATTGTGAGTATTAAAGGGGAGGTCAATAATTAATGATCCAATTACTAGTTTACAGAGGCTTTTATTGCTGTGTCAAGGTGATGAAAAACCCTCTTGCACTGATTTTTTTTTGCTGCCACTCCAGCTTACTGAATCAGCAGATGCACTGCCTGTTTATGGCACATGTGCTGCCAGGGATGGACGATACTTTGGATTTACTGCTGTGATTAAGCTCTTGTTTCTTAAATCAAATAATTTTAACAGTAAAGTTAGCCTATATTGTGTCTGCTGCAGTCTAGAAATCAGTTTTGAGAAGCCAGTAGTTTGAATTAGTTAAAAATTACACTTCTTTAGCCAATCAGAAAGGCTGTTTATTAGTATTACACATGTGAAATGTTAGATCAGCTTTAAACAAAAAAGCTGCTATGATTTGTATTGAAATGCTGTATTTCCTTGTTACAAATAGTTTAATCTTAAAACTGGTGACATATACCACAGTAGTTGTTTTTCCCTCTTGATTGTTAGGTAGAATTTTAAAATTTGTCTATGGCTTTCTGCATAATGCAAACGGAGAATCACAGACAAGAAAATAAGTCACCTTAACTCCCGAGTGGTGGTTTGCTATTCAAAATGCATAGCTGTTCAAGTGTAACACAGAAGATTTTTTTTTTAAGGTTATTCTTATTTCTGTTCTAAAACATAGAGTCCTTTTCTGTATCCACTGAAAGTCTATAACAAATTATTGGTAATACCGTGCTCAAAAATGTGGACTGGACCTTTTTTGCTGTACCCCTTCCCTCCAGCTGTCCTTATAGGATAACAGCTATGTCCATGGGTAAAAGTGGAGGATACTTTTTCTTCCCAAACAAAACCTAATAACTGAACAGAAAAAGGCAACGGTGAACTGGAACTTATATATTGGTTTGATTATTTTATAAGATAGTTTTGCTTAAAAAAATTAAATATTTTTATTTTAAAATTATTTTTATTTTTATTGTATTAGTCTATTAGATACACGGATACGTTATTTGTTCACTGGTTATCTTGTACTGAAAAACACAAGATGAGTTTTTCTTAACATCACTTTTTGGTAGCAAGATGTCAGTGATCCTGACTGGAATTAGTGGAGAGAAAGCAAAACGATGTGATCAATGAAACAACTGGCTGATCCTCGATCATAATATAGGGGTGGCTGTTGGGCTGATGATGGAAATTGATTCTAGATAATGATGTGCCTACGATACGAGGCATCTCTATGTTAGTAGTGTCTCCTTTCATTATGTCTCTGTGACTCTGGGGATTAAAATATAGAAAGCTATTATGAATTACTATATTTATGTTTTTTTTCAAACTAAGCTAAGAAGATTTTCCTTTCCTTCCTGACATGTTCACTATTTCAGCTTTACTTATGGTCGACTGTTCTCTTGATGAAATTAATACAGGTCTGTCATGAGTACAGCTGACATGCTAAGTTTATGTTCTTGTTTGTGAATTTGACATCACATCTCATAAAGGATCCATTCCCTTGCTGTCTTTCATGGCCTCCTGTTGTCTTCACTTTGTAAATTTGAGGCTTACTTAGGGTTCAGTGTAGCTTAGGGTTATCTTCTGTAATAATTAGTGTTGACATCAAAGCACTAAAGCTTGAAAGTAAATAAATATATAATATAAGGGGTTAGTTTTTCTGTATTTTTTTTTTCTGTCTCTAGTAAGTATTAGAAGGATCTTTGCATACGTATACCTATCGAGCAAATAAATATATATTTTTATTATTTGCATTGGCTTCAGCTGTTCTAGTAGCCTTAAATGTATTATTTGAAGAAAACATAGGTATAGACTCCCTGTCAGTAGATGCCCATTTCTAAAAGAAGTTAAAATGCACCTGCTTAAACACTGCCTCTAAAGGTAAAGAGCTCTTATGTCTGTCCAAAATGTCCAAATAGAAATAGGCTCATATTTAGAATTCAGTGCATGTGCAGTAAATCCTATGCCCCTGAGACTTCCAGATGCCACGCAGCCTTGTTGGACCTACTCTGGCAGTCATTTTGCCAAAGTCACAACTTCAGGATGTAAAAAGAGTGTATATCTGTGGAAAGCTGAATATAGGATAAGCCGGCACAAAGTGTACTGCATAAGTAAATATGTCTACTAATGCTAAGTAGAGTTTTCCTGAAGCTACTTATTTCTTCAGTTTAACCAAGCCTCCTTGGGTGAGTGTAAATAAAATGGTAATGAAAAGAAAAATCTAACAGAAATAGGAATCATGAGCACACAAGACCCAAACCTGTTTCTTAAACATTGGAGCTGTTTCTCACAAATTTTCATAGTGCTCCAGTTATGAACTGAATTCCAACTGGCTTGGCAGGTTTTACTGTTGCCTTGCTCTTGGCAGCAAGACAGTTGAATTTCCCTGGACTATTTTCAAAATCTGAGGAAGGAATTTGTTATGCATGTGCAGATCAGTTCCCATTTGTGCAGCAGCTCCAACACATCATAGAACCATTGGATCTTCTGTGCTTCCTTAGCAGTCATTTTCCAAGGTGACTCATTTTTCTGAGCCAGCAATTTGGGAAACACAGGGCTTTTTCTCACCTTCAAGACACCAGTTAGTTCCTATGTGCATTATATCCCAGAGCTTGTTAACTTTCAGTAGACTAGTCTGTGAAGAGAGGTAGGTTCATTCAGGACACCTAAGTAGGCTATCTACTTTTAGTTGATGGGAATATCATCATAGTGTTACAGAAGACTGAGCTGCTGAAACAAGGGCCAGATATGGAATTCTTTAATGTTATTAATAGGTTTTCTTCTTCCCTGCATTACTAATAGTGCCTGGTTCCTCTTTAAATGAGTCTCTCATTCAGGTATAGGCAAGCCGGTGTTGCTTCCAAGCCTGAGACAATGAAGAAATTGCAATGAAGCTGTCAGTTGGAACCCTAGGGTGGAGGCATGCATGGTAATGACAGATAAGCAAGGAAGATGTGTGAGGTCAGCCCATGAACATATGTAAGGTCTTTGCAGATGTGAATAGGGAAGAAAAAGGAAAGAGGCATATCCTGTAAGAAAGGATCGAAAATTTAGACTATTTGGAGTAATAATAATAAAAATATTTTGATTACTTACTACTGGGCATGATCCAGAAATACTGTATTTTCTAAGCTTTCCAAAAGATGTTTTCCTTTGTATTCCGCTGAAGGAATTTCCTTTTCCAGGCATAGGCTCAAAACTTCTTCCTACAGAGAGAACAGAAGAGAAACAAGAAATGGAAAAGTGAAGAGGCCAGAAACAGGGTCAAAAGTGAAATTGGGAGCAAATATCTTCCTAAGACAAAGTCTTAAAGACAATTGCACAAGAGAGAAATCAACAGGACATCATCCTTCATTAGTTCCAGTTTTTCTTGACCTTATTAGAAGTAGAGTAGCAGGGAACATAACGACAAAGGTGCACAAATCTGACAGACTTGAATATTAATATTAATCAACTGGCAGTGGTGAACTGGGTCCCCAGTATAAAATGTCTGGCTGTTTCCCATGACTTCTTAACAGTCCATTTTCTTGGTGGCCCAGAGTATGAGTTTGTGTACAGGATCACAGGACAGAGGCCATGGTGTGGCATATAGGGTCACACTCCAGGTGTCATATGAGATGCATGGCTGTGAGTGCATGAGGTCATCTAGAATGTGCACTGTGCTGTGACTGGAAGCATCTCTTCCAGTGGCAGCCTGGTGAGCGTGGACTTCCATTAAGAAATTCTGGTATTTCTTTTTCTCTTTTTCTTTTATTTTTTTAGCTCCAACCCACAGACTTTAATATGCAGTAGCTTTCTACAGAAAGTAGACAATTTATCATACAAATGTGTTTGCCATATTGATATGCTTTCTTTCAATTTATTCCAGGAAGACATTTATCAAAATATATTTGACTAATAGACTAAGCCTAATTCTGTTTTTGAAAATGTAATTTGGAAGAAAGTCTTTACCGTAATTTAAATCCTTCCAGCAAAACATACCAAAGAAAATACTTCCAGTAAACCTTCCTCTATCAACAGCGATGCTAAGTCTCAGCTTCAGAAAGACAGCCAGAACAAAAAAGACATGCTGAAACCCTTCTACCATAAACTTTAAGAGTATTAAGAGTAATATCTTTTTTTGTTGAGTGATATTAGCAGTAGTTGAAAACAAGGCTACATATTGTTTGAGGGTAAACCAGGGTCTTCATTTTTAATAACATCTTTCCCTAAACAGTTTCTCTTAAAAAAAAGAAAAGATTTTTAAATTCTTAATGACTGATCCATGTAGACCAGAGAAGTTTCTTTGGTGACAGTATTTCTAGTCAATGCCCCAATGCCCTCATACTCTCCATTCTTGCCACATCGGTAGGCATTGTTATGTGCTCCACCCTGCCCAAATTTTTCTCTTATCTTCATTGTGGTCTGGAGCACTCTGCTGTTCAGGATCTTCTTCCAGCTGTGATTGCTTCTTTTTTATGGTTTTCTTTCTTGGCCATAAGAACTTCAAGTGTTAATGAATGTTCACTATTAACAAGGGCAGTTATGCAGGGTCACACAAATCACTCTTAGACCCTTTAACACTTGTAGCGGTCCAATAAATCTGCAGATCCATATAGCAGAGCTGGGATTCCATCTGACTAAATGTAGACACCCACTAACTAGATAATCTACACCCAAGCTAACCATCTTGACTTCTTCTACAGTCATTGAAGAAAAACAGACACTTCTTGAGTAAAATTCATCTCAGCCTTGAAGTGGATGTATAAAACAAGTTCAGATGAATGGAGCCAAGAATAGCTAGTTTAGCTATTTTTCTTATTCTAAAACTACCTGAGATGAATTTTGGGTGTCTCTACTTTTCAGATGAGGGACACTTTCCTACTTATTACAACATCTACTAGTATTCTAAGGTCCACATCAGAAGACTCTGCTGAATCGTGCATAGTGATTTTTTTTCTTAGTGATTCTAATTTTGTTTTGGTAGGACCAGATCCTTCAGACATTTTCCTAGGCTGTTCCAAGTCAAAAGCTGACAAATCCAGAGGAATAATTATTTCCCAACAAGAAATGTTGAAATGCATGGTGGGAAGTTTCAAAACCTACTATAAGACCTGCAAGAAGCAGCATCCTTTTGTCATCAGTGCTCAAACTGCATTAGTGACTCTGCTGAAAAATATTTCTGTGCTTTACATGTGCCAGCCAACTTTGTATTTGTTCCTGCACCAAATGCTAGCATGTCACTGAAGTGTCCAGAGCTGACAAAGTGATTGCTTAAGCACTCGTATAATCACTTCAGGTAATTCTGGCTGTGTAGCTGCTCTATGGAGTCACCCACTGTGTGGCAGTCTAGATGGACAGTATTGCAAACACAGAAAGTAACCTGCTTAAATGAGAGTTCTTCAATAGCTGTAGTCCACTTTCCCCTTCTCTCCAGAGCCCTTCTGGTGTTGGGCTTCACTGGGAGCCTTGCAGTTAAGAGGATCAAGTGACATGGGATGTTTCTCTGCTCACTATAGCCTCACGCTTAAAATCAGCTTGGAGGGGGAATATACTCATTCAATTGCAAGGCTAAATCATTTGTAGTGTTGAGTAACACATATGCACAATCATCAGCTCAGGTAGTCAGTATGTGGTATGTATTCAGCATGCAGTATCAGTCAGGTAGACTCCACAGCTTGCGAAATTTATAGTTATATGCTCTGTCTTTTTTGGCAATGAGATTTGGATTTAAGGAAACATGTTTTTGTTTTACTTGATTCAAAGCAAGATGTTTTTAATTTGCCAGTGAAAGAACTTTCCAGTTTAGATAGGTCCTGGTTCAGATAGGAAGGGTGTGGGTCATCCATGTATCCTATGTGAAGGTTTTGGGCAATTTAGAGCATCCCAAATGACTCTGTATGTAGAACGCTCAACTAAATTGAGCGTCTTATGTCTAAACTGTTTGGAAGATAAATGGATCTGGACTTAACCATGAACTTTGAGAATACTCAAGAAATAGTAGATACATACTGTGTAGATTAGATTCAAATTACTTAATGCCTCTTAAAAAATACTGTATTTCTGGGTGAGAAAGCTGCTCTAAGAAGCAAAAAATACACAATGAAACATTAAAATAGAAGGGGAATGGAAACTGAACGGAATTCTTTTAAATATACACTGTCATTCAAGGTTCCCGTCACTATGGGAGAAGAAAAGCTTTTCCTCTGCCTATTTGGTTTTGGCTAAAGAAAATGAGCAAAACATTAAACATCAGTAAGCTTACAAAGGTTTCAGCTTAACACAAAGGTTTCAGCTTACAGAAGCTAGGTCACTGATGTGATTTTTCTCCCAACCTGATTTGTCCAGGCAAGCTTTCCATACACACATAGAGCTCACTGACATTAATAAGAGCAGACCTTGCACATGTCCTTTCTCATATCCAGCTGCACTCCTGAACTCATGAGGCATCTGAATGCTGTTATAATGCCATTAGCTAAGATTGTATCTTGCTTAGTAATATATTAGTTCCTTTTCCCATAAAAGATGGCTTTGATATTATAGCTTATATAATTTATCAATGAGGTGGCATTTTTTCCTGTCATTTCTGCTGCACGCCATAAATGCATGTATTCTCAATAATAAAGCATCTGCTATTGTGTAAGAGAAATATCTGAGAGACCAGTAAGTGCATTCTCTGGTAGTCAGAATTTAAACTACAGTGTGTTTGTTATGGAAAAATTACGATTTAACAATTTTTCTTGTAGAGAAACAAAGATCTATGTGTTTTACGTGTATTACTTTTAATTTTACAAGATTTCACAAATCATTTACACAGTCAAGATTTTAATATTTATAGAACTTGCACTGAAAAAATTATGTCCAGTGATTTTATCAAGTCATTCATTATACCTCAAAAAAGTATGGGTGTACTAAGCAATACATGTCTTTTCTTATCATTTTAACTTTAGAATAATTAGTATTTACTGTGAGACACAACTAAATTAAAAAGAAAGTCAGCTTTCTACATCTTGACTGAAAAGGAGAGGGGAAAATAGTAGAGCAAGAAGTGTGAGTGCTTTGATCAGGCAACAGACTCAACTTTGCATGTGTTCCTCTGCACAGGTTTGGGTTCAGGGCTTACCATTTGATAAGATCAACCGTTGCTGCAAAATAACTGGTAGTAGACAGAAATTGGAAGTTCTATAGTAGGAAAATAACCAAATGGGTTTTATTTTCACTGTATAATGGGAAGGTTTTAAAATTTTAAGCTATCACTCTCAATAGTTTATCACTCTCAATAACTTAAATAATGTTTGATATCAATAATATCACATATTGTTCTATGCATTAATGTATGTAGATTACTAATTTGGATAGCTCTGTTAGAAAACAAAAAAGGACCCAGAATTTATTTCTCTAACTGAAAGTCAGTGTGCATGTTTCAAATGTGAGTGTGCATACGTCATACTGTTAGAGCCCAACACTGCTCAATATTTGCTCATATAAACACCTATAGGATGAAGTTATGTATGTACAGCACATCTGTATGGTAAAGTATAGCTACCGTAAAGCTAATTTAATTTCTGTCTGTGTTGGTTTTGCGTGGCAAGGTTTTGGTAGCGGGGGGGCTACAGGGGTGGCTTCTGTGAGAAGCTGCTAGAAGCTTCCCCTGTGTCTGATAGAGCCAATGCCAGCCGGCTCCAAGATGGACCCGCCGCTGGCCAAGGCCAAGCCAATCAGCGCCTCTGTGATAACATATTTAAGAAAGAGAAAAACAGTTAGAGAGTGCTTCTGCAGCCAGAGAGAGGAGTGAGAAGATGTAAGAACATCAGCAGACACCAAGGTCAGTGAAGAAGGAGGGGGAGGAGGTGCTCCAGGCGCCGGAGCAAGATTCCCCTGCAGCCCGTGGTGAAGACCATGGTGAAGCAGGCTGTCCCCCTGCAGCCCATGGAGGGAGGATGAGGGGGTGTAGAGATTCCACCTGCAGCCCATGGAGGACCCCACGCCGGAGCAGGTGGAGACACCTGAAGGAGGCTGTGACCCCGTGGGAAGCCCACGCTGGGGCAAGCTCCTGGCAGGACCTGTGGATCTGTGGAGAGAGGAGCCCACGCCAGAGCAGGTTTGCTGACAGGACTTGTGACCCCGTGGGGGACCCACGCTGGAGCAGTTTGCTCCTGAAGGTCTGCACCCCGTGGAGGAGACTCACGTTGGAGAAGGCCGTGAAGGACTGTCTCCCGTGAGAGGGACCCCACGCTGGAGCGGGGGAACAATGAGTCCTCCCCCTGAGGATGAAGAAGCGGCAGAAACACCGCGTGATGACCTGACCGTAACCCCCACTCCCCGTCCCCCTGTGCCGCTGGGGCGGCGGAGGTTGAAGCCGGGAGTGAAGTTGAGCCCAGGAAGATGGGAGGGGTGGGGGGAGGTGTTTTTAAGATTTGGTTTTATTTCTCATTCCTCTACTCTGTTTTGCTTAGTAATAAATAAGATGAATTCCCTCTCTAAGTTCGGTCTGTTTTGCTCGCGATGATAATTAGAGAATGATCTCTCCCTGTCCTTATCTCGACCCGTAAGTTTTTTTTTTCATTGTACCTTTTCTCCCCTGTCTAATGAAAGAGGGGAGTGATAGAGCGGCTCTGGTGGGCACCTGGCCCTCAGCCAGGGCCAACCCACCACACTGTCTTTGAGTGTACGGCTATATGCACATACTGTGGACATGCAAGTGGCAAGTGAAGATTGGACCAGATTTTGGTGACTAGGTATGCACACATTTGCAGTGGGAATGTGTACATGGTCAGTACATCTCAGGGGCCTCAACTTTTCAATAACTTATTTTCCTATTTTTAAGCAGTTGTTTTCTATGTAGACACACAAGTGAAAGTTCAGTTGGATAGGAATCTTTGCTCTTGACATGCTCCTACAAAACTGTAGAGTTGATATGGGAAAAGGCATGAACAGGAGAGCTGGCAAAGCCATGACGGGTTTCATGAAGTACAGGTAAAGTGCTGTGTTCACCGCAGAACAGCAAGGACATAACAGCTATACTCCTGGATTCCTTGCCAGTGGCTTCTTTGGGATTATAAGTGATAGTGAAGATTGTTGCTAAGAATTTTAAAACCTTAAAAAATGATGAGTAATTTGTAGTGGTGGATTCTTAATGCCTAATGGTGTATCTGCATTTAAACTTAGTAATTTCAATGAAAATTTCTCAGAAATAGGTGGGAATTAGAATCAGTAAGAATGATCAGTTTTAACTATTCTGCTTATAAAACCCATTTTATTTCAGTGCTTTGCTCCTAGAATTAGGTACCAAGTTATAGAGAACCAACTTACAACTTTTTTTAGTCAGACTTTGGGTTTGGGTACAGCAGTTGTATTGATGGCACAGAAAATAACTGCTGGGAAACACCAGTATGAGCTCATCCGCCTTTAGTTCATGCAGTTAAAGCTGAGCAGTCAGCATTACTGTAATTGAGTTTTCCTCACTTAAGATCCATTTTAAAATATATTTTAAGACTAGGATTTGTAAAACAGTCAATATGTGGACTGAAATTCTTGTGATCTTCTGCATATCTCTAAATTCGTATTTATGCAGTAAAGGCTAGATCTTCATGACCTCAATGATGATTTCACTCAGTTCCTCTGAAGGAATGTCTTCAGAGACAGAGGTGAGACAGCACTGGAAATTCCATGCCAGAAGTACCTTTTGCACAATGCTATTAGCTTTCGGAAGAATATTTCTTTTCCCTTTAGCAGGATGGCCACACTTCTATCTGTAATGTAGTCACAATGTTAACTGTCATGAGAAAGCAGTTTTGGTGATAATTCCCCATTTTAAAATGTTACCTTCCTTTCAAGAATCAAGAAACATAGTTAATGCACTTAGAGCAGGCCCATTTATTACTTAGGAAATACGAATGAATTAAAGCCTCAAAATAATTTCATGAGGTCCCTTACCACTGCTTTTTATGAAATCAAAGGATACTTAATATTCTACAATATTTCTGCAAAATGTAAGGGACTAGGTTCCAAGTAACTTTTTGAAAATAAAACCTTTGTATTCCATACATTTCCTTCTTTAAAATGAAAATGAGGCTTGATTTTTTTCCATATAGCATATGCAAGTCTATATATTAGGAGAAAACAAGTGAAAAAAGATCATATTTCTTGTTGTACATAATATCCCTCTAAGAAGACTGTATTTTACTTTTCTAAAGCATATATTAGCTTTTTGTAGCGTAGTCTTATGGGGCTCCATCTCCAGATCATCTCTGTAAAGTTTTCTAGACAAGTGTTAAGACTGTGATTAGACCTGTTAGTTATATTTTATCAACTTATTGATGTAGTTTCAAAGGAATAGGTTGAACAATGTCAAAGCAGGATCTGAAGTAATGGAAAAAGAAAAATGTTGTTTGTGGTTTTTACTAAAAAGAGCAGAACTGCTTTGGTTTAGTATTCTTTTGGTCATGAAATTTGATAGAGAAGCCAACATTTTTTTCCTGCATACAATAGTATCAAAATACTATGTAGCATGTAGTAACAAAATATTTTTCATGTAACATGTAGTAACAATAAATTAAAAAAAAAAAAAGAGGGAGAGAGAGAAATGTAATAATGCAAAATGTGTGGGCATAATTTACAATTTAAAGTACCTACATAAAAGAGAATGTTTTATTAAAATACATGAGTCATTCTCCAGTTCTATGGACAGCAGCATTAATTTAGACCTTTTCTTTAAAACTGTTTTTTAAATCTTTCTTCCTACCTTGTGTCTGCCATACAGGTTAAATTCTGATTCTATAATATCCATCTATCTCTCTATATACACACATTTTTTCAAAACCCTCCACATTTATTCTCAGTAATGAGGTACCTGTACCTAGTAGAATTCTTCCTGATATTTAACCAGCAGACATTTCTCTGGGAATTTCAAGCAAAGTTAATATGCTTTTTATTCTAAAAATAGTTTCTATATTTGTTTTTCTTATCAATCTATCATATTTAACAGGTCATTTAGCCTTCCTTAAAACATCATCTATTGTACAGCTGAATATACAGTACCATTTTTAAATGTATTTTATTGAAGTTATTAGAATAAATACTAGTTTGTGTTAGAAAGGCAAAGAAATGCATTCCATAAGACCAAACTCTTTCTTTAGATTATGATGAAAACTCATTCCATATTCAAATGCTTTCCTTTCTGAAAATTCTGATAGGAATACAATACAATTTGCCTTTTCATTTAATTTACTGTAAGTAATTTTATAGGAACAGTTAAGAACTCTGAAGCAATGATGCTTTACACTGTACATAATTTTGTTCACACATAGACACACACAGACGTACCTCCTGCCTCACTGTATTTCATAGTCCATGTACTCTGTTGTTGGAGCCTTAACTTTTTCTTGGAAGCATTTTGCAAGTCCTGCTAGCAGAGGTTATGAATCAGATAGGATAATCAGAAGTCTTTACAATTTTGCTGTATCTTTGTCTGTCCTTTCTTTCACCTTTCCTTTACTGCACTATCTTGTCTGTCTGATTCTCGCAGGAGACATGGATTACAGCTGGTTGGACCATACGTCTTGGCATAGCAGTGAGGCATCCCCAATGTCTTTGGTGAGACATGTGGAGCCTTACCATTTAGTTTCCTTTATCATTTCACATTTCCTTTGTTTTATTTACACCTTTGCATGTTTTCTTTTTTGTATCTTTTTTTTTATCCCACACCTATAGGGGACAGTCAAAGGGGAAAAAGAAAAACTAGTGAGCAGGCAGTTTTGTCGGATTCTAACACCTTATCCGAGAGGCAAAAGAAAATGGTGTGCTTTGGTGGCCACTCTTTGGAAGAGGACTTGGAATGGTCTGAGCCTCAGATAAAAGACTCTGGGGTAGATACGTGTAGTAGCACCACTCTAAACGAGGAACATAGCCATAGCGAGAAGGTACTGAGATTATGGAGCCTGCATTTTAACCTGCTCATTTGGTCTTTGTTTGCTCTCTGTCACTCATTAAAGTAGTGCATAAAATAAAAGATAGGGTGTTTCTAGAGACAATGTAGCATTTCTAAAGGTGCAGAAAAGAAAAACAAATGAAAAGTCTCTGCATGCTTGCAGCTTTTACTGTTTGGCAGCCTAAGAAAAAAATTGAGAGGCATAAAGGAATGTTGTTCTTATGGTTGCATAATAGCGTATCATGGTATTACCTTCAAGTAATTAACAACAAGGATTCTACTGATTGGCTTATTTGATTTACTACGTTCAAACTCCTGGGGCTGAAATTAAATTAATAGTTTAAACCCCAGGTGAAAAAGGGAGAAAATTGGGTCTCTCTGCACAGAAAAGTTGTTTTTCTTTTTTCCCTTTCACTGTCATGGTTGTTCTTTTGTTTTGTTGCCATGCCATTTTTGTGCGGTATTGTGCAGAATTAAAGGCTTTGCCATATGCTTTGGTATTTTTTAATTTTGCTTTCTGTTTAGTGCTGATTATGATAAATCTTTTTAGAGTTATTAGTTGTAATGGGAGCAGATTTTTCTGTGCCTGCTAATTTTGCATGAAATAGAGCATGAAATAGTATTTATCTGTGAAAAAGTGCTATGATTACACAAAATAAAATGTTAAAATTTTATTAATCATGCCAATATACAAGTGTAACAGTGCCCATGTATAGTAATGGAATAATGACGTTCACTGTATGCTTCATATGTGAAGTAATTATTCCAATAAAGAAACAATACCTTTAAACAGAGCAATGACTATACCTTTTAATGTATGCTATAATTTTTAGTATGCTACTAGTGAGAGAAAGTTAAACACTGAAAAATTTTGTCAGCCTTAAGAGAAAACTGACATGTTTGAAATAACGGAAGAAGAAGAAACGTCTTACATCAAATTTCTGTTTTGAGTTAAACTTCTTTTTCAGTATTACTCTAATACTAGACCTCTACAGTTGTTCTGGTCAGTACTTAGATGTGATGGTCATTGTGTGTAGATAACTATGTACAGTTGTCTGTATCTGTCTAATCATCAAGATGCAAAGATCATTCCAGATATTTACAAATTGGATTTAGTAAAATAGATAATGTTATTAAATACTAGAAATACATTGTGATTGACTATATGTCCAAATAAATCTTTTCCAATGCAGTTTTCTGTCAATCTATTACATTAAATATTAATGTAATGTGTAATCATAATACTTTCAAGGCATTTTTAAAATATACCAGGAAATGAAAAGCATTACTAAAATATTTTTCTTTAAAATCCTATTCACTGTATTTTCCATTAACACCATATGATAGCATCCAGTAACATGGCAACCATCCAAAGATGGAGACCGTCTCATTGGTCGGATTTTACTAAATAAACGACTAAAAGATGGAAGTGTGCCTAGAGACTCAGGAGCAATGCTTGGATTGAAGGTTGGTAATGAATAATTTTTTGAACTAACAACTCTCTCAGTTAAAATAGCTACCTTTATAATGAAAGTATTCTCATATTGTATAGTGTATATATACTGATATCTATAATGTCTTATCATTCTCAAAATTAAAATATAGAGACATTTTATATTCAGTTACCAAGAGTAATTTTACAGGGTCCCTGACAGGTTCAAAAAATTGTATTCTTCAGAAAGACTAGACATTTTTTCACAAGTTTGCTGAGAATGTCTGTTCTGCAAGGTAGTAAATACATCCTTGCTGTAACTCCATCCAGCCAAGCCCTGTCCGCTTTCTTCAGTATTGAGCATTGCACCACGGTATAACTTCTGTTCCCCAAAAGAAAGGAGGAAAGTGAAAATTAAATTATCTCTTTTGAAGATCTGGGGGCCATCTGTAAGTTAATGACATTTTAATCCAGAGCAGTCTGTCAATGGAAGAGCCTATTTCTGGATTTCCCCCCCCCCCCGTATTGTTTGATTTGCTACATTTTAAATACACAAGACAGAAAATTATTTAGTATTTATTGTATATTATCACAGAGTAATGTGTTTGCATATTTTTTTTGTGATGCAGTACTCTTCGAACACATTATGAAGCTATTGCTAGCTCATATCTTGATCGCATTTTTGTATATTATTATTTACAGTTCCAACAATATTGGTACAAGAATGAGAACAAATTATATACAGTAAAAGAAAAAAAGCATATATTTCTTTTGAATCATGTCCTTGTTGTGAGAAATCATTAGCAAGTTTGATTAATTCTCCATTTTCTATTTAGCATGACACTGACTTCCCGTTGGGTACACAGATTAGACTATAGTCATATACTGTAAAGAGGGATTGAATCAGTGTAGTTACTTATAAGATATACTAACATGCTTTGGAAATTTTTGAATTTTTTACTTAATTGACAAATGATTGTGTTTTGAAGTTGGTGGAGAAGGCACTTGAGCATCACTTGAGGTATGTGTGTTATTGTCCTAATGTCAGAAAATGCAAGAGACACTAACAGTGCCACAATGAAGTACTTTTTGTTTAAACTTCTAGGTTTAAAATTCTAAAATCTTCTATTATAAAGAGGAACTCTTCACTGGTATTCATGAATAGTTTAGATTCAAGAGCAACTAGTTTTTAATCTCAATAGACATCTGAAAAGAATGATTTACAGCAGTTATTCCTGACCTGAATTTTCAAATATTTACATTATTGAAAGTAACCTAAACTGGATTTAGTATTACAAATTTAAAATCCCAATATGAAGACTGCTAAGAAACCTAAACAATTTGAAGATTATGCAGTTATAACAAATTCTGATATTTGAATCTCTTGATTCTAAGATAAATAGTAAGGTCAAACCTGTTGAAGTTTCCTATAGAGAAATCTTCAGTATGACAATTATTTTCATCTGACTTGCTCAACCAAAGAGGATTTGATTAATTGATAGAGACGTTTGATGCTTAGTGTGAACATCAGGAGTTCTGTTATATTAACATACCTGTTTTCAGTTAAAATGTGTAGAAATAAGCTGTCTAATGACCAATACCTTAATTTTTTTTGGGGTGGTAATTTATAATACAGTGAAATACTATAATGACACAAATAGCCCGCACAGGTACATATATAACCTGTCTAGCCAAAATTCTGTGGTAGTATTTTCCAAGTTTATCTGTCTATCCTGGGCTACCTGAAAACCAAAGACATGATTGAATTTTTCTTTCTGTTACCAGAACATTTAAGTCATTTAAAGTAATTTTCATTCCATGAAAATACTTCCTCTTTGAAACAGGTAGTAGGAGGAAAGATGACTGAATCAGGTCGACTCTGCGCATTTATCACCAAAGTTAAAAAAGGAAGCTTAGCAGATACAGTGGGGCATCTTAGACCGGGTATGTATCTACTGTAGATCTATACCGCTGAGTTGCTTTTCTAAAGGTGATAACAAGTGAGCGAGTTTAATTAGATGTGAAATGATGTTAAATAGGTGTGATGAACTACTGCAGAATTCAACCTTACATTCAGTTACTAGATTATTGACACTACTGCTTTTGTGAAATATATAAATTCTCATGTTGTTCAAAATAATATTTTAACATTTTTATTCACATTTTTATACTCAAAATAATATTCCAGTGATGTCCTGCCCAGTTGTTTAGTGGTGTATATTTTATTTAGAGCAAATGAAGCTATTACAAATGTGCCAACAGAACCAGCTGGTATAGAAACTGCTTCTATCCCCACATGCAAACCATGGATTGCTAGATTGGAGAATGTGCAAGAAGTATAAACTGTTAATGTAAGAACTATCTGAACCTTAAATACTAAACTTGTAGAGGTAAATGGATCTTCAAAATAGGAAATTGATGAGATATTCTGTTTTAAAGATCTGCATTTTCTAAAGAGCATGTTGGGGTTTCTTTTAAGCCACAGCTGCCAAAGTGAGTAAGAGCTATATCTGATTCAGTAGGGATCCTACTGATGATATTATTGCTTCACTAAACTTCATATATTTGAAAGCTGAGCTGCAGAAAACCTTCAATACTCAGCATTTTCCTGTGTGAAGGCCTCCAAACTTGCTCTATAACACAGGTTTCACAATTCAGTAAACTGACAGTAGAATGGCTTAAATTGTTATTGTAAGTACAGATCACG
The DNA here is from genome assembly GCF_011004875.1 of Balearica regulorum gibbericeps. NCBI lineage: Eukaryota > Metazoa > Chordata > Aves > Gruiformes > Gruidae > Balearica > Balearica regulorum. The sequence continues at coordinate 22,187,008 of NC_046185.1, read as the reverse complement.
TCAGACGTCCTAAGCAGAGTGTTATTACTGAAATTATAGGTGATGAAGTATTAGAATGGAATGGAAGGCTACTACAAGGAGCCACCTTTGAGGAGGTATATAACATCATTTTAGAATCCAAACCTGAGCCACAAGTGGAGCTTGTTGTTTCAAGACCAATAGGGTAAGTAATTTCATAATTTTTTGTATTAAATATGATAAAAATGTTGCTAAATTTCACTTTTAGGGCAGACTATATTAAACAGAATCATAAACATTGTAAACAGTAAATCTGTATGCAAAATTCTGTAAACCAAAAGCATAGCTAGAATGATAGATCATGCCAGTAAGTAGAAAGAGCTGGTGCGAAATCCTGTATTCTCAGAGAGAGTCCCAGGCACTACCTGCTAATATGGTCAAAAATAGGTTCTCTTCTGTGGTTTAGTTGGCGATCTAGCCTATAGTGGCCCTGAAACTGTGTTTATACTCTTGTTGCAATTCTTGATTAATAACTTGACTTTTATTTTTATTTCTCCATTCCATTTTTATATAATATATAAAATTATATATTCAGATTTACTCTTTGAACTGATGATGAACTCTCTTTACTGAGAATCTGCAATGTAGAATTTTGCCCCAAATAGAGTATGCTAATGACATAATCAATATGCTTTGGAAAATCTCTAATCCACATTCTCATCATCTTCATTTATGAAATCTATTAAATTATTGCTTGTATCTAATACAGAACATATCTGAATAAATAGCTAGCACTAGTGCTTGTCTAAACTGTGCGGCATTTTTTCTTTGGTGCTTTACATTGCCCAGTTTTTGTAACTTTCAGACCTACCTCTCAAAGTTTAAACTTAAATTTCTCTTGCAGAGCAATAGGGCATTTCTAGTTGCTTTGTTACATTGGACTGTGAATACTTCCACTTTTTCATCTGCTCTTTTTCTTCCAAGTTCCTACAGCCTACAGTCACATCCACCCCTTTTTTACTTCTCCATTGGAAGTTCCACAGCTGATCACGCCAGGGCTGTAAAGAGGGGGATGCTTGTCACTTAATTTGAAGATGCTTACAATTGTTAAGAATTTTCTCTTTTCCCCCACAGTATTTATTATGATGCATATGACACAACTGGACAGGGTACTAGGCAATCTCATCTAACCTCCCTTTGCCATGTGAGGTTGGACCAGATGGTCTTTCAAGATCCCTTCCAATCTGAGATGTTCTATGATTCTACAATTAATTATAATTAATAAATATATTTATCCCTTTACTTTGCATAAGATGCACACAATTATCTTAATTTCATATGAGAACACATGGGTAACACAACAACTAAAATTTAAGAAGTACCAAAAAAAAATCTAGAACCATATAATCTGAGGATGGAATTTTAGTTAGCATTATTTGTTATGGGTTCAGCTATAATAGGAACTTAATGTGTTTGACTCATCAGGAACTTATTGTGTACAAACTTAATTTGGTTCAACAATTTTAAACAACCTTGATAATAACAAAAACTGCTTTATCTTGTCAGTTGATGAGAGGTTACTCCTACATACATATTGAACTGCAACCCCTTTAGGGTAAAGGCTGTATCATCTGTCTTGTCCTTAAAAACCATTGCATAACTTGGGAGTTGTAGGTATAGTAGTAATGCTAAGGGACACACTACATTGCTAGAAGAATATTGTCTCAGAAAAGGAGGTTTCAAATTCATTTCATACAGGCATAAGATCTTGCATAGTTTCTCTCAAACAAAGTTTATAGCAAAAGTTTCAAGGAACTGCTCACTTCTTGAAAATATTCAATATTTTTTTTTCCTCTTTCTGCATTCTCTTCGTTGTGTGAAACCTCCTGTATTCTCTCCTGTACTTTTATATTTACTGTCTGTTGTTTAACTTCCTTATCATCATGTCTTCTGTTATGTTACTATGTGCTCTGCTTGCTATCACTAGATCAGCTCATCTAAACTTCCTTAAAGAAAGTGATGTGGGCTCTCAAGATACATTCTTCAGCATTAACTGCTTGCCACATAGTCTGAAGAACTGAGCCAGATCAGGGCTAAAAAAGTTGTTCTGTGTACTTGATTCCCAGTGTCTTTTTGCAGTAGATGTAAAAGACAGTTTTCACCTCCAAAATTCCAGTTACTAATCTGAGTTTATAACTGAAGTTCACAGTGATGAATACTTTCTGCACGTCGGTAAGGTTTTAGATTCTGGCTAGATGTATGTAACACTTTGGATTTTGATATTAAAAATAGAACTTCAGAAATGTTTTTCATGAGATTTGAGCTGATGAACCGGAAATACCATATTATCTTCTCAATTTAGGAGATTTCTGGTCATAATCAAATACACTATAGAAATTAAGAACTTATGCTTGCCCAAGGAAACATAACACCATAGGTCTGTGTTCTGCCCCACGGAATAAAGTTTCAAGGTATTTAAAATCACTAATAGTTTGGATTTACCAGATGTCTGAAGTGATAATTATTTCAATTAGAATAACTGGTGCTCGCTTGAAAGATTTTCACTTTTGCATTGAAGCATATCCCATTACTTATAGAGAGAGTCTCTTGATGGTCTCATGGCAATGCACTAACTCATGCCAGAAATCTTCAGTTACTGGCAACTAACTTAGTTGAGAAAGAGAACCTGTTGTCGTATCCTGATATTCTGAACACAAAACCAAATGCCAGTAAACACAGTTGTTAGTTCTTCTTCATTTCATTATGAGCTGACTGCTATGGAAACTGAAGATGGCAAGCTAAGTTGATAAAAGAAGAGAAAATGGAAAGCTCCTTTAAAAAAATGATCATACCATTTTGGCATGCGATTTATCCCTTTTTCTATCTTAAAATAAAAGTTGATGGCCAAGTTGCTATTCTGTGTGAGCTGGCTGTCTCTTTTACACAAGAACTTACCTATTTTCTGCTTTCTAATTCTCAGAAATAGTTATTTTAAAATGCAGTTACTAACATTTTGAATTTGGAAGGAATGATGCATTGTGTTTTATTAATTACTCTATACAATCTGCTTGCAATGGAAACTATCTTAAAATGTAAAGGGATGCCTAAAAGGACTTCTGCTTCTCCTACATCTGTTTATCTCAGTGAGAGTTCCTTGTAAGAAATACCATTCACACTACTGTGAAATACTGGGATCTGTATGCTTTAGGAACATAAATGATAGTGTTCAATGCTTTCAAGTTCATTATTTTAGCTATCTATAGAAAACTCATATTTAATCTGTTCACACTGATACATGTTTTCAAGGTTTTCTTCTCAAACTCATAATAGAAATACTTTTTTAAAATTACAGGTTAGGTTCAGGAGTGTATTTCTGAGTAAAGTAATAGGCAAGTATTGGGTGCCTTTATAAATTCTACGGATATTGAATATGCAAAATTAAATATTTACTTCAATAGCTGTTGTAAATTTCTGGCAAGTTTTGCTTACTAAGAACAGACACAGTGATTTTTTTCTTGTCTACAGTGGGCAGTTGCACCAGTTGCATGCCTTCTGATTAATTGCAGTTATGGGGTACTGTGCATCAATTCACTTGGAAAGATTCCTCAATCTGCTTAGCAAAGCTATCTTTCTAGTGAGTCTTGAAAAATGTTTGGAAACCGTATACCAAAAAGGAACTAGATAGGTTTTATTTATGTGTAATACAGACTCATTTTTCATTGTATTAGACAGTAGAGAGCACTGAAAGTATTTTTAAATTTCCCTTCCTTTTCACATACCTTTGTGGTGGGTTAACCTTGTCTGGCTGCCAGTTGCCCACCCAGCCGCTCTCTCTCTCCCCCTCCTCAGCAGGACGGGGGGAGAAAATAAGACAGAAAAGCTCGTGGGTGAAGATAAGGACAGGGAGATCACTCAGCAATTACCATCATGGGCAAACCAGACTCGACTTGGGGAAGATTAATTTAATTTATTAGGAATTAATAATAGAATAGGATAGTGAGAGGTAAAACCAAAACTAAACCCACCTTCCCTTCGCCCTGCTTCTTCCCAGGCTCAGCTTCACTCCTTTGTTCCTGGCTCTTCTGCCTCCCCATCGCTGAGCGGTGGAGGGGGATGGGGAATGGGCATTGCAGTCAGTCCTCCTCCCCCTCCTCGTCTGACCTTGGTGTCTGCAGGGATGTTTCTCCCATGGTTTTTTTTTTTTTCCTCACTCTTTTCTCTCACAGCTGCTGCACAGTGTTTTTTACCCTTTCTTAAATACGTTATCACAGAGGCACCACCACCGGGGCTGAGAGGATGAGCTGTGCCCCGCAGTGGCTCTGTTGGACCGGGCTGGAACTGGCTGTATCTGGCATGGAGCAGCCCCGGTCCCTCCTCACAGAGGCTGCCCTGCACCCCTGCTGCCAGCACCTGGGCACTGACACCCGTAGAATCATAGATTCATAGAACCTTTTGGTTGGAAAAGACCTTTAAGATCACAGAATCACAGAATAGTGAGGGTTGGAAGGAACCTCTGTAGATCATCTAATCCAACCCCCCTGCTAAAGCAGGATCACTTAGAGCAGGTTGCACAGGATCGTGTCCAGGCAGGTTCTGAATATCTCCAGAGAAGGAGACTCCACAGCCTCTCTGGGCAGCCTGTGCCAGTGCTCGGTCACCCTCAAAGTGAAGAAGGTTTTCCTTGTATTGAGCCCGTGTTCCAGTTTGTGCCCATTGCCCCTTGTCCTGTCACTGGGCACCATTGGAAAGAGTCTGGCCCCATCGTCTTGATATCCACCCTTTAGATAATTTGTAAGTAATGATGAGATCCCCTCTCAGTCTTCTCTTCTCCAGGCTAAACAGACCCAGCTCTCTCAGCCATTCCTCATACGAGAGATGCCCCAGTCCCCTCATCATCCTTGTAGCCCTCCGCTGGACTCTCTCCAGTAGTTCCCTGTCTTTCTTGAACTGGGGAGCCCAGAACTGAACACAGGACTCCAGATGTGGTCTCACCATGGCAGAGTAGAGGGGGAGGAGAAGCTCCCTTGACCTGCTGGCCACACTCGTCAAGTCCAACCCAATGCACTTGAAGAAACCAAGTGCACTGAAACACACATTATGATTTTAAATATTGTTCTTGCTGTGACTCAGCTGAAGCTTTTCATCTTGCTTGGTTTTGCTCAAATACCTCTAAAATGATTTATTAGCATATTGATAGTTTTTATTAGCATACAGTAATGTTTGCCCTCATAGGAGGAATGTGTTCCTTTGGGGGGTGGGTGGGCGTAACGAGGTACTTACTCGTTGCAAATGAGTGCTTTAAAATTACATGGCTGTACACAGAATTTAATATAGGTGATGCAACTTCTCGTGTATATGCAGGTATGCTATTTTGCCAAATGAAATTGCACATTTTATTTAGTCATGGAAAAGGTAAGATTGTCCAAATTGGGGGTTCAAGGACAGTAAAGGACGTATTGGGATAACCATTATTGGCAGTCTAGTACGTTTCTGTGAGCGTCCAATAAATTTAATTGATATACAATGTCATAATAAAGTCTACTACTCACAGGTTTAGTCGCCATTAACTCTGAGATTGTTCTTTTTTTTTAATTTACTGAATTATTTTATTTGTGACAGTGCAGCCTCTCTCTTGCATTCACCAAACCACTTGTTCTGTAGGCCTTAATTTGCCACTGAAATTATTTATATTGGATAAAAGGTTAATCTTCCCTGTGGTTGAAGACAGTCAGTAGATCATATGCCTTTCCTGAGGCATTCCATGGTGGCTTGAGAAATGTTATAGTGTAACTGAAATTTGAATATGCTTAGATAAAGGATCAGCCTCTCTTACTTTTCCTGATTTCAGGGACATTCCCAGAATACCTGACAGCACACATGCACAGCTGGAGTCCAGTAAGTTTCAATTGTGGGGTAGGAAACTCTTCTCTCTCTTTTATGTAAGCACAAATAGATTGAAAAATGTCATCTACAGTCAGTATAGCTCTCGTCTCTTTGTCCGTATTTGTCTCAATATGTCATCTTATTGTATTATCTATCTGTTTAATAATAAACTATCAAAAGTCAGGATATTTTGATTTAGACTTGACATTTGGTTATAAGCTAAGGCTATTTTTGTTTAAAAAAGAAAAGCTAACTAATAATTCTAACTAATATACAAGAACATTAATAGTAATTTTTAATTTCCTGTTTTGTTGTTTTGCATTTCAATTGAACCTTATAAATTAAAAATGGGGATGAAATGTTCTTTATTTACAACATGAGAGATAGCTGCTTTGAAAGCAGAATACTTCTTCTTTATTAGAACGATTCAGCACTCTCTGAATTGGCTAAATCAGTATTTCATGTGGGGAAAAATAACGTGTTCTTTGGCTTAGATCTGATAATATGGATTTCAGCCTGGAGCTATTTTTTATCATTGTTTTAGAACTCTTTTATAATAGACGCTATGAATAAATGCAGTGGCATAAACTTGATTACAATAATATGAAAAACTCCTTCAATAACTTTTCACTGAGCAGTCAAGTCTTAAAATAAAATCCATTTTATGTTTTCTGAGATGTGGAACATCTTTTCTCTTTATAAAAATACTTTACTTTTACTCTATGTTTTATATGTCAAAACTTGTCCCCTGACAGTTTGCAGACCTTGTAGATTTGAAACAAAATGCATGAAAAACATTACATGCATCTTTTGACGTTTTTGTAAAAATCTAATTAAAAATTAGTCTGATTGTACAAGATAAGTGCCCTTCAGAAGACTGAATTCCTTTGACCACAGTATTTACTTTACTATTTAGGAATTTTGGACCTTCAACTTACTGACATAATTACAGTCAGAAATATCTGAATAAACTATTTTTTATTCTATATGCTTCAGATGACATTTTGCAGCTATAATAAACTTGTAAATCTTTAGATTGCATTTAAGCACCAAGAGATTGAGTCTCATTATTTGGTAATTTTAAATAGATAAAAAAGTGATATTTATTACAACTTTATTGTATGTTAGGTTATATGTTACAAATATGTTATATTTGTACAATTTTCCTTTAAAGAACATTGTGAAAAATGCGTAAGTGCTACTATTTGTAAAATTTTTTTATTTATAATTACAGGTTCTAGTTCATTTGAATCCCAAAAAATGGACCGACCTTCTATTTCAGTGACTTCTCCTATGAGTCCTGGCATGTTAAGGGATGTTCCACAGTTCTTGTCTGGACAACTTTCAGTATGTAAACATTTCATTAATATTAGTGTTGTGCTTTTTGCAGGATATACAACTCTGACTGCAGAGTGCAGGCTGCATCTAACGTAAATTTCTTGTTGAACTAGCTAAATTTTTTGGTTAATGCTATATATTTCAGTGTAGGCAGGGTCATAGTTTCATAAGGACATTCCACTTTATTAGCTTTTGGAAATTTTCTATATGTTGAATTATATATATATATGTATACTTATCTAGTAAGCTAAACCAGTAGTCAAATTTTCAGAAAGGCCTAATCTTGGCCTCCAGTTATGTTTGTCCTGTTGAGTGTATACACTTTTTCAACTATAACACTTACATGTAGAGTTGGTAGATTTTATTACCTGTGTGCTTGGACATTAATATTGCTTATTTCTTATGCACTAGCTTTGACCTATATATCTTTCCCCAGATATCCCTTTGATTGTTTAGTAATGTTGTATTTTTTGTACCAGTGTTACTCACTTTTTTGTTCTTCACTCCCATTGAGAACAAAGTTCATTAGCTGAATGTTTTCTTTGAAAGGGTAATTTTTTATAGTAAACTGAAGAACTTGGGTTTTGTACACCTTTCTGTGTCATTTACAACTCCAAAGTGTGATTTTTCAAAAGTGCTCGGTTGTGGCCTGGTGTAAGTTGAAAAGGAGAGGAAAATGGAATGGAAGCAGTGCAAAGCTGGTGTTAAACAAGTTTGAAAATGTCACATTCATATTTCTTCCAAGTTATTTGTGTTAAGATAATGAGTGTGCCATAAAAATATGCATAAAATCTAAGCAGATGGTTTATAGGTCTCACAGAAATGGTTTATGGTATTCATAGAGGAGAGGAAGAAATATTTTTCTGCCTGTTCAGCAGCCATGTTGGCTCCATTTTGCAATGCATGAGATGTTATTTGTTTTGCTCATCAGGCCAGCCATCTACATGATGTAATTTTTAATTTTTCTCTAACTGTTGTACTTAACTACTTTGAAAGACTCAATCCTTTGGATAAATGGAAAACTAGAAATTTTGATGGCAGAAAGCAGAACGCTTTACACAAAATACTATGGCAAGGGAGCATGAACATGAACAGTCAAAACACACAAATCGAAGTTTCTAAAAACCAATTTAGTTTTACAAGACAGCAAAAATTATTCATAGTGGAAACAGGGGGGGAAGAAATCTCTTTTCGCTAAATCTCATAAAAGAATAGGGTGTCAACAAGTTTTGGTTCCTAGCTCCCAGCATGAGATTCAACATCCAGAGTTAGCTGCTCAGACATCCAATGCATGGACACTGCGGAATGATGATCCAAATAGGAACCACACAGAACTCACTTCCTCACATTTTCAGTGTCAGAAAAAAATAATAATTCAGGAGTTTAAGATTAGGATTTATGAGTAAATTCAGTAAGTCTGTTGATTTTGTGGCTCAATAGGATAATGCAATTTGAGCTGCATAAGAATAGTGTTGGGAGATTTGAAGGTATATTTTAATTTACTGCGAATATGTCTATATGTCTCAGAATGGCATATAAATCCAGTGTTTAACTCAAGAAGGTATCATTCCTATTTTTAAATATTTTTTCTTGTTTTCAAGATATAATAGCCTTTATTAATAAGTTTATAACACTTATCTCCATCTAAGGGAACCAAATAATGTTAGGACACATTTAATGATCATTCCTACGCTTGTCCTCTTTGTACTCCCTTATATACTATATACAATTATATACAGTACTCCCTACTACACAATATTCCTGTTTCCCTCAGAGAGCAGCTGATATCTGAGAATGCACAGCTCCAGTTGATTGACACTGAAGTCAGAAATGCTCAGTAACTCTCCAAATTAAAGTCCCGCTGTCTCAATGTAGACACCCAACATTAGTAGACAGTTCAAAAATTTGGACACCTGTCTTACCTCACCAGCTAAAGAAAAGTTAGAAAAAGCTGTATTTCACATTAATCATGTTAATGGCACAACCCAGCTCCTGCTGCTGTTGTCTCAAGGCTTTGGGAGCCTAGTGCTAAACCTTTTGCTTTGTGAGGAAGGGTGGCTCTCACAATGTCTGAAGACGGTATGGATAGATAGCAACATGGCACCTAACTGGGCACATTGAAACAAATAGGCTGAAATAGAAAAAGATGACTTTAAGAGAATTGAAGTATTCTACAGGAACTGGGTTTTTTTGAAACAGTAAATATCTGTAGTTTCTTTTTGATCTGATACTTCAAGTTAGTTTTGAAAAATTATGGGTTTTTTTACTTTTCAATTTGGAGGTTTATGTGTCTTAAAGGTAGTGCAATTAAGAGTTTTCCCTTCAATTTTTAAGATTTTGGTTGCTCATTTTATAACTTTAAAAAGTTTTGAAACTTTGGAAGAGTTAGTAAACAATCCAACTCTTTGCAGAGTTGGAGATGTTTTGAAAAATTAGAATGGACTATGAGATTTTCTAATTTTGGACCTTTAGCAAAGGTGAAGTAATAGGAAAAATTGAATTGAATTTTAAAAATCTCCTCAAATTCAAAAAAATATTTTAGCTTGAACATTACAAAATGGATGAGCTTCAGTATTATGGTTTTCCATGTTTTTAATCAGCTTTTCTCTGACAGAACAGAATGGAACACTCATTTGTTCGAAACAGCTGAGTAAGATGGTAATGGAAGGAATACTAAATTGTGAATGTAATTGGGAACGTGCTCTTTATGGTGAGTGGAGAACAGGCAGGAGAATAACTGCAGAGCCCTGGCAGTAGGTGGGGACAAGATGCTGTTCTTTGTGGAAGTGGTGGGTCAGTTGACATTCTGGGCGGTGGTGGCTGAATTCAGACATGTGTGATGAATCTGAGGGAACGGATTATAGGCAAGATTTTGGAAGTGTTTTCTGTATTTTCTGTACTTTTGGAGACAACCAGGTGGTCCTGATGGGCCGTTGTTAGGGCAGCTGTGTGTAACAGGCTGTGAAATACAAGACTTGTGGGCAAGTGGAGATACCTACAGTTCAGATGGAGGTCTGAAGATTTGGATAAACACTTGGATATATGCATCCTTATTCAGACAGTGCTACAAGGGTTTTTATATTAATATTGTTTTGGAATGTATTTCTTTATGTTCAGTATGGTTTTAGCCAGTTTAGCTGCAGTGATGTCTCTCTGTTATTCAGGGATGTCTTTGTCTGTTCAGTGTTCCGTGTTTTCCTCTGTGTCAGCATTGGTCTGCATACCTGTTTTCTTCTGTTGAGGTTAGAGACACTCCAGAGCTGGTGAATAGGATTTCCCTTGAAGCAAACCATCTCACATAGCTAGGAAATCTTCTTTCCATTAATAATTATTCTGCCCAAATACATATTTAATTGAACAAATTATGTACAGCTACACTAAAATATTTTATGTTATAATTTACTAAGGTATATAAATAATTTATCTGTATTCCATGTAGTTTATTTTATGGCATTTTTGATCCACATTGTTCTTTCAGGGGACTGTTATTGTAATTATTGTTTTATTATTGTTTTCTCTGTCTGGTTCCTGTTTCTGTGATTTTTCACTAATTTGTTTTTCCTTTAATATCATTTTGAAAAAGTCAGTATTCGTTTTGTGTTGGTGCTCTTTGCTTCATTACTGCATTCTGGCTACTTTTTCAATACTGCATGAAAACTATAACTTGGAATGCTTTTACGATAGTTAGGTTTAGAGGCTGATAACATGACTAGAAGAATGTGTAAATGAATACAGGTATAAAATTACAATATTTCACTTTTGTACTGGTGGAAATTCTAACAGTAAGGGGATGTAATTTCTTAAATTAATCCATTTCATTATACAGCTGATCCACAGAACCATTTCAGTAGATTTTTCCATACACAGTTTATAAAGCAATAAAATTACAGGTATATTAATTATAGTTGTATTATCTGTAGCATGTTAGAAAGCGGATATTGTACATTGTGAAGGACATAATATGTCTGCATATTGGGGGCACGAGGTCGAGTATGCGATATACTCCTCTTCACCCTCTCACTTTTTCCTTTTCCCCTTTCTTTTCTCCTCTTTCTACCTCTACACAAGTAAATGGCTGTTGCTCTAACGTCAAAACCTGGAAAGTTCTAGGTAGTGCACGCAACGTGCTTATTGCTCTCCATTTCCAAGGCAGAATATGGCAGGTGAGGGCCCTTGGTGCATGGTGGGAGGTATTCTATCCCTCTTAGGATTGCAGTATTCTGGAATATCTGTATTTCTCTTGTAATAGGGAGCAGAAGCAAGCTGAAGATCTACTTTTATTGTCTGTGAGTAGGTCACATTCTGGCACCTGTATATTGGGGCTCTGCAGTACTGCCTGCGCAGAGTCGGGGGCAGTGCACAGCTGCTGCACCTCGCAGAGCACAGGAGCACAACAGATAAAACCCGTGATCCAGACTGTTAAATTTTCTTATATATCCTCTTGCTTTGGTGTGAGAACAGATTACTTCACACATTTTATGGAACAGATTTCTCCAGCATCTGTGCATGCCAAGTAAGTAAGGAGGGTGGCAGAACCATCATCACAATGCCTGTCTCCACACTTTGGGTACATTTCTTACGGAAGTGAATACTGAGTAGTAGCTTCTTTCCATCACTTTGAAATAGATCAGTAATCTCAGGAAAACCAAGCAGGGAAGTAAAGGACATGTGAGTCTGTCAGATTGCTGTGGTTGTTGTGACCTACTCCCACGCTCCTGTTCCCCCGCTCATTGGCCCTCTCTGTGGTACCATCATGTGCTCCTGGTCCTGTCCATTTCCCATGCTCAGTACCCTCGCTGTGCCACTCCCGTAGCTGTTGCCCTCAGCTGAAGATGGAGAGTAGTTGCTTGGAGTTTGTAGCTAGTCCAGGAACTTAGGGAGTGTTGCCTATGCCGATGTGGTCTTAATGTAGCCACTGGAAGCCACAAGGTTGTATGTAGTCTGAAGTGTTACTTCACAAAAATAAGAGTTATAAATGTATCTATGCGTGCAGTGCAACTACTAAGTTTGCTAAATGCTCTAGATCCCATTTCATGCAAAGGTTTTTTGTGTATACCACATGTCATTTCTGTCATGATTGCTAGAGAATTGAAATACGTTGATTGTACCTTCCCCCATATAATGCTAATACCACATAGCACTAACTTTCTTTTAATCATTTTTTAAGTATTTAGGAGGGCTTTTTATACAAATGTCTCTTAAAGTTGCAGAAAAGAGAAAACCTTTTACTTTACTTGCTTTACTCTAGAAAGCAACCAAAGCTGTCAGTGCATGAACTGTACTTCTTTCTGTCTCTGAATACGCATCTACTATCTTCCTGAAAGAGATGGTCAAGCTGAACTTATGTTTCTGACCCCACTTTTAAATCACACTTTGCTGACCTGCTACTTTTGTTAATGTTATTTCTGAATCTATTGTAAATGTTATCTGTAGTCTTGTAAATCGAAATCCTTGCTCCTGGGGGAATTGATGGCAAAATTCTTGCTGACTTCCCTAAGGCCAGAATTTCCATCACAGGGTTTTGATTGATTTGGTAACAGATTTTCAGATTTAATTTATGCATTGCATTAAAATAACTTTGTGTTAGATAAATATGTCGTTGGTGTAAAGCTGTGTTTAAAGTAATAGTTGTGTGTCTTTGTTTTTACTTTTGGTCTTTTAGTTTCCAGCGTGTTGTCCTTTTTGGTTTTGTTTTATTGCTTTTTCTTTAATTTTGCTTACCAGAGCCAAAGCCTTAGTAGAAGAACAACGCCTTTTGTTCCTAGGGTTCAGGTAAAGACTTCGTCTGCCTGACAGAAACTAAAGTTGTGGTTTTTTTCTTTTGTTTGTTATGGAAAATGCATAGTAGGAAAACGTTACATTATAGTCCGTTTTCCCATATTTTTAATGTGTTGCTTTAAAACCATATTAACAAGTTTCATGTCATCTTGTGAGCAGCTTGTAAAATTCTGCATGGGGGTTAAAATATTAAATTAAAATTTAAAGAGACAGCTAGTTTTTGCTTTGCAGTTTACCCAATATCAAACTCATATAGGTTTCGATAGTGATGATGGCTATGCATCCTACATACAAAATGTGTGTACTGTTTAAGCAATAAATAATTTTGTGCTTGAGGTCATTATATAAAGATGAATGTCTCTTTAAATCATTCATTATCATTACTTAACTCATCCTTTTTTTGCATTTTCCAAGTAATAGTAGCGCCTTGAGTGGAAGACAGGCAAAAAATTTGTACCTTGTTTAAAGAAAGAAAATTCTTGTGTATGAAACTTGGTTCTTGCATTTTAAAAGTACATCAAAATAACCAAAACGCTATTTAAACAAAAAATGAATTCTTCCATTGTGTTAGTGAATTTATTTAACTTTAGTATTCTGTTTAGGTACAAGTTGTTTGCCTTTTTTCATTAGGAAACTCCTAAGGTACTGTAGATTAATGCAAAAATAGGTTTTACTAATATGTTACAATGCTTATCTTGCTTTGCTGCATGTTTTTCAGTTTTTTGTAAATAGAATATTTGTTTTTCTTACAAAATATCTTTATGGAGATGTTAATCTTTTTTTGTGGGAGCTGTATAAATGTTTCTCTTGCTCAATCGCTCAAGGAAAGATGTAAAGGATGATCTAAATGATCAGAAAGAGATGATTAAGTTTCATATTGAAATGGAAAACAGATCACATATATAATTATAAAGGAATTCTAAATAAGATTGTAGGAAGTGGTTTGATTATGACTCATATTTGATAAAGTACAATTTTTTTCACAATATATTATTTCCCGAAAGTAGTCTTTACAACTTCTTAAATGTAAATTCAAAATACAAAAAATCTAAGAAAAAAATGTAGATTAAGAAAGTAATGTCTTGATAGTATTGTTTTAGGGTAACATATTATTATGTGCTACTGACATAAACTGACTCTCTATTAAAATTTAAAACTTCCTTTAGCATGATTAAGAAAGTTGTCATCTACTCGTGGTAATGTAATCAAAGAGGGGTACAGATTTAATCACAAGTTGTTAAGTAGCTCATAAAGATAAATATTGTATATGACATAAGCAGTCTTTTAATATTTATTTTCTTTTTAGATATGTGGAAAATAAAGTAAGAAATAACATGACAATTAATTTTCAATTTAAAAAGGAAACCTCTACCTGAAACCTGCATGTTTCATGAAATACTGTAATGTAGAAGTAACATGTAGTAGTTCCTTATTTTAATCACATTATCTAAAATAAATAGACATAAAATGATCAGTTCTACTTAGATTAAAATCCTCTAATGAAAAAAAAATACTTTGATCAAATGATTATGGTAGTCATTTAGGAAAATAAAACAAGTGTAATGCCTGACAGAGATTATCCAGCAAGAGGTGAAAGTGTACGAGGTTTACTCTCTCACCTCGGGTTGGGTTATTATTGGTATTGCAGATAAGAATTGTCTTTAGTCCTAATTTTGTTTCTGCACGTCTGTGGGGTCATCGTGGACCTCTTTAACAGTTTTTGCAGAGCTCAGTCATATTCAAAGCTAAGCATAGTGTTTGTGACAAGAGTTACTGGGGAACTCAAACCTTGGCAACATCTTTACAGCTAGACTGAAAGAAAAAGTCCCCCATCTGCCCACTTTTAGTAGGGATGGTAGATAGTTTAAAATGGATTAATTTAAGACCTGTTTACAATTCAGGCCACAGGGAAGAGCAGAACAAGGGTATTAGAAGCACTCCAGTAGAACTCCGGTTACTTTTTGGCATGAGAATTTAGCTAACTCAGAGCTCTGAGCTGTTGTTTCTGGTTGTCAGGAAGGATACATTACATTGTGGGCTGTGGTATAGCTGTGTCTGTAGAATTCCCTACAGGAATGAGGATCTCCAAACATTTCTGTTTATAACTATTTGTTTCATTGCTCTCAACAGGAAATGCACATCTTTACTCTTGCTTGCATCTTCTTTACTTGTTAGTCTGAAACTGATCCTGGTGATAATGTGCCAGATTCTGGCACAAGTTCCTCTTTCACATTTCTCTCTGTCATTCCATTCACTTTCTAGTGGATGATTTAAAACTTATCATTATTATTTTGTTGGGAGGAAAAACACTCAATTTCCTTTTTTCCCCTAAGATGCACCCTTCTCCTGAACTTTTACTAATTCTAAAGTACTTGGAAAAGTGCATATTTATTTCCTGAACTTTTAGATTCAGTTTAGCAATTTTCTAACTTAGAGTGATGCTTTGCAATATCTTTGTAGGGAATAATCTGTTCTTAAATTGGTGTTTTCTGTGCAGTATCTCTTCTTTACTTGGTGGAGCCTCCTTTCGAGCCAGAGTTGACATGAAACCACTGCTTTTTTTCTAACTTCAAAAATTTCAGACATCCTTTTTGCTTTAATACAGAACATCAGTATATTTGATCATGTATAAAAATATATATGCAAAAGTCTATTTGGCATTATTGCAATCAAGATGAAGCCACTAAAAAAGAAAATTTTAAAAGAAATGTCTATTAGGGCAACCTAAATACCTCCATAATTTTCTGGCCTTCATATCATAGAAGCTCTTCAATTTGACAGCCTTTTCTGGTATTTGCTCCAGCATACCAGACAACAACCCAAGCAGATAGCAATAATAGTTTGTTTAGCAACCCTCAGTAGTCAGGATTTGTTAGAGGTATGTTTAATATCAATCAAAGCTCACCTCAACTACATCAAAGACTTTACCACCTCAGAACAGTTTCTGCATCTACATAAGCTTAAGTCCCCAAAACATAATTCCTGTAAGCATTTAAACCAAGAATATTTTTTTTTTTTTTTGCAACAACAGATTCTGCTGGTGTATCTCTTGTTTCAGAATAATGCAAGAAAGAAAGAAAAGTAGTATCTCAGTTTCAAAATATTACACTAATAAACAGGTATGTAGGTTTTACATGAAAAATTATAATGAAAAACAGAAGAACAAAAATGTCTGGCCAGCTGTCTGTCAAAGCCAGTGATGTTTGAGTAGGCTGTGGTGATAGAAATCAAGTTGCAGGGCAAGTGGTCTCTTCCAGTGGCACAAGTTTTATCTCTTTTCCATGAGATTCATGAAGAAACCCTTATATAACAAATAAAGAAATAAAGTGCAGCATAGAATTAAAAACTTCAAATATTCTGTTTTTAAATCTGAAGTTATCACTTACGATATAGTATGCCTGTATATGCTGTACACAAAAACACATTAGAATTGCATAGTTAAGCAAACAGTCAAGCATTCATGAGATAGGAATATAGTAAGTGTCAATAATAATATTACTTAGATTTTCTTATCCCTTATGCATATGTATTAGAGTATGGGTCCCAATTACATGATTACTTCTTTTCTAGAACTCTGACTTCAATCAGTGCTCTGAATAACATTTCTAGTTAAGATGAGATCTAAAAGAAAAAGGATTAAATTTAGTAAACTGAATTCATGTGCTTAATTTATACAACTTAACTTAAGCTAGCTTCAGATAAGTCTGAGATGCCTTGGGGAGGAACTTAGACATGGACAGTTGAATGAAAGAACTAAGAACCTCAATATCTGCAGTGAGTGATCCAGCCTAAATAAAGGACACCTATCTCCATTAACTCTATTTGAAACTTAGGCTGCTCCAGAGGGTAAGTCAATTCTCCAGAGAGAGTTGTCCTCTCCTGAGGCTACAGAGGACCAAACAGGAATACTAGGTACCTGCACACTCACTTAGGATGCAACACCAGCAGTCAGCTTTTATATACTGTTCTATGTGCAGGAGACTCATTCCAGAAGCAGGACATCTGTGGTTTAAGCCCTGTTTAGACTGGAGAGATTGAACCTGTCTCTCAGAAAAGTGCCTTTATCATCAAGCTATTGCACATCTTTTTCTTCTCTGGAATATGAAGTCTTATCTGAAGCTGAGATGCTGTATGGCTGGGCATATAAGTGTGTGGTGATAGCAAAGACAGCTTAAGTTTAGTGTAGTAGATTACAGACCTGTTACCCCAAATGTGTATTGATCTTGTATTGGACCACTATTCATTAAAAACCAGAAAGAATCCTATAAAGCTGGGGCCAGTTCATCATCTCTGCTTCCCCTGGTGACTACTTTCATCACCTGACTGCAGAAGAGTTTTTGTTTCTTGCATTCTGCATGGCAGGTATTCTTACCTGGAAGCCTGTCTCAAGGAGTGCAGCAGATGCGCCACTTTATGGATGACAGACCATCTCACAATTTCAGGAAGCATTGAGTTTAGACGCCTGTTTGCCTGAATGTAGGTTACAACAGAAGTTTAGTCGAGAATTAGATTCACATCTGCCTAGGGAAGGAAAGTGTTATGAGCATGTGTGTAGCAAATACATTTCCAGGACTTCAACACTAACTAGAAAGATCTTTAGAAAGCATTCTGGTTGGATCACTTTCTAAGTGAATTTTAGGTGCTTACATCCTAAATTGTCTAGGTAGACAAAGTCCTATTCAAGATGTTTTTTACAGGTGTTAGCCTCCACATTAGCATCAGCCAGCATGGTTTTCCTGTGGTGTATTTTACTTATTTATTATTTATCTTCATGATGATTGCATCATCACAGTTTCTTAGGTGCTCTAAGCTTTTAAAAGTGCCATTCCTGGATGTCTAAAAAACTGCTGAATGGGAAGTTTGTAGATTCTGCTCTGTTAGTCAGCTGCTTAAATCTTTCAGTGCTGAGCATCACACCTGTACGTTCCTGTGGGACTCTCACCCTGTGGATTGAAAAATTCAATGTTCGTTTTTTGATGTTAGGAATCTTTTCTGCATACTACTCAACAAAGCTATAAAAGAAAAAATAATTTTCTCCTCAGCTTATCTGTTATATATGTGCTCTCTCATGTTTATTTCACAACATAAAATTTATATAATATTCTATGAGGTATGGTAGGATTGTCCTGCATTTATTAAGAATTGAAAAACTATGATCAGAGTCCGAGACAACCAGGTTCTGTCCATGCATAATACACACCTCAGACTTCAATTCCAATGCTTTACGTAGCACTACAAATCAGGCACCAGGGTCTCATGCCAGGCTCCCAGACAATGAAGAATATGCAATTTGTATAGACACTTTGAAATGCTTTAAGGGATCCACCCGTCAATATACAAAAGCTCTGGTAAAGAGGAAGGGATGGAATCCAGTCCTCTTGGACTGCACCTTGCTGTTTTAAATGGCTGCCCTTTCTCTCCTTGTGAAGAGAAAAGACAAGGTTCTTGTAGGAAAATATACCATCTGAATATTGTCATAATACTTACACACAGGAGAGTCAGAATTAGATCAGTCCTATTCCCTAACTCATTTTCCATGATCACTGTGCTAGTCTAACTCTGTTTCT
The DNA here is from genome assembly GCF_011004875.1 of Balearica regulorum gibbericeps. Lineage (NCBI taxonomy): Eukaryota > Metazoa > Chordata > Aves > Gruiformes > Gruidae > Balearica > Balearica regulorum. The sequence continues at coordinate 22,168,484 of NC_046185.1, read as the reverse complement.
CATTTTCCTTTCTGGTTTCCTGCCTTGACTTGTCAGGTTTTCTTTCATCCCAATCTCTCTGTGCAACATATTTTGTACCAGTTACAGAATGGCTGGTTCTTTTGTCACCTCATTCCATTTTTCTTATTCAGTCTGGTTTTGCCCCTCTGTTCTTCTATGGTCCATGACATTGGTAGTTCCATTCTTCCTGTGTTTCACCAAGAAGCATCCTGTATCCTTTACTTTCCCAATAATTCTAAAACAATTTCTGATTTGTCCCTTCTTCCTTCTTCTAAGCCCATGAGAATGCAATCCCATCCTCCCATCCATGGGATTCTTTGTCCATTCTCTTACTCCTAGTTTCTTTCCTCCTCTTTCCATCCAAGTCAAATGACTTCTTGGGTTACAAGTGCCTGTGCTGTATATTGGAGTGCTAGTAGTGTGAACACAGGAGAGAACGAGCCTTCTGGTCATAATTCTGCCTCCTGACCTTTCCTGTAACAAGTCAAATTACAGGGAAAATATGCCCATTATGTACAAGTTTTTCCAAATTTTTGTCTGAGTATTAAGATAAAAGTAGAAGGTATAAGTCAATGCAAATTTTGAGTTCTTGTTCCAAACCACAGATTTTAGAGCATCTCAAAGAAATGGTGTCAGATGATTTAACTTTCTACTTAGAATCATTCTCCAAGCATTTTGGCTGAAGTTTTCCTGCAAAAATCCAGTCTGAAACAAATATGGTGAAGAAATTTTTAGCCTGAATAGGAATGAATAATTCTGGTTATATTTTTGGCACCCATGTCTGGATTACCTCACCTTCACTCAGTCACAGTTTGTGACAGTGTCTGGATTGCAAATATATTGCATTCTGCTTAAGCAAGGACAATTTTCCCCTAAAAAGCAGATAAACAAGATTGTCTTCAGTGCTACTCTCTTTGGGGTGTGGGACTAGCCAAGTCTGTCCTTTGCTCAAGGACTCCCAAGGAAGCCTCTGGGTAGATACATTCAGTGCCAGAGAACATCTAAGTTGACTTGCACTTCAGAGGTCATTAAAGCTTTGCTTTGGATTTATACAGTTGGTGCAAAGCTTTCTACTTGTGATCTGTAGCTGGATGAAGATACCTGATAGTCCAGATAATTCTTGGTTTAGAAATATCACTGATAAAGCCCCTTGCTTTGCAGGAATGTAGGAACAGCATCTAGAACTCTCTTGAATCCAACTTATTAAGGATAATTTCTCTCACAGTTTTCTGCTTTAGTACCCATAGAGCCCTTTAACTGACCTATCAAGTCAGTAGTAGGGCCAACGGCATGACAGTAGAGGACAAGTATCCTCCCCTTTTTAATATCTATCCAAACACTGCTGGTTGGTGGCTACAGGAGCTGCAAATCTAAAGTAGTGGATAAGGAAGAAGTACACTGCCGCCATTGATTGAGTTGGTGTGTCAGTGTAATCTCAGTTACTGAAGAGTTAGGAATGGTAGAAAGCTAAATCAGCCTCTTGTTGGTGGGTCAAAAGTCTTGAGAATTGTATCAAGACCTTTCTTTAAGTGACTGAAATCCTGAAGATGAGTTATGACAGCAGATGGAGACCCTGTCTCTGAAAGATGTGAGGTGGGCTCCAAGAAAGTGCACCTTCCCCTGGTTATGTTTACCTGAGCTAGGGTATATTCACCCCTAAAGGTGCACTGCTTGGTTAGGTGTGAAGTTGGGCACTATTCTTTTTGATTCCCTTGATTCAGGCAGCGTCAGTGTTTCTTTTAAATGTCCTAGTTTGTCCCCTGTCTCAGGCAAAGTCCCCATGAAGAGACCCTCCTCTCTACTAACCCCTGTAGTTAATGAAATTGCAGTGGTACCACCATGTAATGACTCCCTGGCTATTTGGAAAGCTTTGTTTTGTCCTAACGGCACCATTTCCCCCTTCCACAGTGAGTGCTCTAAAGTAGGTATATCTTCTGCTTCAATAATGTATTTGCAGCGATAGTATTCAAACTGAAATAGCTAAATAGCAGCTTCTAGTGACTGTAGCAAGAAAAAAGGATAGCAGACCAAGTCTGAGACTGCTTAATAGTAATTTCTACAGATGACTAATAGTAGTTTTCACCTTGTTGTTGCTGGGTTGGACTGCAAAGAGGGTTGGACTACTGAGCCTCCCTCTCTTACAGTTTCTGGAGGGCTTGTATGAATTCAGTATGAGACTCTGCATCTTGAAAAACATTTAAAGATTTCAAATATTTATGGTCTTATCCCATAGTCTTTCCAGCACAACAGGACATGAAAAATTTATTCAGTCATTGTACATAACCTCCTTAGAAATTTACATTTATGAATACCATACATCAGTAATGCAAGTAATACAATATCACTTCCAAGAGAGAATAATCCTAACCAGAGCACCACGTGAAAAACAATTAGTATGAAATAATGTACTTATTGTACCAGGTTTTTTAAAAAGAGGAACTCCTGTTACATACTGACGCTATTACAGTGTTAATTTATTGTTATGTGTAGAACATGATATTTTCTGTTTAAGTAACCAATATAAATAGGAGCTTATGAGCAAAATTAATGTTAAAGATTTATATGTACTTTGTTGTAGAAATGGGTTCACTAATTAATATTTTCTCATTACAGATAAAACTGTGGTATGACAAGGTTGGTCATCAGTTAATAGTGACAATATTGGGAGCAAAGGATCTTCCTTCAAGGGAAGATGGGAGGCCAAGGAATCCTTATGTTAAAATTTACTTTCTTCCAGACAGAAGGTAGGGTGAACACAAAGGCAAGGAACATTTGAGTAAGAATGTCTGATACTTAGATGGCACACACAGATGAGTTTACTGGTCATATGGAAAAATCTTACAGTTTGGAGTTTCTTTGTTGAACATACTATGTAACAGCAATGTGTCATTGAACACTAAACACACACTCAGTTTCACTGGATATTTTATTAAATACCAAATAGAAAAGGAAAGGTAAACATTCATCATTGCGTGGGGATCTGTTATTTGCAAAGAATGTTTGTAGTGGTTTATAATGCCCTTATTTCCTATGACAGGAAATTCCTGTTTAGTGCAAAGAAAATGCTACAAATTTAGCTTCACACATTTTGGACTGATCAGTCCAGCAGTTTAGTTTGCCACACCTTTACGCAGCAAAGCAGGAACAGGTTGGGCATCTGAAACACGTAGATTTCATATCAAAGGATGAGTTAAGGCTGAAGGAGACTCAGTTGAGAATTCCCAGATGTACCTTCAAAACTTCCCCCAAACTGATTTTAATCTGGACAGGGATTATATGTACATTTAGGGAAAATTAAACTTTGGTAGGGACTCTTATTTCTGAATAGCTCCTTCATTTTTCAGTCCATGATTTTCTGCCATTTCCACTTAGGTGGTGGGAAGAAACAGCAAAGGGGATAATGTGTTCCCCAGTTGATTTCTTTTTAATTGATATTTGCTCAGATTGTGTCAGTAGGGGAAAATATTTAGCTTTATTTTGTAGTGTATCAACCAAACAATTCAAAGTTTTAACCTAACTCAGTATATAAAAGACTGACCAGTGCATTGCTGAAGCTGTAAAATAGGATGTGACTTCATGGTTTATATTTTTACATCATTTCCTTTTCCTAATATCTAAACTGGGAAGATGCTAACTGCCTTCAGTACCAATTGACTTCAACAGGAATTAAAGCTATTCAGTATTTTGGAGGACACTGCTTTTCCACTTTCATTTTATACCATATGTTGACAAGAAAATTTTCTGTGACTGCATAATTTGCTGTGTCATTGATGACAAAAAGTTTTTGGATGTGTTATCTTGGACTCACCAACACTTGAACTGTTGGACTAGTTTCTTATTTCTTATTCAAATTGCTCTAGTGTGTTTGGAGATGCTGAAACTGTGCTAAACTGAGAATCAGGTCTGCTTAAATTATCTTATCTGCTTTTTCAAGATTAATAAAGCTACCAAAAATGTCTGTGTTCAGAATGCTTCACAATATAAGTTGTAGTAACTGAAAATACATAGAAGAAAAATATTTAATTAAATATTTTCCAGTATACAGATATGAAAAGTTGCATAACATGAAATTTTATTATGCTGTATGTGTGTTTCCCATTTATGTGAAGTATTCAGAACTTTTTATTTAATTATTATATGTTTTCTATTGCTTCAGAATCAGAAATTTTTCTTATTAAATTGTGGTTTTTGTCTGACATGCAAGTTAATTTTCCTTTCCTTAGAAGTAAGAGCTAGTAAGCAACAATGTATTTCTTGTGTAGGAGAAGGAAATGTGCTAGAGGTAAAATACACTTAAATAATTCAACCGTTTAATTAGATGAAGATACTGAACTGCCTTTGATTAAACAAATTTCATTGGAAAAGCTTGCCCAATGTAACTTATTTCAGTTCTCAAGGGTAAACAAATCTTTAGTATGATGGAAATAATTACATTAGTTGTTTTAACGATGTGTCTAAAAAGATTATTTCTTAGTTAATATTTTGATCCAGCTTCTAAGTAACAGTTCAGAAATACACTAACTATATTACAATTGCCAGTATTAGCAAATGGATAGTATCTGCATTGCCATATTAAAAAATCCACATAAATTAGTACCACAGCTAGTATGCAGCAATCAGCAGGTTTAAAATTAAGCATTGTTATGAGAACTCTTGTCACTATTCTCAGTTGAAGGAGTGTGGGTGTTTGCCAGTGAAACTTGTTTCCATCAGAAAATATTAATTCTTTCAAGCAGAAGTAGTCTGCAAAACACATTGCTTTCAACCACAGCCTGGAGCCAGAGTCAGGAGTTCCATGGTAGCCTTGCATGGAGACCTCACTGGGCTCTGAAACAGAAGGCCAACCTTGTAGGGGAGATCCACCTTCAACCTGGGTGGATCCTTGGGGTGACCCAAAGGATTTTGGTAGCTGTTTTGAGAACACTGTTCTTTCCAGCTTTGCTGGAAAATGACATATAACTCATTCTCAGGGCTTCTGGTTTCCCAGCTGTGGAGCCCTTAGTCAGGAAAACCCTGCAGAGAAGATTCTGCACTGCCCGCAGCTCCCTGACCATCATGTAGGCCAGCGGCTCCCTGCTGCTCTGCAGTTTAAGAGTCAGCCACTGGAGGACAGGAAGCTTGAGTGAACCAGCTGGCTCGTTTAGCTGAAACGCAGATTTTTGCTATGCCCAACGTTGTCTGCGGATGTGTTCTGCTGTCAGAGTATGCCTCATGGAAATCCCATTTACAGAATTATATTTTGCTCTATAAAATGCTGTTTCCAAAGCAAACATATTAAAACACTTCTGTTTCTCATGGAACTTCTTACAATCGGAATTGGTGCATTAACTGAAAGCCACCTAAATTTAGTTTTTAATATGAAGTTATGAATTATCCTCAATATATGTGCTGAACTTTATTTTATCATAAAGAACTAATCCTGACATAGATTATAGTGCCCATAATACTACAAAGTGTACTGCTGATTTAAGATTTCCTGCTTTCCATGATATACTTATTACAGTGTAACAGTGTTTTGAACATTTTTAATATTTAGGTGTTTTTTTGCAGTGATAAAAATAAAAGAAGAACAAAAACAGTAAAGAAAACATTGGAACCTAAGTGGAACCAGACATTCATTTATTCTCCAGTTCATCGGAGAGAGTTTAGAGAACGAATGTTAGAAATTACTCTTTGGGACCAAGCACGAGTTCGAGAAGAAGAAAGTGAATTTTTAGGAGAGGTATGCAATTATTGGTAGTTATTATAGAAATACATGTCTAGATACAATATTTTTGAAAAAAAATATTAAATATAGCAAACCAAAACTTTTAAATTGTTGTATTTGTCCTTATTTCACTTAGCAGTAAACAAATAATGATCTCGCACTTATCACCTAGTACTGATATGAGATTCTTTCTGTGTTTGTTCTTAGTAACATCATGCACATGGTTTCTCAATTTCTTTTAGAAAATCCATATTATCCGTAGTTGTTTCAGCAACATTCCAACACTTTGGTACTAACTTGCTACTAGATATTTGAATGCTGTAAAGATTGTCATAAGGTAATAAAAGTTGTGCAAAAGATTTTGGTATATTTAGTGATGTAAAAGGCACAGGAACTCCTTGCATATTAAATGCAAGACTTTTATAACACTTCAGACAAAGTGCTTAACAATAAGCCAATAATAGAATAAATTCTATGAACTATTTTAAAATGTTCTGTTATGTAATTCTTTCCTACTTTTAACCATTTTTTCTTTTATAGATTCTTATTGAGTTAGAGACAGCACTACTAGATGATGAACCTCATTGGTACAAACTTCAAACGCATGATGTCTCTTCATTGCCACTTCCCCATCCCTCACCATATTTGCCACGCAGACAACTCCATGGCGAGAGTCCCACAAGGAGGTTACAAAGTAGGTTTTGAGTTTTACACATTGTGTATAGTTAATTTGAATTAATGTGTAAGGTATATTAAATTCTTGTAGATCGGAAGCTCACAGAATTTGTATGTTCATTTGTAGCTGTTATGAGTTAGGTCATTTACGATTACTGATGGGAGCCTGACATGCTACAGATGGTAATATTGACCACTGTGCCATACAGCAGGTTTTTCTTATGAAACCACCTAGTTCAGATCCTGAGCTTGAGCAAATTATCTTGGTCTTTTGCAATGTGCTGTTTTTATCTCAAAGTCCTATCTCCTATATTATGTTTCTAATTTCATTGTTTAACCAAAAGTGAATGTGCAGAACCTTTCCCTTTAGCTCATATGTCTTAAAGTGACCTGTATATGACATCATATGTAGCTAAATGAATACCATGGCCTGTTGCCTTATTTGGATACTATTTTACGTGGTTACATTCACAAATGGAATTCCTCTTAAAATTCTGTTTTGTAGAGTTTGGTATACTGATCCACAGTAGCTTGATGTTATCAGCAGATATTTTAAAAACAGCTTATATACAGTATGCTAAAAAAATTAAACACATAAGAATAAGACAGTAAAGGGTGAAAACCTGTTTCCTGAATACTTCATTTTTTTTTCTAGTTTAGCTGCTCAGTACTGTCAGTGATTTAAAGCTATTCTTCACTGAATTAACTTTATAAAATATAAATTGTCACTGATATCAAAACCCAAAAACCCCAACAACCCAAAAGGTATTTCTAAGAATTCTTTGGGGTTTTTGAGTCACTGTATGTGAGTGTGTGTGTGTATATGTTACACACAAACTCACAGAAACATATGCGTGTGTAGCCATGCAAACAAGCTTGGATATTTCATATGTTCTATGTGGATTCTCTGTTAAATAATCCCTTGTACATAACTATTTCAAGTAGTTGACAGCTTTTGTGTCTGTGCACTGGGTGGTGTAAAGGATTAAAATGCTCCATATCATAATATTCAGAGATAGATAAATTAACAGAGTTACAGTGCATAGCCTTCAAACTGTAAGATTATACTTATCCACAAAAGGAGGAAAGAAGGGATAGTTAACAGGTAAAGAGTTCTGCTTCAATTCAATCCTCTTCAGTCTTCCCAAGTAGCATGACTGTTGCTTAAGTAAAGTTTTAAAATTCTTTTTCTTCCATGTTTTCTGCCATCTTGTAACGCATTTTAGGAAGCTAAATTTTCCATGTAAAATTACTTTCACAGACCAGCTGGACATTTCAGTATCTGTTTGTATGTGAAGTTAGTGAAATTCTGGTTTTCAGGGAATACTCAGTCCTGCAAACAAACCCTGTTTGTTTATAGTAATTCCTCTCTGTGCCTTTGAGAATGAATAAAACAGTAACTGCTTTATTTTGGAAAAGATTGTAGTAATACTTGACTAAATATCTATTCAATGATATTGACTAAAAATTTGAGTCAGTAAGTTTAATACTAATACTAATAACATTAACAATACTATAATACTAATGTGAATGCTAAATGCTAAATACTAATACTAATGCTAATACTAATACTAATAAAATGGTCAAATGAACAATCTTATATGTCTGTCTGGAAATGTAGAAGGAAGTACTTATCAAATCTTCTGGTTTGTGAAGCACTAGGATTTGGTGTAGAAGTCCTGCTTTTCAATTAAAATTATTTAGTCTGACTGTTTCCAGAGCGGTACTTTGACAACTTTAGGTTCTAAAAACTTCAACCAAATAAGCAGTGTCAGACGTTCACTGTGATTGCTGGAGAATTCACATACTCCTACAATAAATTTTCTGTTCACGTTCCTACTGTGATCAGGATCCCATAAAGAAGGATTTTCTCTAGTGTCCTGGGAATACATGCACTTCTTGAATCCTTATGTGTCATAAATAATTTTCAGTTTGAACAGATAGTTTTACATGTACAAGTATAGGGAACAAGGTCTCTTGTAATTAAAATCTCTCCTTTTCTGGGACTGGAAAGGCATCCAAATGGAAATTTAATGTCTGGTCAGAGTTCTGCAACGGTGGCAGTATCCATTTAACAATTTAAAAATATTTTTTTTATTATTTTATTGGTGTCACACCTCTAGAATGGAAATAAAAGTATTTCTTAGTGTCCAGAGAGATGGTAGTATATCCTATTGGAGATATCCAGAACTAAATTGGACAAGGCTGTAAGTAATGCTACACAGTTGGCCAAGCCCGAAAGAGGGATTGCACCAGATGACCTCCAAAAAGCCCTTCCAACGTAAACATCATCACCAGGTGATTGGCGAAGGACAGACAGCACATCTTATGACTGTTTGCCTTCACCAAGTGAGATATTTATAATATATTAATAACATCCAGAAGTCTGGTTCTTTTACTTTTTTTTCTTTTTTGAGTTTTCAGAAGACTATTCAGTTAAACTTAATTTCTTGTGTACGAAGCTCTTTTTCTGTCTTTCAATAATAACTCTTGTATATGATGAAGGAGAAGATGTTATCCAGTTGCACATTACGACAACATGAAAAAAATCTCCAGAATGAAGACAAGGCATGTCTAGCAAGCTCAACTGTCTTTTTCAAAGGACATCTTAGAACACTTACTGTTCTGTTACACACTAGGCTGATTTCAGTTTCCGGGGCTGGAAAATCTGGGCAGTTCAGTCCTCCCATCTTTTGTTCATTTCTGTGATGCCTCTATGTATAGAATTAGTGAGTACAATATGAAGTACTTTATTGCATGCCCCCCAAAATTGTTAATGTGAGAAATAACAAGAGAGAGATTTTGAATTACAAGGTGGTTAGTTGTTTGTTTAAATACATATCTACACATTTAAGCTTTCTTATCTTCACGATTGCCAAGTAGCTATAAATACATACATTTGAAGATAGTATTTGAAGACAATACTTAAATGTTATTCTCCAAAGGTAGTTTAAAAGAACCACCTACACTTACCACTTACTTCTGTTCTCTTTTTAATATCACTGAATTGTAGTGTTCCTGAAGAAGAGCAGACTGTCAGCCCTGAAGACTGAACTCCTATATTTATGTATAGCCAGTAGCAAAGTGCAAGCTTCCCACAGAGCTCCATATGCCATTTTTTCAGGAACCCGATTTCAGAAGCAGTAGCTTAGTTTCTACGTATATTTATCTCTCCACATCTTTGAGTGGGCATTATGTTGTGGTACAGACTGATCTAAGGCAGCTGTCCACATTCTCTTGCCCAGTCCTCTGGTCCATACGATCCATTAACTTCCTGGTGATGAAGGATCATTACCATGCTTTTTCCTTAGTATTTTTTGAAAGAGTTCTACTTAGAAATGGGAAATAATATAGAACATAGGATTATAACTTACTAGGCCTTTCAGCTAATTATATTTCAGATTTTCATAAACTGACTGGTTTTTATCCAATCAGTATATTTTAAGGTTTTTCTTATGTGAAATGTGAGGTAATGAGTAGTTCTATTGTACTTACTGTGCTGAAGTTAATTTTTAAAATGGCTTCATTTTCTCTAGCATTTGACATAAAATCAGCCATAAATTAAGAATTCCAGACAGCATAAATTAGAATTATAGACAAACTGAAGTTCTTTTTTATATTGCCTCTAAAAAGAGATTGTAAACAGAAAACTAAAGATTATTTTAAAAAAGATTTGGGTTGTTGGTTAGGCCACAGTATTATTGTTCCATCTCACATTAGATAAGAGGCTTACTACAGATTATGCTGAAAATTGAATGTGGTTTGAATGTTATGTTCAGAGCTGTTAGGATCAATGGGATGGAAGTTATTGTTGGTATTCCTATTTATTGAGAACTGATACAGAAATCAAGCAGGTTTTATACCATTTGATTGCAAATAAAAAACTACTTCCTCTCTGTGTAGCCCAGAATACAGAGATAACAGACATCAAACTGGATCTGAGACTTTCTTATTCAATCTTTTACAGTTATGTCCATGTAATGTGTGCATTTGTGCAGTGTGAGCCGGTACTGTTCAGTTGGTTTATTGTGCACTTTGAAGAACAATTATTTTTAGTTTTATATTGACTCTGAATGTCTTTTAGAAGCAGATTATGGTTTGCTTCAAATATTTTAAGAATCTCCAGATTCCTTAGGATTAAAAAGTAACTGTCACTAGTTTTCTAAGTCAGATTTTGCAGCTTTAAAACCAAGCTGTCTGAATTATTGATCTACAGACCACAGAGAGTGGTGTACAGTGTAGATAACTAAATGCCCAAACAAGGGAAGAACTGTGAATAGAACAGTAAAACCAGACATTTTCAGGCCTCTAGTTGCAGCATAAGTATGTACAGGAGTGGAAGGAGAGCTTTTAATTGACATGAGAATGCACAAATAAAAAGAAAAGTGAAGTTTTATATTTTGAGCATCCTCAGTCGGGGAAAATTAGTAAGTCCATGTAAGATAAAGTCTGCTGAAAACATGGTCTAAGAGATTTTAGAAATGACAGTGTTTGGAAATCAATGTAAAGAAGTCCAAAATGGTGGATCAAATTGTATTTTTTCAAGAACTGAACACCAGAAAAATCAGTCAGGACCAAAACAATTGTAAATAAATTGACTGTGAAGTAGCTTTCTTTCAAAGGGAATTTGGCTTTCATTACTTTTAGAATTAAAGTAATTGATGACCCCATTCACTGAGTTTCATGAATCTTGAGGCATATAAAAAAAATCTGGAGGGAGAGAAATTACAGTAATGAGTATTTAAACTGTGGGGAAAAAATGAGTATAGTTATGTTCTACAAAACCCCTGCAGATAGTAACTATCTATAACATTCCTTTTCTGAATTTTATTTATTCATGCAGATGGGAATAAAAATTCTGTAATGCATAAGCAAAGTGTTTTGAATCAAATGAAAGTTTTTGTCATCTTCTTTTGTCACTTTTATACATTTTCTCAAGTCAGACTATATTTTCTGGCCCAATGCCGAGACTTTAACTCACTAAAAATTATTACATCTGACTAGAAAAAACAAATTGAGAGACTGAATTCACAAATAAAGGATCTTGTAGCTTAGTAATTTTTGAAAAACATTTTTAGATGGAATTGTCATTGCTGGGTGCTGAGGATTGATTGTTTTGGGTTTTTTTCAGTTCTGTGGCTGTACCATCAAATCAAAGATGAGTTGAACATTATAACTGTTAATTCAAGCCCTCTCTTACATTATTTAAATGTTAAAATTTTCAAGTCTATATTGTAAAACATTAAGAGATACACTTGGTTGTAGCAAAATCATTAAAGTTTAATAATAATCAATTACAATGTATTGGAAACTTTATCCTGTGAAACCGGAGCACCTGCGTTTCAAACCTCAGTTTTCCAATGAAAGCTCATTGACTTTGGTGGAACTCTATGGAGTTTCATTTTACTGCAGAATCAGGATCTTGCTGTCTCAGCAATTTAATTTAACTTGTTGTGAATATGGTAAATCAGTATGATAATTTTAAATCAATGCCACTGAATGAGCCTCACTGATGAGGCTTTGGGCAACCTGGTCTAGTGGAGGGTGTCCCTTCCCATGGCAGGGGGGTTGGAACTAGAGGATCTTTGAGGTCCCTTCCAACCCAAACCTTCTGTGATTGTATGAATCTTACCTGAAGGAATTATAATAATGCTGTCCACTAGTAGGTAAGCAAATTGTACTTAATGGAAACATGCATCAGTGACTTTTTTTTCAAATTATAATATGGAGCATTTTACGGTCAGCAGCACAGACTATGAATGATGAATGTATTATAAGAATTTTACCCTAGAGAGCGAGAATAACACTTATTTTTCTCTTTCATGCTTCTTCCTTAATTTTTCTCTTTCTTTTATGGACCACAGGCCTTGGGCATGTTATCTTTGTTTGCATGCATTGATGTTTTGTTCATAGAATATGGATATATATACCAGTATTGTATTTATTATACACCTATGATTTATTTATTATATTTATTGTACATCTATGGTTTATTAAATACTTTAATTAAAAGGTATTTAACATGATACAGGGGTGTCTGAAAAGGCCTTAAACTGTGAAAATATTTTTCTTTTTCCTATCAAAAGAAACTTATTTAAAATATTCTGTGCTGTTTGGAAATTTTAAAATAAACTTTATAAAATTATAATTAAACTACAAAAATACATAAAATCCTGGTTTTCCATTTAAGGAAAATTATTTGTAACATATTTGCTGTGGTTACTTGATAGAATCATGTTATTAAACTATTCTGTCATGTAATGGTGACAGAAAAGTGATGTTCTTTGTTGAATAACTCAGTGGATAGGGTAAAGTAAGCTTGCTAGGCAGTCAATAAACAGCA